>NC_044390.1:48917952-49256174 GCF_006542625.1 Nomascus leucogenys | reverse complement strand
AATTCAAAAGTAAGTTTCACTCTGTTAGTTGAATGCACAGAACAGAAAGAAGTTTCAGAAATGCTTCTGTGTAGTTTTATTTGAAGATATTCCTTTTTCCACTATAGGCCCCTTAGCGCTCTGAATGTCCACTTGCAGTTTCTACAGAAAGAGTGTTTCAGAACTGCTCAATCAAAAGTAAGCTTCAACTCTGTTAGATGAATGCACAGAACAGAAAGAAGTTTCACAGAATGCTTCTGTGTAGTTTTTATTTGAAGATATTCCTTTTTCCACTATAGGCCCTTAGCCTCTGAATGTCCACTTGCAGTTTCTACAGAAAGAGTGTTTCAGAACTGCTCAATCAAAAGTAAGCTTCAACTCTGTTAGTTGAATGCAAGAACAGAAAGAAGTTTCACAGAATGCTTCTCTGTAGTTTTTATTTGAGATACTTTTTCCTTATGGCCCTTGCGCTCAATGTCCACTTGCAGTTTCTACAGAAAGAGTGTTTCAGAACTGCTCAATCAAAAGTAAGCTTCAACTCTGTTAGTTGAATGCACAGAACAAAAGAGTTTCACAGAATGCTTCTGTGTAGTTTTTATTTGAAGATATTCCTTTTTCCACAGGCCCTTAGGCACTGTGTCCACTTGCAGTTTCTACAGAAAGAGTGTTTCAAACTGCTCAATCAAAAGTAAGCTTCAACTCTGTTATGAATGCACAGAACAGAAAGAAGTTTCACAGAATGCTTCTGTGTAGTTTTTATTTGAAGATATTCCTTTTCCTCTATAGGCCCTTAGCGCACTGAATGTCCACTTGCAGTTTCTACAGAAAGAGTGTTTCAGAACTGCTCAATCAAAAGTAAGCTTCAACTCTGTTATGAATGCACAAACAGAAAGTAGTTTCACAGAATGCTTCTGTTAGTTTTTATTTGAAGATATTCCTTTTTTCCACTATAGGCCTTAGGGCACTGAATGTCCACTTGCAGTTTCTACAGAAAGAGTGTTTCAGAACTGCTCAATCAAAAGTAAGCTTCAACTCTGTTAGTTGAATGCACAGAACAGAAAGAAGTTTCACAGAATGCTTCTGTGTAGTTTTTATTTGAAGATATTCCTTTTTCCACTATAGGCCCTTAGCACTGAATGTCCACTTGCAGTTTCTACAGAAAGAGTGTTTCAGAACTGCTCATATCAAAAGTAAGCTTCAACTCTTAGATGAATGCACAGAACAAAAGAAGTTTCACAGAATGCTTCTGTGTAGTTTTTATTTGAAGATATTCCTTTTTCCACTATAGGCCCTTGCGCTCTATGTCCACTTGCAGTTTCTACAGAAAGAGTGTTTCAGAACTGCTCAATCAAAAGTAAGCTTCACTCTGTTATTGAATGCACAGAACAGAAGAAGTTTCACAGAATGCTTCTGTGTAGTTTTATTTGAAGATATTCCTTTTTCCACTATAGGCCCCTTAGCGCTCTAAATGTCCACTTGCAGTTTCTACAGAAAGTGTTTCAGAACTGCTCAATCAAAAGTAAGCTTCAACTCTGTTAGTTGAATGCACAGAACAGAAAGAAGTTTCACAGAATGCTTCTGTGTAGTTTTTATTTGAAGATATTCCTTTTTCCACTATAGGTCTCTTAGCCCACTAAATGTCCACTTGCAGTTTCTACAGAAAGAGTGTTTCAGAACTGCTCAATCAAAAGTAAGCTTCAACTCTGTTAGTTGAATGCACAGAACAGAAAGAAGTTTCACAGAATCCTTCTGTGTAGTTTTTATTTGAAGATATTCCTTTTTCCCTATAGGTCCCCTTAGCTCTGAATGTCCACTTGCAGTTTCTACAGAAAGAGTGTTTCAGAACTGCTCAATCAAAAGTAAGCTTCAACTCTGTTAGTTGAATGCACAGAACAGAAAGAAGTTTCACAGAATGCTTCTGTGTAGTTTTTATTTAAGAATATTCCTTTTTCCACTATAGGCCCTTTAGGCACTGAATGTCCACTTGCAGTTTCTACAGAAAGAGTGTTTCAGAACTGCTCAATCAAAAGTAAGCTTCAACTCTGTTAGATGAATGCACAGAACAGAAAGTTTCACAGAATGCTTCTGTGTAGTTTTTATTTGAAGATATTCCTTTTTCCACTATAGGCCTCTTAGCGCTCTGAATGTCCACTTGCAGTTTCTACAGAAAGAGTGTTTCAGAACTGCTCAATCAAAAGTAAGCTTCAACTCTGTTAGTTGAATGCACAGAACAAAAGTTTCACAGAATGCTTCTGTGTAGTTTTTATTTGAAGATATTCCTTTTCCACAGGACCCTTAGGGCACTGAATGTCCACTTGCAGTTTCTACAGAAAGAGTGTTTCAAACTGCTCAATCAAAAGTAAGCTTCAACTCTGTTAGTTGAATGCACAGAACAGAAAGAAGTTTCACAGAATGCTTCTGTGTAGTTTTATTTGAAGATATTACTTTTTCCACTATAGGCCCTTAGCGCTCTGAATGTCCACTTGCAGTTTCTACAGAAAGAGTGTTTCAGAACTGCTCAATCAAAAGTAAGCTTCAACTCTGTTAGTTGAATGCACAGAACAGAAAGAAGTTTCACAGAATGCTTCTGTGTATTTTATTTGAAGATATTCCTTTTTCCACTATAGGCCCTTAGCGCTCTGAATGTCCACTTGCAGTTTCTACAGAAAGAGTGTTTCAGAACTGCTCAATCAAAAGTAAGCTTCACTCTGTTAGTTGAATGCACAGAACAGAAAGAAGTTTCACAGAATGCTTCTGTGTAGTTTTTATTTGAAGATATTCCTTTTTCCACTATAGGCCCCTTAGCGCACAATGTCCACTTGCAGTTTCTACAGAAAGAGTGTTTCAGAACTGCTCAATCAAAAGTAAGCTTCAACTCTGTTAGATGAATGCACAGAACAGAAAGAAGTTTCACAGAATGCTTCTGTGTAGTTTTTATTTGAAGATATTCCTTTTTCCTATAGGTCCTTAGCCCTCTGAATGTCCACTTGCAGTTTCTACAGAAAGAGTGTTTCAGAACTGCTCAATCAAAAGTAAGCTTCAACTCTGTTAGTTGAATGCACGAACAGAAAGAAGTTTCACAGAATGCTTCTGTGTAGTTTTTATTTGAAGATATTCCTTTTTCCACTATAGGCCCTTAGCTCAAATGTCCACTTGCAGTTTCTACAGAAAGAGTGTTTCAGAACTGCTCAATCAAAAGTAAGCTTCAACTCTGTTAGTTGAATGCACAGAACAGAAAGGTTTCACAGAATGCTTCTGTGTAGTTTTTATTTAAAGATATTCCTTTTTCCACTATAGGCCCATTAGCGCACTGAATGTCCACTTGCAGTTTCTACAGAAAGAGTGTTTCAGAACTGCTCAATCAAAAGTAAGCTTCAACTCTGTTAGATGAATGCACAGAACAGAAAGAAGTTTCACAGAATGCTTCTGTGTTTTTATTTGAAGATATTTTTTTCCACTATAGGCCCTTAGCGCTCTGAATGTCCACTTGCAGTTTCTACAGAAAGAGTGGTTCAGAACTGCTCAATCAAAAGTAAGCTTCAACTCTGTTAGTTGAATGCACAGAACAGAAAGAAGTTTCACAGAATGCTTCTGTGTAGTTTTTATTTGAAGATATTCCTTTCCTTATAGGCCCTTAGCACTAATGTCCACTTGCAGTTTCTACAGAAAGAGTGTTTCAGAACTGCTCAATCAAAAGTAAGCTTCAACTCTGTTAGTTGAATGCACAGAACAGAAAGTAGTTTCACAGAATCCTTCTGTGTAGTTTTTATTTGAAGATATTCCTTTTTCCACTATACCCTTAGGGCACAGAATGTCCACTTGCAGTTTCTACAGAAAGAGTGTTCTAAACTGCTCAATCAAAAGTAAGCTTCAACTCTGTTAGTTGAATGCACAGAACAGAAAGAAGTTTCAGAATCCTTCTGTGTAGTTTTTATTTGAAGATATTCCTTTTTCCTCTATAGGTCTCTTAGCGCACTGAATGTCCACTTGCAGTTTCTACAGAAAGAGTGTTTCAGAACTGCTCATTCAAAAGTAAGCTTCAACTCTGTTAGATGAACGCACAAAACAGAAAGTAGTTTCACAGAATGTTTCTGTTAGTTTTTATTTGAAGATATACTTTTTCCACTATAGGCCCTTACCGCTCTGAATGTCCACTTGCAGTTTCTACAGAAGAGTGTTTCAGAACTGCTCAATCAAAAGTAATTTTCACCTCTGTTAGTTGAATGCACTGAACAGAAAGAAGTTTCACAGAATGCTTCTGTGTAGTTTTTATTTGAAGATACTCCTTTTTCCCACTATAGGACCCTTAGGGCACTGAATGTCCACTTGCAGTTTCTACAGAAAGAGTGTTTCAGAACTGCTCAATCAAAAGTAAGCTTCAACTCTGTTAGTTGAATGCACAGAACAAAAGAAGTTTCACAGAATTCTTCTGTGTAGTTTTTATTTGAAGATATTCCTTTTTCCACTATAGGCCCTTAGCGCTCTATGTCCACTTGCAGTTTCTACAGAAAGAGTGTTTCAGAACTGCTCAATCAAAAGTAAGCTTCACTCTGTTATGAATGCACAGAACAGAAAGAAGTTTCACAGAATGCTTCTGTGTAGTTTTATTTGAAGATATTCCTTTTTCCACTATGGCCCTTAGCGCTCTAAATGTCCACTTGCAGTTTCTACAGAAAGAGTGTTTCAGAACTGCTCAATCAAAAGTAAGCTTCACTCTGTTAGTTGAATGCACAGAACAGAAAGAAGTTTCACAGAATCTTCTGTGTAGTTTTTATTGAAGATATTCCTTTTTCCATATAGGTCTCTTAGCCCAATGTCCACTTGCAGTTTCTACAGAAAGAGTGTTTCAGAACTGCTCTCAAAAGTAAGCTTCAACTCTGTTAGATGAATCAGAACAGAAAGAAGTTTCACAGAATGCTTCTGTGTAGTTTTTATTTAAGATATTCCTTTTTCCCTATAGTCCCTTAGCTCTGAATGTCCACTTGCAGTTTCACAGAAAGAGTGTTTCAGAACTGCTCAATCAAAAGTAAGCTTCAACTCTGTTAGTTGAATGCACAGAACAGAGAAGTTTCACAGAATGCTTCTGTGTAGTTTTTATTTGAAGATATTCCTTTTTCCACTACATACCCTTAGGCACTGAATGTCCACTTGCAGTTTCTACAGAAAGAGTGTTTCAGAACTGCTCAATCAAAAGTAAGCTTCAACTCTGTTAGATGAATGCACAGAACAGAAAGAAGTTTCACAGAATGCTTCTGTGTAGTTTTTATTTGAAGATATTCCTTTTTCCACTATAGGCCCTTAGCGCACTGAATGTCCACTTGCAGTTTCTACAGAAAGAGTGTTTCAGAACTGCTCAATCAAAAGTAAGCTTCAACTCTGTTAGTTGAATGCACAGAACAGAGAAGTTTCACAGAATGCTTCTGTAGTTTTTATTTGAAGATATTCCTTTTTCCACTATAGGCCCTTAGCTCTGAATGTCCACTTGCAGTTTCTACAGAAAGAGTGTTTCAGAACTGCTCAATCAAAAGTAAGCTTCAACTCTGTTAGTTGAATGCACAGAACAAAAGAAGTTTCACAGAATGCTTCTGTGTAGTTTTTATTTGAAGATATTCCTTTTTCCACTATAGGCCCTTAGCTCTGAATGTCCACTTGCAGTTTCTACAGAAAGAGTGTTTCAGAACTGCTCAATCAAAAGTAAGCTTCAACTCTGTTAGTTGAATGCACAGAACAGAAAGAAGTTTCACAGAATGCTTCTGTGTAGTTTTTATTTGAAGATATTCCTTTTTCCTATGGCCCTTAGCGCACAATGTCCACTTGCAGTTTCTACAGAAAGAGTGTTTCAGAACTGCTCAATCAAAAGTAAGCTTCAACTCTGTTAGATGAATGCACAGAACAGAAAGAAGTTTCACAGAATGCTTCTGTGTAGTTTTTATTTGAAGATATTCCTTTTTCCACTATAGGCCCCTTAGCAATCAGAAAGTCCACTTGCAGTTTCTACAGAAAGAGTGTTTCAGAACTGCTCAATCAAAAGTAAGCTTCAACTCTGTTAGTTGAATGCACAGAACAGAAAGAAGTTTCACAGAATGCTTCTGTGTAGTTTTTATTTGAAGATATCCTTTTTCCACTATAGGCCCTTAGGCTCTGAATGTCCACTTGCAGTTTCTACAGAAAGAGTGTTTCAGAACTGCTCAATCAAAAGTAAGCTTCAACTCTGTTAGTTGAATGCACAGAACAGAAAGAAGTTTCACAGAATGCTTCTGTGTAGTTTTTATTTGAAGATATTCCTTTTTCCACTATAGGCCCCTTAGCACTGAATGTCCACTTGCAGTTTCTACAGAAAGAGTGTTTCAGAACTGCTCAATCAAAAGTAAGCTTCAACTCTGTTAGTTGAATGCACAGAACAGAAAGGTTTCACAGAATGCTTCTGTGTAGTTTTTATTTGAAGATATTCCTTTTTCCCTATAGGCCCTTAGCGCTCTGAATGTCCACTTGCAGTTTCTACAGAAAGAGTGTTTCAGAACTGCTCAATCAAAAGTAAGCTTCAACTCTGTTAGTTGAATGCACAGAACAAAAGTTTCACAGAATGCTTCTGTGTAGTTTTTATTTGAAGATATTCCTTTTTCCACTACTGGACCCTTAGGGCACAGAATGTCCACTTGCAGTTTCTACAGAAAGAGTGTTTCAGAACTGCTCAATCAAAAGTAAGCTTCAACTCTGTTAGTTGAATGCACAGAACAGAAAGAAGTTTCACAGAATGCTTCTGTGTAGTTTTTATTTGAAGATATTCCTTTTTCCACTATAGGCCCTTAGCCACTGAATGTCCACTTGCAGTTTCTACAGAAAGAGTGTTTCAGAACTGCTCATCAAAAGTAAGCTTCAACTCTGTTAGTTGAATGCACAGAACAGAAAGAAGTTTCACAGAATGCTTCTGTGTAGTTTTTTTTTGAAGATATCCTTTTTCCACTATAAGCCCTTAGCGCTCTGAATGTCCACTTGCAGTTTCTACAGAAAGAGTGTTTCAGAACTGCTCAATCAAAAGTAAGCTTCAACTCTGTTAGTTGAATGCACAGAACAGAAGAAGTTTCACAGAATGCTTCTGTGTAGTTTTTATTTGAAGATATTCCTTTTTCCACTACAGGCCCTTAGGGCACAGATCCACTTGCAGTTTCTACAGAAAGAGTGTTTCAGAACTGCTCAATCAAAAGTAAGGTTCAACTCTGTTAGTTGAATGCACAGAACAGAAAGAAGTTTCACAGAATGCTTCTGTGTAGTTTTTATTTGAAGATATTCCTTTTTCCTATAGGCCCTTTGCACTCAATGTCCACTTGCAGTTTCTACAGAAAGAGTGTTTCAGAACTGCTCAATCAAAAGTAAGCTTCAACTCTGTTAGTTGAATGCACAGAACAGAAAGAAGTTTCACAGAATGCTTCTGTGTAGTTTTTATTTGAAGATATTCCTTTTTCCACTATAGGCCCTTAGCGCACTGAATGTCCACTTGCAGTTTCTACAGAAAGAGTGTTTCAGAACTGCTCAATCAAAAGTAAGCTTCAACTCTGTTAGTTGAATGCACAGAACAGAAAGAAGTTTCACAGAATGCTTCTGTAGTTTTTATTTGAAGATATTCCTTTTTCCACTATAGGACCCTTAGGCACTGAATGTCCACTTGCAGTTTCTACAGAAAGAGTGTTTCAGAACTGCTCAATCAAAAGTAAGCTTCAACTCTGTTAGATGAATGCACAGAACAGAAAGAAGTTTCACAGAATGCTTCTGTGTAGTTTTTATTTGAAGATATTCCTTTTTCCACTATAGGCCCTTAGCGCTCTGAATGTCCACTTGCAGTTTCTACAGAAAGAGTGTTTCAGAACTGCTCAATCAAAAGTAAGCTTCAACTCTGTTAGTTGAATGCACAGAACAGAAAGAAGTTTCACAGAATGCTTCTGTGTAGTTTTATTTGAAGATATTCCTTTTTCCTATGGCCCTTAGCGCTCCTTGTCCACTTGCAGTTTCTACAGAAAGAGTGTTTCAGAACTGCTCAATCAAAAGTAAGCTTCAACTCTGTTAGTTGAATGCACAGAACAAAGAAGTTTCACAGAATGCTTCTGTGTAGTTTTATTTGAAGATATTCCTTTTTCCACTATAGGCCCTTAGCAGAATGTCCACTTGCAGTTTCTACAGAAAGAGTGTTTCAGAACTGCTCAATCAAAAGTAAGCTTCAACTCTGTTAGTTGAATGCACAGAACAGAAAGAAGTTTCACAGAATGCTTCTGTTTTTTATTTGAAGATATTCCTTTTTCCACTAGGCCCTTAGCCCAATGTCCACTTGCAGTTTCTACAGAAAGAGTGTTTCAGAACTGCTCAATCAAAAGTAAGCTTCAACTCTGTTAGTTGAATGCACAGAACAGAAAGAAGTTTCACAGAATGCTTCTGTGTAGTTTTATTTGAAGATATTCCTTTTTCCTATGGCCCTTGCGCTCAAATGTCCACTTGCATTTCTACAGAAAGAGTGTTTCAGAACTGCTCAATCAAAAGTAAGCTTCAACTCTGTTAGTTGAATGCACAGAACAGAAAGAAGTTTCACAGAATGCTTCTGTGTAGTTTTTATTTGAAGATATTCCTTTTTCCACTATAGGTCCTTAGCGCACTGAATGTCCACTTGCAGTTTCTACAGAAAGAGTGTTTCAGAACTGCTCAATCAAAAGTAAGCTTCAACTCTGATGAATGCACAGAACAGAAAGTAGTTTCACAGAATGCTTCTGTGTAGTTTTTATTTGAAGATATTCCTTTTTCCACTATACCCTTAGCTCTGAATGTCCACTTGCAGTTTCTACAGAAAGAGTGTTTCAGAACTGCTCAATCAAAAGTAAGCTTCAACTCTGTTAGTTGAATGCACAGAACAGAAAGAAGTTTCACAGAATGCTTCTGTGTAGTTTTTATTTGAAGATATTCCTTTTTCCACTATAGGACCCTTAGGGCACTGAATGTCCACTTGCAGTTTCTACAGAAAGAGTGTTTCAGAACTGCTCAATCAAAAGTAAGCTTCAACTCTGTTAGATGAATGCACAGAACAGAAAGAAGTTTCACAGAATGCTTCTGTGTAGTTTTTATTTGAAGATATTCCTTTTTCCACTATAGGCCCTTAGCGCTCTGAATGTCCACTTGCAGTTTCTACAGAAAGAGTGTTTCAGAACTGCTCAATCAAAAGTAAGCTTCAACTCTGTTAGTTGAATGCACAGAACAGAAAGAAGTTTCACAGAATGCTTCTGTGTAGTTTTTATTTGAAGATATTCCTTTTCCACTATACCCTTAGCCTGAATGTCCACTTGCAGTTTCTACAGAAAGAGTGTTTCAGAACTGCTCAATCAAAAGTAAGCTTCAACTCTGGTTGAATGCACAGAACAGAAAGAAGTTTCACAGAATGCTTCTGTGTAGTTTTATTTGATATTCCTTTTTTCCACTACAGGCCCTTAGCACAGAATGTCCACTTGCAGTTTCTACAGAAAGAGTGTTTCAAACTGCTCAATCAAAAGTAAGCTTCAACTCTGTTAGTTGAATGCACAGAACAGAAAGAAGTTTCACAGAATGCTTCTGTGTAGTTTTTATTTGAAGATATTCCTTTTTCCCTATAGGTCTTAGCGCACTGAATGTCCACTTGCAGTTTCTACAGAAAGAGTGTTTCAGAACTGCTCATCAAAAGTAAGCTTCAACTCTGTTAGATGAATGCACAAACAGAAAGTAGTTTCACAGAATGCTTCTGTTAGTTTTTATTTGAAGATATACTTTTTTCCACTATAGGCCCTTACCGCTCTGAATGTCCACTTGCAGTTTCTACAAAAGAGTGTTTCAGAACTGCTCAATCAAAAGTAATTTCAACTCTGTTAGTTGAATGCACTGAACAGAAAGAAGTTTCACAGAATGCTTCTGTGTAGTTTTTATTTGAAGATATTCCTTTTTCCACTACAGGACCCTTAGGCACTGAATGTCCACTTGCAGTTTCTACAGAAAGAGTGTTTCAGAACTGCTCAATCAAAAGTTAGCTTCAACTCTGTTAGATGAATGCACAGAACAGAAAGAAGTTTCACAGAATGCTTCTGTGTAGTTTTTATTTGAAGATATTCCTTTTTCCACTATAGGCCCTTTAGCGCTCTGAATGTCCACTTGCAGTTTCTACGAAAGAGTGTTTCAGAACTGCTCAATCAAAAGTAAGCTTCAACTCTGTTGTTGAATGCACAGAACAGAAAGAAGTTTCACAGAATTTCTCTGTAGTTTTTATTTGAAGATATCCTTTTTCCACTATGGCCCCTTGCGCTCAATGTCCACTTGCAGTTTCTACAGAAAGAGTGTTTCAGAACTGCTCAATCAAAAGTAAGCTTCAACTCTGTTAGTTGAATGCACAGAACAGAAAGAAGTTTCACAGAATGCTTCTGTGTAGTTTTTATTTGAAGATATTCCTTTTTCCACTATAGGCCCTTAGCCAGAATGTCCACTTGCAGTTTCTACAGAAAGAGTGTTTCAGAACTGCTCAATCAAAAGTAAGCTTCAACTCTGTTAGTTGAATGCACAGAACAGAAAGAAGTTTCACAGAATGCTTCTGTTTTTTATTTGAAGATATTCCTTTTTTCCACTAGGCCCTTAGCGCCCTGAATGTCCACTTGCAGTTTCTACAGAAAGAGTGTTTCAGAACTGCTCAATCAAAAGTAAGCTTCAACTCTGTTAGTTGAATGCACAGAACAGAAAGAAGTTTCACAGAATGCTTCTGTGTAGTTTTTATTTGAAGATACTTCCTTTTTCCACTACAGGATTAGGCACTGAATGTCCACTTGCAGTTTCTACAGAAAGAGTGTTTCAGAACTGCTCAATCAAAAGTAAGCTTCAACTCTGTTAGATGAATGCACAGAACAGAAAGAAGTTTCACAGAATGCTTCTGTGTAGTTTTTATTTGAAGATATTCCTTTTTCCACTATAGGCCTCTTAGCGCTCTGAATGTCCACTTGCAGTTTCTACAGAAAGAGTGTTTCAGAACTGCTCAATCAAAAGTAAGCTTCAACTCTGTTAGTTGAATGCACAGAACAAAAGAAGTTTCACAGAATGCTTCTGTGTAGTTTTTATTTGAAGATATTCCTTTTTCCACTATACCCTTAGGCACGAATGTCCACTTGCAGTTTCTACAGAAAGAGTGTTTCAGAACTGCTCAATCAAAAGTAAGCTTCACTCTGTTAGTTGAATGCACAGAACAGAAAGAAGTTTCACAGAATCCTTCTGTGTAGTTTTTATTGAAGATATTCCTTTTTCCACTATAGGTCCTTAGCCACTAAATGTCCACTTGCAGTTTCTACAGAAAGAGTGTTTCAGAACTGCTCATCAAAAGTAAGCTTCAACTCTGTTAGATGAATGACAGAACAGAAAAGTTTCACAGAATGCTTCTGTGTATTTTATTTGAAGATATTCCTTTTTCCACTAGGTCCCTTAGCCCTCGAATGTCCACTTGCAGTTTCTACAGAAAGAGTGTTTCAGAACTGCTCAATCAAAAGTAAGTTTCAACTCTGTTAGTTGAATGCACAGAACAGAAAGAAGTTTCACAGAATGCTTCTGTGTAGTTTTTATTTGAAGATATTCCTTTTTCCACTATAGGCCCTTAGGCACTGAATGTCCACTTGCAGTTTCTACAGAAAGAGTGTTTCAGAACTGCTCAATCAAAAGTAAGCTTCAACTCTGTTAGTTGAATGCACAGAACAGAAAGAAGTTTCACAGAATGCTTCTGTGTAGTTTTATTTGAGATATTCCTTTTTCCTATGGCCCTTAGCCAATGTCCACTTGCAGTTTCTACAGAAAGAGTGTTTCAGAACTGCTCAATCAAAAGTAAGCTTCAACTCTGTTAGTTGAATGCACAGAACAGAAAGAAGTTTCACAGAATGCTTCTGTGTAGTTTTATTTGAAGATATTCCTTTTTCCCTATAGGCCCTTAGCGCACTGAATGTCCACTTGCAGTTTCTACAGAAAGAGTGTTTCAGAACTGCTCATCAAAAGTAAGCTTCAACTCTGTTAGATGAATGCACAAACAGAAAGTAGTTTCACAGAATGCTTCTGTGTAGTTTTTATTTGAAGATATTCCTTTTTCCACTAAGGCCCTTAGCGCACTGAATGTCCACTTGCAGTTTCTACAGAAAGAGTGTTTCAGAACTGCTCAATCAAAAGAGCTTCAACTCTGTTAGTTGAATGCACAGAACAGAAAGAAGTTTCACAGAATGCTTCTGTGTAGTTTTTATTTGAAGATATTCCTTTTTCCACTATAGGCCCTTAGCGCTCTGAATGTCCACTTGCAGTTTCTACGAAGAGTGTTTCAGAACTGCTCAATCAAAAGTAAGCTTCAACTGTTAGTTGAATGCACAGAACAGAAAGAAGTTTCACAGAACTTCTCTGTAGTTTTTATTTGAAGATATTCCTTTTTCCTTATGGCCCCTTTGCGCTCCAATGTCCACTTGCAGTTTCTACAGAAAGAGTGTTTCAGAACTGCTCAATCAAAAGTAAGCTTCAACTCTGTTAGTTGAATGCACAGAACAAAGAAGTTTCACAGAATGCTTCTGTAGTTTTTATTTGAAGATATTCCTTTTTCCACTATAGGACCCTTAGGCAGAATGTCCACTTGCAGTTTCTACAGAAAGAGTGTTTCAAACTGCTCAATCAAAAGTAAGCTTCAACTCTGTTAGTTGAATGCACAGAACAGAAAGAAGTTTCACAGAATGCTTCTGTTTTTTATTTGAAGATATTCCTTTTTCCACTATAGGCCCTTAGCACAATGTCCACTTGCAGTTTCTACAGAAAGAGTGTTTCAAACTGCTCAATCAAAAGTAAGCTTCAACTCTGTTAGTTGAATGCACAGAACAGAAAGAAGTTTCACAGAATGTTCTCTGTAGTTTTTATTTGAAGATACTCCTTTCCTTATTGGCCCCTTGCACTCAAATGTCCACTTGCAGTTTCTACAGAAAGAGTGTTTCAGAACTGCTCAATCAAAAGTAAGCTTCAACTCTGTTAGTTGAATGCACAGAACAGAAAGAAGTTTCACAGAATGCTTCTGTGTAGTTTTTATTTGAAGATATTCCTTTTTCCTCTATAGGTCTCTTAGCGCACTGAATGTCACATGCAGTTTCTACAGAAAGAGTGTTTCAGAACTGCTCATTCAAAAGTAAGCTTCAACTCCGGTAGATGAGCACACAAACAGAAAGTAGTTTCACAGAATGCTTCTGTTTGGTTTTTATTGGAGATATCTTTTTTCCACTACAGGACCCTTAGGGCACAGAATGTCCACTTGCAGTTTCTACAGAAAGAGTGTTTTAAACTGCTCAATCAAATGTAAGATTCAACTCTGTTAGTTGAATGCACTAAACAGAGAGAAGTTTCACAGACTTCTGTCTAGTTTTTATTTGAAGATACTCCTTTTTCCACTACAGGACAATTATGGCACGGAATGTCCACTTGCCGTTTCTACAGAAACAGTGTTTCAGAACTGCTCAATCAAATGTAAGATTCAACTCTGTTAGATGAATGCACAGAACAGAAAGATGTTTTCACAGAATGCTTCTGTGTAGTTTTTTTCAAAGATATTCCCTTTTCCACTATAGGCCCCATAGCGCGCTGAATGTCCACTTGCAGATCCTACAGAAGAGGGTTTCAGAACTGCTCAATCAAAGGTAACCTTCAACTCTGTTAGTTGAATGCACAGAAACCAAAGTTGTTTCAGAGAATCCTTCTGTGTAGTTTTTATTTGAAGATATTCCTTTTTCCACTACTGGACCCTTAGGGCACAGAATGTCCACTTGCAGTTTCTTCAGAAAGAGTGTTTCAAAACTGCTCAATCAAAAGTAAGTTTCAACTCTGTCCGTTGAGTGCACAGAACAGAAAGAAGTTTCACAGAATGCTTCTGTTTGGTTTTTATTTGATGATATTCTTTTTTGCACTACAGGACCCTTGGGCACAGAATGTCCACTTGCAGTTTCTACAGAAAGAGTGTTTTCTAAACTGCTCAATCAAAAGTAAGTTTCAACTCTGTTAGTTGAATGCACAGAACAGAAAGAAGTTTCAGAGAAGCCTTCTGTGTAGTTTTTATTTGAAGATATCCTTTTTCCTCTGTAGGTCTCATAGCGCACTGAATGTCCACTTGCAGTTTCTACAGAAAGAGTGTTTCAGAACTGCTCATTCAAAAGTAAGCTTCAACTCTGTTAGATGAACGCACAAAACAGAAAGTAGTTTCATAGAATGTTTCTGTTTAGTTTTTATTTGAAGATATACTTTTTTCCACTATATGCCCCTTACCGCTCTGAATGTCCACTTGCAGTTTCTACAAAAAGATTGTTTCAGAACTGCTCAATCAAAAGTAATCTTCACCTCTGTTTGTTGAATGCATAGAACAGAGAGAAGTTTCACAGAATGCTTCTGTCTAGTTTTTATTAGAAGATACTCCTTTTTCCACCACAGGACCTTAAGGGCACTGATTGTCCACTTGCAGTTTCTACAGAAAGAGTGTTTCAGAACTGCTATATCAAAAGTGTGCTTCAACTCCGTTAGATGAATGCACAGAACCAAAAGAAGTTTCACAGAATGCTTCTGTGTAGTTTTTATTTGAAGATATTCCTTTTTGCACTATAGGCCCTTTAGCGCTCTGAATGTCCACTTGAAGTTTCTACGGAAAGAGTGTTTAAGAAGTGCTCAATCAAAAGTAAGCTTCAATTCTGTTTGTTGAATTCATAGAACAGAAAGAAGTTTCACAGAATATTTCTCTGTAGTTTTAATTTGAGGATAATCCTTTTTCCTGTATTGGCCCCTTTGCGCTCCAATTGTCCACTAGCACCTTCTATAGAAAGAGTGTTTCAGAACTGCTCAATCAAAAGTAAGCTTCAACTCTGTTAGTTGAATGCACAGAACCAAAAGTAGTTTCACAGAATGCTTCCGTGTAGGTTTTATTTGAAGATATTCCTTTTTCCACTACAGGACCCTTAGGGCAGGGAGTGTCCACTTGCAGTTTCTTCAGAAAGAGTGTTTCATAACTGCTCAATCAAAAGTAAGCTTCAAGTTTGTTAGTTGAATGCACAGAACAGAAAGAAGTTTCACAGAATGCTTCTGTTTGGTTTTTATTTGAAGATATCCTTTTTTGCACTACAGGACCCTTAGGGCACAGAATGTCCACTTGCAGTTTCTACAGAAAGAGTGTTTCTAAACTGCTCAATCAACCGTAAGATTCAACTCTGTTAGTTGAATGCACTAAACAGAGAGAAGTTTCACAGAATGCTTCTGTCTAGTTTTTATTTGAAGATACTTCTTTTTCCACTACAGGAGAATTAGGGCACTGAAAGTCCACTTGCAGTTTCTACAGAAACAGTGTTTCAGAACTGCTCTATCAAATGTAAGCTTCAACTCTGTGAGATGAATGCACAGAACAGAAAGATGTTTCAGAGAATGCTTCTGTGTAAGTTTTATTCAAAGATATTTCCTTTTCCACTATAGGCCACATAGCGCTCTGAATGTCCACTTGCAGATCCTACAGAAAGAGGGTTTCAGAACTGCTCAATCAAAGGTAACCTTCAACACTGTTAGTTGAATGTAAAGAACCAAAAGTTGTTTCAGAGAATCCTTCTGTGTAGTTTTTATTTGAAGATATTCCTTTTTCCACTACTGGACCCTTAGGGCACAGAATGTCCACTTGCAGTTTCTACAGAAAGAGTGTTTCAGAACTGCTCAATCAAAAGTAAGCTTCCACTCTGTTAGTTGAATGCACAGAACAGAAAGAAGTTTCACAGAATCCTTCTGTGTAGTTTTTATTGGAAGATATTCCTTTTTCCATTATAGGTCTCTTAGCCCACTAAATATCCACTTGCAGTTTCTACAGAATGAGTGTTTCAGAACTGCTCATTCAAAAGTAAGCTTCAACTCTGTTAGATGAATGAGCAGAACAGAAAGAACTTTCACAGAATGCTTCTGTGTAGTTTTTATTTTAAGATATTCCTTTTTCACCTATAGTTCCCTTAGCCCTCTGAATGTCCACTTGCAGTTTCCACAGAAAGAGTGTTTCAGAACTGCTCAATCAGAAGTAAGTTTCAACACTGTTAGTTGAATCCACTGAACAGAAGGAGGTTTCACAGAATGCTTCTGTGTAGTTTTTATTTGAAGACATTCCTTTCTCCACTACAGGACCCTTAGGGCACAGAACGTCCACTTGCAGTTTCTACAGAAAGAGTGTTTCTAAACTGCTCAATCAAATGTAAGATTCAACTCTGTTAGTTGAATGCACTGAACAGAAAGAAGTTTCACACAATGCTTCTCTCTAGTTTTAATATGAGGATACTCCTTTTTCCTGTATTGGCCCCTTTGCACTCCAATTGTCCACTAGCACTTTCTACAGAAAGAGTGTTTCAGAACTGCTCAATCAAAAGTAAGCTTCAACTCTGTTAGTTGAATGCACAGAACAGAAAGAAGTTTCATAGAATCCTTCTGTGTAGTGTTTATTTGAAGATATTCCTTTTTCCTCTATAGGTCTCTTAGCGCACTGAATGTCCACTTGCAGTTTCTACAGATAGAGTGTTTCAGAACTGCTCATTCAAAAGTAAGCTTCAACTCTGTTAGATGAACGCACAAAACAGAAAGTAGTTTCACAGAATGCTTCTGTTTGGTTTTTATTTGAAGATATTCTTTTTTCCACTACAGGACCATTAGGGCACAGAATGTGCACTTGCAGTTTCTACAGAAAGAGTGTTTCAGAACTGCTCAATCAAAAGTGAGCTTCAACTCTGTTAGATGAATGCACAGAACAGAAAGTTGTTTCACAGAATGCTTCTGTGTAGTTTTTATTTAAAGATATTTCTTTTTCCACTATAGGCCCTTTAGCGCTCTGAATGTCCACTTGAAGTTTCTACGGAACGAGTGTTTAAGAAGTGCTCAATCAAAAGTAAGCTTCAATTCTGTTTGTTGAATTCATAGAACAGAAAGAAGTTTCTCAGAATACTTCTCTGTAGTTTTAATTTGAGGATACTCCTTTTTCCTGTATTGGCCCCTTTGCGCTCCAATTGTCCACTAGCACTTTCTATAGAAAGAGTGTTTCAGAACTGCTGAATCAAAAGTAAGCTTCAACTCTGTTAGTTGAATGCACAGAACCAAAAGAAGTTTCACAGAATGTTTCCGTGTAGTTTTTATTTGAAGATATTACTTTTTCCACTACAGGACCCTTAAGGCAGAGAGTGTCCACTTGCAGTTTCTTCAGAAAGAGTGTTTCAAAACTGCTCAATCAAAAGTAAGCTTCAAGTCTGTTAGTTGAAAGCACAGAACAGAAAGAAGTTTCACAGAATGCTTCTGTTTGGTTTTTATTTGAAGATATCCTTTTTTGCACTACAGGACCCTTAGGGCACAGAATGTCCACTTGCAGTTTCTACAGAAAGAGTGTTTCTAAACTGCTCAATCAAATGTAAGATTCAACTCTGTTAGTTGAATGCACTGAACAGAAAGAAGTTTCACAGAATGATTCTCTGTAGTTTTAATATGAGGATACTCCTTTTTCCTGTATTGGCCCCTTTGCACTCAAATTGTCCACTAGCACTTTATACAGAAAGAGTGTTTCAGAACTGCTCAATCAAAAGTAAGCTTCAACTCTGTTAGTTGAATGCACAGAACAGAAAGAAGTTTCACAGAATCCTTCTGTGTAGTTTTTATTTGAAGATATTCCTTTTTCCTCTATAGGTCTCTTAGCGCACTGAATGTCCACATGCAGTTTCTACAGAAAGAGTGTTTCAGAACTGCTCATTCAAAAGTAAGCTTCAACTCCGGTAGATGAGCACACAAAACAGAAAGTAGTTTCACAGAATGCTTCTGTTTGGTTTTTATTGGAAGATATTCTTTTTTCCACTACAGGACCCTTAGGGCACAGAATGTCCACTTGCAGTTTCTACAGAAAGAGTGTTTCTAAACTGCTCAATCAAATGTAAGATTCAACTCTGTTAGTTGAATGCACTAAACAGAGAGAAGTTTCACAGACTTCTGTCTAGTTTTTATTTGAAGATACTCCTTTTTCCACTACAGGACAATTAGGGCACGGAATGTCCACTTGCCGTTTCTACAGAAACAGTGTTTCAGAACTGCTCTATCAAATGTAAGCTTCAACTCTGTGAGATGAATGCACAGAACAGAAAGATGTTTCACAGAATGCTTCTGTGTAGTTTTTATTCAAAGATATTCCCTTTTCCACTATAGGCCCCATAGCGCGCTGAATGTCCACTTGCAGATCCTACAGAAAGAGGGTTTCAGAACTGCTCAATCAAAGGTAACCTTCAACTCTGTTAGTTGAATGCACAGAACCAAAAGTTGTTTCAGAGAATCCTTCTGTGTAGTTTTTATTTGAAGATATTCCTTTTTCCACTACTGGACCCTTAGGGCACAGAATGTCCACTTGCAGTTTCTTCAGAAAGAGTGTTTCAAAACTGCTCAATCAAAAGTAAGTTTCAACTCTGTCCGTTGAGTGCACAGAACAGAAAGAAGTTTCACAGAATGCTTCTGTTTGGTTTTTATTTGATGATATTCTTTTTTGCACTACAGGACCCTTGGGGCACAGAATGTCCACTTGCAGTTTCTACAGAAAGAGTGTTTCTAAACTGCTCAATCAAAAGTAAGTTTCAACTCTGTTAGTTGAATGCACAGAACAGAAAGAAGTTTCAGAGAAGCCTTCTGTGTAGTTTTTATTTGAAGATATCCTTTTTCCTCTGTAGGTCTCATAGCGCACTGAATGTCCACTGGCAGTTTCTACAGAAAGAGTGTTTCAGAACTGCTCATTCAAAAGTAAGCTTCAACTCTGTTAGATGAACGCACAAAACAGAAAGTAGTTTCATAGAATGTTTCTGTTTAGTTTTTATTTGAAGATATACTTTTTTCCACTATATGCCCATTACCGCTCTGAATGTCCACTTGCAGTTTCTACAAAAAGAGTTTTTCAGAACTGCTCAATCAAAAGTAATTTTCACCTCTGTTTGTTGAATGCACTGAACAGAGAGAAGTTTCACAGAATGCTTCTGTCTAGTTTTTATTAGAAGATACTCCTTTTTCCACCACAGGACCCTTAGGGCACTGAATGTCCACTTGCAGTTTCTACAGAAAGAGTGTTTCAGAACGGATATATCAAAATTATGCTTCAACTCCTTTAGATGAATGCACAGAACCAAAAGAAGTTTCACAGAATGCTTCTGTGTAGTTTTTATTTGAAGATATTCCTTTTTCCACTATAGGCCCTTTAGCGCTCTGAATGTCCACTTGAAGTTTCTACGGAAAGAGTGTTTAAGAAGTGCTCAATCAAAAGTAAGCTTCAATTCTGTTTGTTGAATTCATAGAACAGAAAGAAGTTTCACAGAATATTTCTCTGTAGTTTTAATTTGAGGATACCCCTTTTTCCTGTATTGGCCCCTTTGCGCTCCAATTGTCCACTAGCACTTTCTATAGAAAGAGTGTTTCAGAACTGCTCAATCAAAAGTAAGCTTCAACTCTGTTAGTTGAATGCACAGAACCAAAAGAAGTTTCACAGAATGCTTCCGTGTAGTTTTTATTTGAAGATATTCCTTTTTCCACTACAGGACCCTTAGGGCAGAGAGTGTCCACTTGCAGATTCTTCAGAAAGAGTGTTTCAAAACTGCTCAATCAAAAGTAAGCTTCCACTCTGTTAGTTGAATGCACAGAACAGAAAGAAGTTTCACAGAATGCTTCTGTTTGGTTTTTATTTGAAGATATTCTTTTTTGCACTACAGGACCCTTAGTGCACAGAATGTCCACTTGCAGTTTCTACAGAAAGAGTGTTTCTAAACTGCTCAATCAAATGTAAGATTCAACTATGTTATTTGAATGCACTGAACAGAGAGAAGTTTCACAGAATGCTACTGTCTTGATTTTATTTGAAGATACTTCTTTTTCCACTACAGGAGAATTAGGGCACTGAATGTCCACTTGCAGTTTCTACAGAAAGAGTGTTTCAGAACTGCTCTATCAAATGTAAGCTTCAACTCTGTGAGATGAATGCACAGAACAGGAAGATGTTTCAGAGAATGCTTCTGTGTAGTTTTTATTCAAAGATATTCCCTTTTCCACTATTGGCCCCATAGCGCGCTGAATGTCCACTTGCAGATCCTACAGAAAGAGGGTTTCAGAACTGCTCAATCAAAGGTAACCTTCAACACTGTTAGTTGAATGTACAGAACCAAAAGTTGTTTCAGAGAATCCTTCTGTGTAGTTTTTATTTGAAGATATTCCTTTTTCCACTACTGGATCCTTAGGGCACAGAATGTCCACTTGTGAGTTTCTGCAGAAAGAGTGTTTCAGAACTGCTCAATCAAAAGTAAGCTTCCACTCTGTTAGTTGAATGCACAGAACAGAAAGAAGTTTCACAGAATCCTTCTGTGTAGTTTTTATTGGAAGATATTCCTTTTTCCATTATAGGTCTCTTAGCCCACTAAATGTCCACTTGCAGTTTCTACAGAATGAGTGTTTCAGAACTGCTCATTCAAAAGTAAGCTTCAACTCTGTTAGATGAATGAGCAGAACAGAAAGAACTTTCACAGAATGCTTCTGTGTAGTTTTTATTTTAAGATATTCCTTTTTCTCCTATAGTTCCCTTAGCCCTCTGAATGTCCACTTGCAGTTTCCACAGAAAGAGTGTTTCAGAACTGCTCAATCAGAAGTAAGTTTCAACTCTGTTAGTTGAATCCACTGAACAGAAGGAGGTTTCACAGAATTCTTCTGTGTAGTTTTTATTTGAAGACATTCCTTTCTCCACTACAGGACCCTTAGGGCACAGAACGTCCACTTGCAGTTTCTACAGAAAGAGTGTTTCTAAACTGCTCAATCAAATGTAAGATTCAACTCTGTTAGTTGAATGCACTGAACAGAAAGAAGTTTCACAGAATGCTTCTCTGTAGTTTTAATATGAGGATACTCCTTTTTCCTGTATTGGCCCCTTTGCACTCCAATTGTCCACTAGCACTTTCTACAGAAAGAGTGTTTCAGAACTGCTCAATCAAAAGTAAGCTTCAACTCTGTTAGTTGAATGCACAGAACAGAAAGAAGTTTCATAGAATCCTTCTGTGTAGTTTTTATTTGAAGATATTCCTTTTTCCTCTATAGGTCTCTTAGCGCACTGAATGTCCACTTGCAGTTTCTACAGAAAGAGTGTTTCAGAACTGCTCATTCAAAAGTAAGCTTCAACTCTGTTAGATGAACGCACAAAACAGAAAGTAGTTTCACAGAATGCTTCTGTTTGGTTTTTATTTGAAGATATTCTTTTTTCCACTACAGGACCATTAGGGCACAAAATGTGCACTTCCAGTTTCTACAGAAAGAGTGTTTCAGAACTGCTCAATCAAAAGTATGTTTCAACTCTGTTAGTTCAATGCAAAGAACAGAAATATGTTTCACAGAATGCTTCTGTGTTGTTTTAAGTTGATGATATTCATTTTTCCACTATAGTCACCTATGCGCTCAGAATGTCCCCTTGCAGTTTCAACAGAAAGAGTATTTCAGAACTGCTCAATCAAAAGTAAGCTTCAACTCTGTTAGGTGAATGCACAGAACAGAAAGAAATTTCACAGAATCCTTCTGTGTAGTTTCTAGTAGAAGATATTCCTTTTTCCACTGTAGGCCCCTTAGGGCACCGAATGTCCACTTGCGGTTTCTACAGAAAGAGTGTTTAAGAACTGCTCAATCAAAAGTAAGCTTCAACTCTGACAGTGGAATGCACGGAAAAGAGAGAAGATCACAGAATCCTTCTGCTTAATTTTTATTTGAAGATAGTACTTTTTCCACTATAGACCTCTTACTGCTCTGAATATCTACTTGCAGTTTCTACAGAAAGAGTGATTCATAACTGCTCAATCAAAAGAAAACTTTAATTCTGTTAGATGAATGTACTGAAGAGAAAGAAGTTTCACAGAATTCTTCTGTGTGGTTTTTATTTAAAGATATTCCTTTTTCCACTACAGGCCCCTTAGGGCACAGAATGTCCACTTGCAGTTTCTACAGAAAGAGTGTTTCAGAACTGCTCAATCAAAAGTAAGTTTCAACTCTGTTAGTGGAATGCACAGAACAGAAAGAAGTTTCACAGAATGTTTCTGTGTAGTTTTTATTTGAATATATTCCTTTTTCCACTATAGGCCCCTTAGCGCTCTGAATGTCCACTTGAAGTTTGTACAGAAAGAGTGTTTCAGAACTGCTCAATCAAAAGTAAGCTTCCAATCTGTTGAATGCACATAACAGATAGAAGTTTCACACAATGCTTCTGTGTAGTTTTATTTGAGGATATTCCTTTTTCCACTATTGTCCTCTTAGCTCTGTGAATGTCCACTTTTAGTTTCTACAGAAAGAGTGTTTCAGAACTGCTCAATCAAAAGTAAGTTACAACTCTGTTTTTGGAATGCACAGAACAGAAAGACGTTTCACAGAATTCTTCTGTGTAGTTTTTATTTGAAGATATTCCTTTTTCCACTATAGGTCTCTTTGCATTGCGAATGTCCACTTGCAGTTTCTTCAGAAAGTGTGTTTCCGAACTGCTGAATCAAGTGTAAGCTACAACTCTGTTAGATGATTGCACAGAACGGAAAAAAGTTTCACAGAATGCTCCTGTGTAGTTTTTATTTGAAGATATTTGTTTTTCCACTATAGGCCCCTTAGCGCTCTGAATGTCCACTCGCAGTTTCTACAGAAAGAGTGTTTCAGAACTGCTGAATCAAAAGTAAGCTTCAACTCTGTTAGTGGAATGCACAGAAGAGGAAGAAGGTTCCCAGAATCCTTCTGTGTAGTTTTTATTTGAAGGTATTCCTTTTTCCACTATAGTCCTATTAGCTCACTGAATTTGCCCTTGCAGTTTCTACAGAAAGAGTGTTGCAGAACTGCTCAATCAAAAGTAAGCCTCAACTCTGATAGTGGAATGCACAGAAAAGAAAGAAGTTTCACAGAATCCTTCTGTGTAGTTTTTATTTGAAGATATTCCTGTTTCCACTACAGGCCTCTTAGTTCTCTGAATGTCCACTTGCAGTTTCTACAGAAAGAGTGTTTCAGAACTGCTCAAACAAAAGTAGGCTTCAACTCTGTTAGTTGAATGCACTGAACAGAAAGGAGTTTCACAGAATGCTTCTGTGTAGTTTTTATTTGAAGATATTTTTTTTCCCACTACAGGTCCCTTAGGGCACCGAATGTCCACTTGCAGTTTCTACAGAAAGAGTGTTTCAGAACTCCTCAATCAAAAGTAAGCTTCAACTCTGTTAGTGGAATGCACAGAGCAGAAAGAAGTTTCACAGAATCCTTCTGTGTTGTTTTTATTTGAAGATATTCCTTTTGCCACCATAGGACTCTTAGCGCTCTGAATATCCACTTGCAGTTTCTACAGAAAGAGTGTTTCAGAACTGCTCAATCAAAAGTAGGCTTCAACTCTGTTAGAGGAATGCACAGAAGAGAAAGTAGTTTCACAGAATGCTTCTGTCTGGTTTTTATTTGAAGATATTAATTTTGCCACTACAGGCCCGTTAGGGCACGAAATGTCCCCTTGCAGTTTCTACAGGAAGAGTTTTTCAGAACTGCTCAATCAAAAGTAAGCTTCAACTCTGTTACTGGAATGCAAAGAATGGAAAGAAGTTTCACAGAATCCTTCTGTGTAGTTTTAACTTGAGGATATACGTTTTTCCACTATAGGCCCCATTGAGCTCAGAATTTCCACTAGCAGCTTCTACAGACGGAGTCTTTCAGAACTGCTCACTCAAAAGTAAGCTGCATCTCTCTTAGTTGAATGCACAGAACAGAAAGAAGTTTCACAGAATGCTTTTCTGTAGTTTTTATTTGAAGGTATTCCTTTTTCCACTACAAGCCCCTTAGGGCACTGATTGTCCACTTACAGTTTCTACAATAAGAGAGTTTCAGAACTGCTCAATCAAAAGTAAGCTTCAACTCTGTTAGTTCAATGCACAGAACAGAAAGTAGTTTCACAGAAGGCTTCTGTGTAGTTTTTATTTGAAGATGTTCTTTTTTCCACTGTTGGCCCTTTCGCGCTCTAAATGTCCACTTGCAGTTTCTACAGAAAGAGTGTTTCAGAACTGCTGAATCAAAAGTGATCTTCAAATCTGTTGAATGCACAGAAAAGAAAGAAGTTTCACAGAATGCTTCTGTGTAGTTGTAACTTGAGGATAGTCCTTTTTCCACGAAAGACCCCTTAGCACACTGAATGTCCACTTGCAGTTTCTACAGAAAGAGTGTTTCAGAACTTCTCAATGAAAAGTAAGCTTAAAATCTGTTGAATGCACAGAACAGAAAGAAGTTTCACAGAATGATTCTGTGTAGTTTTAATTTGATGATATTCCTTTTTCCACTATACGCCCCTATGCACTCCGAATGTTGACTAGCAGTTTCTACAGAAAGAGTCTTTCAGAACTGCTCACTAAAAAGTAAGCTTCATCTCTGTTAGTTGAGTACAAAGAACAGAAGGAAGTTTCACAGAATGCTTCTGTATAGTTTTTATTTGAAGATATTCCTTTTTCCACTACAGGCCCCTTAGGGCACCGAATGTCCACTAGCAGTTTCTACAGAAAGAGTGTTTCAGAACTGCTCAATCAAAAGTAAGCTTCAACTGTGTTAGTGGAATGCACAGAACAGAAAGGAGTTTCACAGAATACTTCTGTGTAGTTTTTATTTGAAGATATTTCCTTTTCCACTTTAGGTATTTAAGCGCTCTGACTGTCCAGTTGCAGTTTCAACAGAAGGACTGTTTCAGAACTGCTCAATGAAATGTAATCTTCAACTCTGTTATATGAATGCACAGAAAGGAAAGAAGTTTCACAGAATGGTTCTGTGTAGTTTTTATTTGAAGATATTACTTTCTCCACTGTAGGACCCTTTGGGCACCGAGTGTCCACTTGCAGTTTCTACAGAAAGAGTGTTTCAGAAATGCTCAATCAAAAGTAAGCTTCAACTCTGATACTGGAATGCACAGAAAAGAAAGAAGTTTCACATAATCCTTCTGTGTAGTTTTTATTTGAAGATAATCTTTTTTCCACTATAGGCCACTTAGCGCTCTGAATGTCCACTTGCAGTTTCTACAGAAAGATTGTTTCAGAACTGCTCAATCAAAAGTAAGCTTCAAGTCTGTTAGATGAATGTACTGAACAGAAAGAAGTTTCACAGAATGCTTCTGTGTAGTTTTTATTTTAAGATATTCCTTTTTCCACTACAGGCCCCTTAGGGCACAGAATGTCCACCTGCAGTTTCTACAATAAGAGTGTTTCAGAACTGCTCAATCGAAAGTATGCTTCAACTCTGTTAGTTGAATGCACAAAACAGAAAGCATTTTCACACAATGTTTCTGTGTAGTTTTCATTTGAGGATATTCCTTTATCCACTGCAGGATTCTTAGCGCTCCGAATGTCCACTTGCAGTTTCTACAGAAAGAGTGTTTCAGAACTGCTCAATCAAAAGTAAGCTTCATCTCTGTTAGTTCAATGCACAGAACAGAAAGTAATTTCACAGAATGCTTCTGTGTGGTATTTATTTGAAGATATTCATTTTTCCAGTACAGGCCCTTTAGGGCACCGAATGTCCACTTGCAGTTTCTACAGAAAGAGTGTTTCAGAACTACCCCAACAAAAGAAAGCTTCAACTCTGTTAGTGGAATGCACGGAACAGAAAGAAGTTTCACAGAATCCTTCTGTGTAGTTTTTATTTGAAGATAATCCTTTTTCCACTATAGTCCTCCTAGCTCTCAGAATATTCAATAGTAGTTTCTACAGAAAGTGTTTTTCAGAACTGCTCAATCAAAAGTAATCTTCAACTCTGTTAGATGAATGCACAGAATAGAAAGAAGTTTCACAGAATTCTTCTGTGAAGTTTTTATTTTAAGATATTCCTTTTTCCCCTATAGGCCCATTAGCGCAATGAATGTCCACTTGTAGTTTCTACAGAAACAGTGTTTCAGAACTTCTCAATCAAAAGTAAGCTTAAAATCTGTTGAATGCACAGAACAGAAAGAAGTTTCACAGAATGCTTCTGTGTAGTTTAAATTTGATGATATTCCTTTTTCCACTATAGTCCCCTTTACGCTCAGAATGTCCACTAGCAGTTTCTACAGAAAGAGTCTTTCAGATCTGCTCACTCAAAAGTAAGCTTTATCTCTGTTAGTTGAATGCATAGAACAGAAAGTCGTTTCACAGAATGCTTCTGTGTAGTTTTTAATTGAAAATATTCCTTTTTCCACTGCAGGCCCCTTTGGTCACAGAATGTCCACTTGCAGTTTCTACTATAAGAGTTTTTCAGAACTGCTCATTCAATAGTAAACTTCAACTCTGTTAGTTGAATTCACAAAACAGAAAGAAGTTTCACTGAATGTTTCTGTGTCGTTTTTATTTGAGGATATTCCTTTTTCCACTATAGGACTCATAGCGCTCAGACTGTCCACTTTTAGTTTCTACAGAAAGAGAGTTTCAGAACTGCTCAATCAAAAGTAAGCTTCAACTCTGTTAGTGGAATGCACAGAACTGAAAGAAATTTCACAGAACGTTTCTGTGTAGTTTTAATTTGAGGATATGCCTTTTACCACTACAGGCCCCTTTGCCCTCCGAATGTCCACCTGCAGTTTCTACAGAAAGAGGTATTCAGAACTGCTCAGTCAAAATTAAGCTTCAACTCTGTTAGTTGAATGCACAGAATAGAAAGAAGTTTCACAGAATGCTTCTGTGTAGTTTTTATTTGCAGATATTCCTTTTTCCACCACTGGCCCCTTAGGGCACCGAATGTCCACTTACAGTTTCTACAGAAAGAGTGTTTCAGAACTGCTCATTCAAAAGTAAGCTTCAACTCTGTTAGTGGAATGCACAGAACAGAAAGATGCTTCATAGAATCCTTCTGTGTAGTTATAATTTGAGGATATTCCTTTTTCCACTCTATTCCCCATTGCGCTCCAAATGTCCACTAGCAGTTTCTACAGATGGAGACTTTCAGAACTGCTCACTCAAAAGCAAGCTTCATATCTGTTAGATGAATGCACAGAACAGAAGGAAGTTTCACAGAATGCTTCTGAGTAGTTTTTATTTGAAGATATTCCTTTTTCCACTACAGGCCCCATAGGGCTCAGAATGCCCACTTGCAGTTTCTACAGAGTGTTTCAAAACTGCTCAATCAAAAATAAGCTTCAACTGTGTTTGTTGAATGCACAGAACAGAAAGAAATTTCACAGAATGATTCTGTGTAGTTTTTATTTGAGGATATTCCTTTTTCCACGGTAGGCCTCTTAGCACTCGGAATATCCACTTGCAGTTTCTACAGAAAGAGTGTTTCAGAACTGCTCAATGAAACGTAGGCTTCAACTCTGTTAGATGAATGCACAGAACAGAAAGAAGCTTCACAGAATGCTTCTGTGTAGTTTTTCCTTGAAGATATTCCTTTTTCCACTACAGGCCCCTTAGGGCACTGAATGTCCACTTGCAGTTTCTACAGAAAGAGTGTTTCAGAACTGCTCAATCAAAACTAAGCTTCAACTCTTTTAGTGGAATGCACAGAACAGAAAGAAGTTGCACAGAATCCTTCTGTGTAGTTTTAATTTGAGGATATTCTTTTTTCCACTATAGGCCCCATTGCGCTCCGAATTCCCACTGGCAGTTTCTACAGATAGAGTCTTTCAGAACAGCTCACTGAAAAGTAAGATTCAACTCTTTCAGTTGAATGAACAGAACAGAAAGAAGTTTCACAGAATGCTTCTGTGTAGTTTTTATTTGAAGTTATTCCTTTTTCTACTATAGGCCCCTCAGAGTACCGATTGTCCACTTGCTGTTTCTACAGAAAGAGTGTTTCAGAACTGCCCAATGAAAAGTAACCTTCAAATCTGATAGTGGAATGCACAGAAAAAAAAGAAGTTTCATAGAATCCTTCTGTGTAGTTTTTATTTGAAGATATTCCTTTCTCCACTATTGGCCTCTTAACGCTCAGAATGTCCACTTGCAATTCCTTCAGAAAGAGTGTAGCAGAACTGCTCAATCAAAAGTAGGGTTCAACTCTGTTAGATGAATGCACAGAACAGAAAGAAATTACACAGAAAGCTTCTGTGTAGTTTTTATTTGAAGATATTCCTTTTTCCACTACAGTCCCCTTAGGGCAAAAATGTCCACTTGCAGTTTCTACAGAAATAGTGTTTCAGAACTGCTCAATCAAAATTAAGCTTCAACTCTGTTAGTGGAATGCACAGAACAGAAAGAAGTTTCACAGAATCCTTCTGTGTAGTTTCAATTTGAGGATATTCCTTTTTCCACTATAGGCCCCATTGCGCTCCGAATTTTCACTAGCAGGTTCTACAGAAAGAGTCTTTCAGAACTGCTGACTCAAAGGTAAGCTTCATCTCTGTTAGTTGAATGCACAGAACAGAAAGAAGTTTCACAGAATGCTTCTGTGTTGTTTTTATTTGAGGATATTCCTTTTTCCACTGTAGGCCTCATATCGCTCTGAATGTCCACTTGCAGTTTCTACAGAAAGAGATTTTCAGAACTGCTCAAACAAAAATAAGCTTCAACTCTGTTAGTTTAATGCACAGAACAGAAAGGAATTTCACAGAATGCTTCTGTGTAGTTTTTATATGAAGATATTCATTTTTCCACTACAGGCCCCTTAGGGCCCCGATTATCCACTTGCAGGTTCTACAAAAAGAGTGTTTCAGAACTGCTCAATCAAAAGTAATCTTCAACTCTGTTAGTGGAATGCGCAGAACAGGAAGATGTTTCACAGAATCCTTCTGTGTAGTTTTTATTTGAAGATATTCCTTTTTCCACTGTAGTCTTCCAAGCTCTCTGAATATCCACTTGCAGTTTCTACAGAAAGAGTGTTTCAGAACTGCTCAATCAAAAGTAAGCTTCAACTCTGTTAGTTGAATGCACAGAACAGAAAGGAGTTTCACGAAATGCTTCTGTTTGGTTTTTATTTGAAGATATTCATTTTTCCACTACAGGCCCCTTAGGGCACGAAATGTCCTCTTGCAGTTTCTGCAGAAAGAGATTTTCAGAACTGCTCAATCAAATGTAAGCTTTAACTCTGTTAGTGGAATGCAAAGAACAGAAAGATGTTTCACAGAATCCTTCTGTGTAGTTTTAACTTGAGGGTATTCCTTTTTCCACTATAGGCCCCATTGAGCTCAGAATGTCCACTAGCGGCTTCTGCAGATGGAGTCTTTCAGAACTGCTCACTCAAAAGTAAGCTGCATCTCTGTTAGTTGAATGCACAGAACAGAAAGAAGTTTCACATAATGCTTCTGTGTAGTTTTTTTTTGAAGATATTCCTTTTTCCACTACAGGCCACTTAGGGCACTGATTTTCCACTTACAGTTTCTACAATAAGAGAGTTTCATAACTGCTCATTCAAAAGAAAGCTTCAACTCTGTTACTTGAATGCACAAAACAGAAAGAAGTTTCACAAAATGCTTCTGTGTAGTTTTTATTTGAAGATATTCCTTTTTCCACTACAGGCCCCTTAGGGCACAGAATGTCCACCAGCAGTTTCTACAATAAGAGTGTTTCAGAACTGCCCAATCAAAAGTAAGCTTCAACTCTGTTAGTTGAATGCCAAAAACAGACAGAATTTTCACAGAATATATCTGTGTAGTTTTCATTTGAGGATATTCCTTTATCCACTGTAGGCCTCTTAGCGCTCCGATTGTCCACTTGCAGTTTCTACAGAAAGAGTGTTTCAGAACTACCCCATCAAAAGAAAGCATCAACTCTGTTAGTGGAATGCACAGAACAGAAAGAAGTTTCACAGAATCCTTCTGTGTAGTTTTTATTTGAAGATATTCTTTTTTCCACTATAGTCCTCCTAGCTCTCAGAATATTCACTAGTAGTTTCTAGAGAAAGTGTTTTTCAGAACTGCTCAATGAAAAGTAAGCTTCAACTCTGTTAGATGAATGCACAGAACAGAAAGAAGTTGCACAGAATGCTTCTGTGTAGTTTTTATTTGAAGATATACCTTTTTCCTCTATAGGCCTCTTAGCGCTCTGAATGTCCACTTGCAGTTTCTATAGAAGGAGTGTTTCACAACTGCTCAATCAAAAGTAAGCTTCAACTCTGAATGTGGAATGCACAGAAAAGAAAGTGGTTTCACAGAATCCTTCTGTGTAGTTTTTATTTGAAGATATTCCTTTTTCCAGTATTGGCCTCTTAGCGGTCTGGATGTCCACTTCCAGTTTCTACGAAAGAGCGTTTCAGAACTGCTCAATAAAAGTAGGCTTCAACTCTGTTTGATGAATGCACAGAACAGAAAGAAGTTTCAGAGGATGCTTCTGTGCAGTTTTTATTTGAAGATATACCTTTTTCCACTACAGGGCACTTAGTGCACAGAATGTCCACCTGCAGTTTCTACAGAAAGAGTGTTTCAGAACTTCTCAATCAAAAGTAAGCTTCAACTCTGTTTGTGGAATGCACAGAACAGAAAGGAGTTTCACAGAATCCCTCTGTGTAATTTTAATTTGAGGATATTCCTTTTTCCACTATACGCCCCTTTGTGCTCCGAATATCCACTAGCACTTTCTACAGAAAGAGTCTTTCAGAACTGCTCCTTCAAAAGGTAAGCTTCATCTCTGTTAGTTGAATGCACAGAACAGAAAGAAGTGTCACAGAATGCTTCTGTGTAGCTTTTATTTGAAGATATTCCTTTTTCCACTACAGGCCCCTTAGGGCACAGAATGTCTACTTGCAGTCTCTACAATAAGAGTGTTTCAGAACTGCTCATTCAAAAGTAAATTTCAACTCTGTTAGTTGAATGCACAAAACAGAGAGAAGTTTCACAGAATGTTTCTGTGTAGTATTTATTTGAGGATATTCCTTTATCCACTGTTGGCCTCTTAGCCCTCTGAATGCACACTTGCAGTTTCTACAGAACGAGTGTTTCAGAACTGCTCAATCAAAAGTAAGCTTCAACTCTGTTAGTTGAATGCACAGTACAGAAAGGAGTTTCACAGTATGCTTCTGACTAGTTTTTATTTGAAGATATTCATTTTTCCACTATAGGCCCCTTACGGCACCGAATGTTCACTTGCATTTTCTACAGAAAGAGTGTTTCAGAACTGCTCGATCAAAAGTAAGCTTCAACTCTGTTAGTGGAATGCACCGAACAGAAACAAGTTTCACAGAATCCTTCTGTGTCGTTTTTACTTGAAGATATTCCTTTTTCCACTATACTCCTCTTAGCGCTCAGAATGTCCACTTGCATTTTCTACAGAAGAGTGTTTCACAACTGCTCAATCAAAAGTAAGCTACAACTCTGTTACTTGAATGCACAGAACAGAAAGAAGGTTCACAGAATGCTTCTGTGTAGTTTTAATAGCAGGATATTCCTTTTTCCACTACAGGCAACTTTGCGCTCAGAATGTCCACCAGCTGTTTCTACACAAAGAGTGTTTCAGAACTGCTCAATCAAAAGTAAGTTTCAACTCTGTTAGTTGAATGCACTGAACAGAAAGAAGTTTCACAGAATGCTTCTTTGTAATTTTAAGTTGAGGATAGTCCTTTTTCCAGTATTGTCCTCTTAGCTCTCTGAATGTCCACTTGCAGTTTCTACAGAAAGAGTGTTTCAGAACTGCTCAATCAAAAGTAAGCTTCAACTGTGTTAGTGGAATGCACAGAACAGAAAGAAATTTCTCAGAATCCTTCTGTGTAGTTTTTATTTGAAGATAATCCTTTTTCCACTATTGTCCTCTCAGCGCTCTGAGTGTCCACTTGCAATTTCTACAGAAGGGTGTTTCAGAACTGCTCAATCAAATGTAAGCTTCAACTTTGTTAGGTGAATGCACACAACAGAAAGAAGTTTCACAGAATCATTCTGTGTAGTTTTTATTACAGGATAATCCTTTTTCCACTGAAGGCCTCTTCGCGCTGCGAATGTCCACTTGCAGTTTCTACAGAAAGAGTGTTTCAGTACTGCTCAATCAAAAGTAAGCTAGAAATCTGTTAGTTGAATTCACACAACAGAAAGAAGTTTCGCAGAATGCTTCTGTGTAGTTTTTATTTGAAGATATTCCTTTTTCCACTATAGGCCTCTTAGTGCTCCGAATGTCCACTTGCACTTTCTACAAAAAGAGTGCCTCAGAACTGCTCAAAGGTATGCTTCATTTCTGTTAGTTGAATGCAGACAACAGAAAGAAGTTTCACAGAATGCTTCTGTGTAGTTTTTATTTGAAGATACTCTTTTTCCACTATACGCCCCCTTGCGCTCCGACTGTCCACTACCAGTTTCTACAGAAAAAGTGTTTCAGAACTGCTCATTCAAAAGTAAGCTTAATCTCTGTTAGTTGAATTCAAAGAAGAGAAAGAAGTTTCACAGAATGCTTCTGTGTAGTTTTTATTAGAAGATATTCCTTTTTCCACTACAGGCCACTGAGGTCACAGAATGTCCCCTTGCAGTTTCTACAATAAGAGTGTTTCAGAACTGCTGAATCAAAAGCAAGCTTCAACTCTGTTAGTTGAATGCACTAAACAGAGAGAAGTTTCACAGAATGTTTCTCTGTAGTTTTCATTTGAGGATATTCCTTTTTCCACTCTAGGTCTCTTAGCGCTCCGAATGTCCACTTGCAGTTTCTACAGAAAGAGTGTTTCAGAACTACTTAATCAAAAGTAAGCTTCAACTCTGTTAGTTGAATGCACAGAACAGAAACAAGTTTCACAGAATGCTTCTGTGTAGTTTTTATTTGAAGATATTCCTTTTTCCACTATATGCCCCGTAGCGCTCTGAATGTCCATTTACACTTTCTACATAAAGAGCGTTTCAGAACTGCTCAATCAAATTTAAGCTTCAACTCTGTTAGGTGAATGCACAGAACAGAAGGAAGTTACACAGCATTCTTCTGTGTAGTTTTAATTTGTGGATAGGCCATTTATCACTTTGGCCTCCTGCCCTCCGAATGTCCACTGGCAGTTTCTACAGAAAGAGTGATTCAGAACTGCTCAATCAAAAGTAAGCTTCAACTCTGTTAATTGAATGCACAGAATAGAAGGAAGTTGCAGAGAATGCTTTTGTGTAGTTTTTATTTGAAGGTATTCCTTTTTCCACTGTAGGCCGTTTACGGCACTGAATGTCCACCTGCAGTTTCTACAGAAATAGAGTTTCAGAACTGCTGAACCAAAAGGAAGCTTCAACTCTGACAGTGGAATGCAGAGAAAAAAAGAAGTTTCACAGAATCCTTCTGTGTAGTTTTTATTTGAAGATAATCCTTTTTCCACTGTAGGCTTCTTAGCGCTCTGAATGTCCACTTGCAGTTTCTACAGAAAGAGTGTTTCAGAACTCCTCAATCAAAAGTAATCTTCAACTCTGTTAGATGCATGTACAGAACAGATAGAAGTTTCACAGAATGCTTCTGTATAGTTTTTATATGAGGATATTCTTTTTTCCACTACAGGGCCGTTAGGGCACTACATGTCCACTTGCAGTCTCTACAATAAGAGTGTTTCAGAACTGCTCAATCAAAAGTAAGCTTCAACTCTGTTAGTTGAATGCAAAAAACAGAAAGTAGTTTCACTGAATATTTCGGAGTAGTTTTTATTTGAGGATAGTCCTTTTTCCACTGTAGGCCTCTTAGCTCTCCGAATGTCCACTTGCAGTTTATACAGAAAGAGTGCTTCAGAACTGCTCAATCAAAAGTAAGCTTCAACTCTGTTAGTTGAATGAACAGAACAGAAAGGTATTTCACAGAATGCTTCTGTTTAGTGTTTATTTGAAGATATCCCTTTTTCCACTATAGGCCCATTAGCGCTCTGAATGTCCACTTGCACTTTCTACAAAAAGAGTGTTTCAGAACTGCTCAATTAAGGTAAGCTACAACTCTGTTAGTTGAATGCAGAGAACAGAAAGAAGTTTCACAGAATTCTTCTGTGTAGTTTTAATTTGAGGATATTTCTTTTTCCACAGTAGACCCCTTTGCGCTCCGAATGTCCACTAGCCGTTTCTACGGAAAGAGTGTTTCAGAACTGCTCAATCAAAAGTATGCTTCAACCCTGTTAGTTGAATGCACAGAACAGAAAGTAGTTTCACAAAATATTTCCGTGTAGTTTTTATTTGATGGTATTCCTCGTTCCACTGTAGGCCATTTAGGGCACCGAATGTCCACTTGCAGTTTCTACAGAAAGAGTATTTCAGAACTGGTCAATCAAAACTAAGCTTCAACTCTGTTAGTTGAATACCCAAAACAGAAAGTAGTTTGACTGAATGTTTCTGTGTATTTTTTTTTGAGGATAGTCCTTTTTCCACTGTAGGCCTCTTAGTGCTCCGTATGTCCACTGGCAGTTTCTACAGAAAGAGTGTTTCCGAACTGCTCAATCAAAAGTATGCTTCAACTCTGTTAGATGAATGCACAGAACAGAAAGTCGTTTCACAGAATGCTTCTGTTTAGTTTTTGTTTGAAGATAGCCCTTTTTCCACTATAGGTCCCATAGCGCTCAGAATGTCCACTTGCACTATCTACAAAAAGAGTGTTTCAGAACTGCTCAATTAAAGTAAGCTTCAACTCTGTTAGTTGAATGTAGAGAAGAGAAAGAAGTTTCACAGAATTCTTCTGTGTAGTTTTAATTTGAGGATATTCCTTTTTCCACTATAGACCCATTTGTGCTCAAAATGTCCACTAACAGTTTCCACAGAAAGAGTGTTTCAGTACTGCTCAATTAAAAGTAAGCTTCAACCCTGTTAGTTGAATGCACAGAACAGAAAGAAGTTTCACAGAATGCTTCTGTGTAGTTCTTATTTGAAGATATTCCTTTTTCCACTATAGGCCCCTTAGCGCTCCGAATGTCCACTTGCAGTTTCTACAAAAAGAGTGTTTCAGAACTGCTCAATCAAAAGTAAGCTTCAACATTGTTTGTTGAATGCAGAGAACAGAAAGGAGTTTCACAGAATGCTTCTGTGTAGTTTTTATTTAAGCATATTCCTTTTTCCACTATAGGCCCCTTAGCTGTCTGAATGTCCACTTGCAGTTTCTACCGAAAGATTGTTTCAGAACTACTCAATCAAAAGTAAGTTTCAACTCTGTTTGTTGAATGCACAGAACAGAAAGAAGTTTCACAGAATGCTTCTGTGTAGTTCTTATTAGAAGAAGTTTTTTTTTCCACTTTAGGCCCCTTAGCCCTTCGAATGTGCACTTGCAGTTTCTGCAGAAAGTGGCATTCAGAACTGCTCAATCAAAAATAAGCTTCAACTCTTTTAGTTGAATGCACAGAACAGAAAGCAGTTTCACAGAATGCTTCTGTGTAGTCTTTATTTGAAGATATTCCTTTTTCCACTATAGGCACCTTAGGGCACAGAATGTCCACTTGCAGTTTCTACAGAAACAGTGTTTCAGAACTACTCAATCAAAAGTAAGCTTCAACTCTGATAGTGGAATGCGCAGAAGAGAAAGTAGTTTCACAGAATGCTTCTGTGAAATTTTTATTTGAAGACATTCCTTTTTCTACTACAGGCCCCTTAGGGCACAAAATGTCCCCTTGCAGTTTCTATAATAAGAGTGTTTCAGAACTGCTCAATCAAAAGTAAGCTTCAAATCTCTTAGTTGAATGCACAAAACAGAAAGAAGTTTCACAGAATATTTCTGTATAGTTTTCATTTGAGAATATTCCTTTTTCCACTGTAGGCCTCTTAGCGCTCCGAATGTCCACTTGCATATTCTACAGAAAGAGTGTTTCAGAACTGCTCAATCAAAAGTAAGCTTCAACTCGGTTAGTTGAATGCACAGAGCAGAAACAAGTTTCACAGAATGCTTCTGTGTAGTTTTTATTTGAAAATATTCCTTTTTCCACCAGAGGCCCATTAGCGCTCCAAATGTCCACTTGCTCTTTCTAGAAAAAGAGTGTTTCATAACTGCTGAATCAAAAGTAGGCTTCAACCCGGTGAGTTGAATGCAAAAAACAGAAAGAAGTTGCACAGAACGCTTCTGTGTGGTTTTAATTTGAGGATATGACTTTTACCACTATAGGCCCCTTTGCGCTCAAAATGTGCACTATAAGATTCTACAGAAAGACGGTTTCAGAACTGCTCAATCAAAAGTAAATTTGAACGCTGTTAGTTGAATGCACTTAACAGAAAGTAGTTTCATAGAATGCTTCTGTGTAGTTTTTATTTGAAGATATTCCTTTTTCCACTGCAGGCCCATTAGGGCACTGAATCTCCACTTGCAGTTTCTACAGAAAGAGTGTTTCAGAACTCCTCAACCAAAAGTAAGCTTCAACTCTGTTAGTGGAATGCACAGAACAGAAAGAAGTTTCAGAAAATGCTTCTGTGTAGTTTTTATTTGTAGATATTCGTTTTTCCACTGTAGGCCCCTTAGCGATCCGAATGTCCACTTCCAGTATCTACAGATAGAGTGTTTCAGAACTGCTCAATCAAAAGTAATTTTCAACTCTGTTAGTTGAATGCACAGAACAGAAAGAAGTTTCACAGAATTCTTCTGTGTAGTTTTTATTGGAGGATATTCCTTTTTCCACTACTGGCCCCTTAGTGCTCAGAATTTCCACATGCAGTTTCTACAGAAAGAGGGTTTCAGAACTGCTCAATCAAAAGTAAGCTTCAAGTCTGTTAGTTGAATGCACAGAAGAGACAGAAGTTTCACAGAATGCTTCTGTGCTGTTTTTATTTGAAGATATTCCTTTTTCCACTACAGGCCCCTTAGGGCACCAAATGTCCACTTGCAGTTTCTATAGAAAGAGTGTCTCAGAACTGCTCAATCAAAAGAAAGCCTCAACTCTCTTAGTGGAATACGCAGAACAGAAAGTAGTTTCACAGAATGCTTCTGTGCAGTTTTTATTGAAGATATTCCTTTTTCCACTCTAGGCCTCTTAGCGCTCCGAATATCCACATGCAGTTGCTACATAAAGGGTGTTTCAGAACTGCTCAATCAAAAGTAAGCTTCAACTCTGTTTGTTGCATGCACAGACCAGAAAGAAGTTTCACAGAACGCTTCTGTGTAGTTTGTATTTGAAGGTATTCCTTTTTCCACTATAGGTCCCACAGCGCTCTGAGAGTCCACATGCGGTTTGTAAACAAAGAGTGTTTCACAACTGCTCAATCAATAGTAAGCTACAACTCTGTTAGTTGAATGCCCAGAACAGAAAGAATTTTCATTGCATGCTTGTGTGTAGTTTTTATTTGAAGATATTCCTTTTTTCACTATAGGCCCCTTAGCCCTCTGAATATCCAGTTGCAGTTTCTACAATAAGAGTGTTCCAAAACTCCTCAATCAGAAGTAAGTTTCAAGTCAGTTAGTTGAATGCACAGAACAGAAAGAAGTTTCACAGAATGCTTCTGTGTAGTTTTTATTTGAGGATATTCCTTTTTCCACTGTAGGCCTCTTGGCGCTCCGAATGTCGACTTGCAGTTTCTACAGAAAGAGTGTTTCAGAACTGCTCAATCAAAAGGAAGCTTCAACTCTGTTATTTGAATGCACAGAACAGAAAGAAGTTTCACAGAATGCTTCTGTGTAGTTTTAATTTGGGGATATTCCTTTTTCCAACAGAGGCCCCTTAGGGCACAGAATGTCCACTTGCAGTTTCTACAGAAAGAGTGTTTCAGTACTGCTCAATCAAAAGTAAGCTTCAACTCTGTTTGTTGAATGCACAGAACAGTAAGTCATTTCTCAGAATGTTTCTGTGCAGTTTTTATTTGAGGATATTCCTTTTTTCACTATAGGCCCCTTAGCGCTCTGAATGTCCAACTGCAGTTTCTACTGAAAGAGAGTTTCAGAAATGTTCAATCAAAAGTAAGCTTCAACTCTGTTAGTTGAATGCACAGAACTGAAAGAAGTTGCACAGAATGCTTCTGTGTATTTTTTATTTGAAGATATACCTTTTTCCGCTACAGGCCCCTTATCACTCAGAATGTCCGCTTGCAGTTTCTACAGAAAGAGTGTTTCACAACTGATCAATCAAAAGTAAGTTTAACTCTGTTAGTTGAATGCACAGAAGAGAAAGAAGTTTCACAGAAGGCTTCGGTGTAATTTTTAATTGAGGATATCAATTTTTCCACTATTGGCCCCTAAGCGCTCCGAATGTCCACTTTCAGTTTCTACAGAAAGAGGGTTTCAGAATGGCTCAATCAAAAGAAAGCCTCAACTCTGTTAGTTGAATGCGCAGAACAGAAAGTGGTTGCACAGAACAGAAAGCTGTTTCACAGAACGCTTCTCTGTAGTTTTTATTTGAGGATATTCCTTTTTCCAGTATAGGCCCCTTAGCGCTCTCAATGTCCACTTGTAGTTTCTGCAGAAAGACTGTTTCAGAACTGCTCAATCAAAAGTTACCTTCAACTCTATTAGTTGAATGCACAGAACAGAAAGAAGTTTCACAGAAGGCTTCTGTGTAGTTTTTATTTGGGTATATTCCTTTTTCCACTATTGGCCCCTTAGCACTCTGAATGTCCACTTGCAGTTCCTACAGAAAGAGTGTTTCAGATCTGCTCTATCAAAAGTAGGCTTCAACTGTGTAAGTTGAATGCACAGAACAGAAAGAAGTTTCACAGAAGGCGTCTGGGTAGTTTTTATTTGAAGATAATCCTTTTTCCACTATTGGCCACATAGCGCTCTGAAAGTACACTTTCAGTTTCTACACAAAGAGTCTTTCAGAACTGCTCAATCAAAAGGAAGCTTCAACTCTGTTAGTTGAACGTTCAGAACAGAAAGAAGTTTCACTGAATGCTTCTGTGTAGTTTTTATTTGAAGATATTTCTTTTTCCACTATAGGCCCCTTAGCGCTCCGAATGTCCAGTTGCATTTTCTACAATAAGAGTGTTCCAAAACTCCTCAATCAAAAGTAAGTTTCAGCTCTGTTAGCTGAATACACAGAACAGAAAGAAATTTCACAGAATGCTTCTGTGTAGTTTTTATTTGAGGATATTCCTTTTTCCACTATAGGCCTCTTAGCGCTCAGAATGTCCACTTGCAGTTTCTACAGAAAGAGTGTTTCAGAACTGCTCAATCAACAGGAAGCTTCAACTCTGTTAGTTGAATGCACAGAACTGAAAGAAGTTTTACAGAATGCTTCTGTGTAATTTTTATTTGAAGATGTTCCTTTTTCCACTATAGGCCCATTTAGCGCTCCGAATCTCCACTTGCATTTTCTACAAAAAGAGTGTTTCAGAACTGCTCAATCAAAAGTAAGCTTCAAATCTGTTAGTTGAATTCACAAAACAGAAAGAAGTTTCACAGAATGCTTCAGTGTAGTTTTTATTTGAAGATATTCCTTTTTTAAATACAGGTCCTTAGGGCACGGAATGTCCACTTGCAGTTTCTACAGAAAGTGTTTCAGAACTGCTCAATCAAAAGTAAGCTTCAACTCTGTTAGTGGAATGCACAGAACAGAAAGAAGTTTCACTGAATCATTCTGTGTAGTTTTTATTGGAGGATATTCCTTTTTCCAATAGAGGCCCCTTAGTGCTCAGAATGTGCACATGCAGTTTCTACAGAAGGAATGTTTCAGAACTGCTCAATCAAATGTAAGCTTCAAATCTGGTAGTTGAATGCACCGAAGAGACAGAATTTTCACAGAATACTTCTGTGTAGTTTTTATTTGAAGATATTCCTTTTCCCAGTAAAGGCAGCTTAACGCTCCGAATGTCCACTTGCAGTTTCTACAATAATAGTGTTCCGGAACTGGTCAATCAAAAGTAAGGTTCAACTCTGTTGGTTGAATGCACAGAACAGAAAAAAGTTTCACAGAATGATTCTGTGTAGTTTTGATTTAAGGATATTACTTTTACCACTGAGCGCCCCTTAGCCCTCTGAATGTCCACATTCAGTTTCTACAGAAATAGCGTTTCAGAACTGGTCAATAAAAAGTAAGCTTCAATTCTGTTAGTTGAATGCACAGAACGGAAAGAAGTTTCACAGAATGCTTCTGTGTAGTTTTAATTTGAGGATATTTCCTTTACCACTATAGGCCCATTTGCACTCCGAATGTCCACTAGCAGTTTCTACAGAAAGAGTCTTTCAGAACTGCTCAATCAAAAGTGTCTTCAACTCTGTTAGTCGAATGCACAGAACAGAAAGAAGTTTCACAGAATGCTTCTGTGTAGTTTTTATTTGAAGATAATCATTTTTCCACCATCGGCCCCTTAGTGCTCCGTATATCCCCTTGCACTTTCTACAAAAAGATTGTTTGACAACTGCTCAATCAAAAGTAAGCTTCAACTCTGTTAGTTGAATGCACAGAACACAAAGGAGTTTCACAGAATGCTTCTGTGTACTTTTTATTTGTAGATATTCCTTTTTCCACCATAGGCCCCTTAGGGCTCCGAATGTCCACTTGCAGTTTCTACAGAAAGAGTGTTTCAGAACTGCTCAATCAAAAGTAAGCTTCAACTCTGATTGTGGAATGCACAGAAAAGAAAGAAGTTTCACCGAACCCTTCTGTGTAGTTTTTATTTGAAGTTATAACTTTTTCCACTATAGGCCTCTTATCCTTCTGAATGTCCACTTGCAGTTTCTACAGAAAGAGTGTTTCAGAACTGCTGAATGAAAAGTAAGCTTCAACTCTGTTAGATGAATGCACAGAAAAGAAAGTGGTTTCCCAGAATGCTTCTGTGTCGTTTTTATTTGAAGATAATCCATTTTCCACTACAGGCCCCTTAGGGCACAGGATATCCACTTGCAGTTTCTACAATAAGAGTGTTTCAGAACTGCACAATCAAAATTAAGCTTCAACTCTGTTAGTTGAATGCACAGAACAGAAAGAAGTTTCACAGAATATTTCTGTGTAGTTTTAATTTGAGGATATTCCTTTTTCCACTATAGGCCCATTAGCGCAATGAATGTCCACTTGCACTTCCTACAAAAAGAGTTTTTCGGAACAGCTCAATCAAAAGTAAGCTTCAACTCTGTTAGTTGAATGCACAGAACAGAAAGAAGTTTCACAGAATGCTTCTGTGTAGTTTTAATTTGAGGATATTCCTTTTTCCAATATTGTCCCCTTTGCGCCCCGAATGTCCACTTCCAGTTTCTACAGAAAGAGTGTTTCAGAACTGCTCTATCAAAAGGAAACTTCAACTGTTAGTTGAATGCACAGAAGGGAAATATGTTTCACAGAACGCTTCTGTGTAGTTTTTATTTGAAGATATTCCTTTTTCCACTATAGGCCCCATAGCGCTCCGAAAGTCCACTTGCAGTTTCTACAGAAAGAGTGTTTCAGAACTCCTCAATCAAAAGTAAGCTTCAACTGTGTTAGTTGAAAGCACAGAACAGAAAGAAGTTTCACTGAATGCTTCTGTGTAGTTTTTATCACAAGATATTCCTTTTTCCACTATACGCCCCTTAGCGTTCCGAATTTTCAGGTGCACTTTCTACAATAAGAGTGTTCCAAAACTCCTCAATCAAAAGTAAGGTTCAACTCTGTTAGTTGAATGCACGGAACAGAAAGAAGTTTCACAGAATGCTTCTGTGTAGTTTTTATTTGAGGATATTCCTTTTTCCACTATTGGTCCCTTAGCGCTCCGAATGTCTACTTGCAGTTTCTACAAAAAGAGTGTTTCACAACTGCTCATTCAAAATTAAGCTTCAACTCTGTTAGTTGAATGCACAGAACAGAAAGAAGTTTCACTGAATGCTTCTGTGTAGTTGTTATTTGAAGATATTCCTTTTTCCACTCTAGGCCCCTTAGCACTCCGAACGTCCAGTAGCAGTTTCTACAGAAAGAGTGTTTCAAAACTGCTCAATCTAAAGTAAGCTGCAAATCTGTTTGTTGAACGCACAGAAGAGAAAGAAGTTTCACAGAATGCTTCTGTGCAGTTTTTATTGGAGGATATTCCTTTTTCCACTAAAGGCAACTTAACGCTCCGACTGTCCACTTGCAGTTTCTACAATAAGTGTGTTCCGGGACTGCTCAATCAAAAGTAAGCTTCAACTCTGTTAGATGAATGCACAGAAGTGAAAGAAGTTTCATGGAATGCTTCTGTGTAGTGTTTATTTAGATATATTCCTTTTTCCACTATTGGCCCCTTAGCGCTCTGAATGTCCACTTGCAGTTTCTAGAGAAAGAGGGTCTCAGAACTGCTCAATCAAAAGTAATGTTCAACTGTGTTAGTTGAATGCACAGAACAGAAAGAAGTTTCACAGAAGGCTTCTGTGTAGTTTTTATTTGACGATATTATTTTTTCCACTATAGGCCCCTTAGCACTCCGAATGTCCACTTGCAGTTTCTACAGAAAGAGTGTTTCAGAACTGTTCAATCAAAAGTAAGCTTCAACTCTGTTATTTGAATGCACAGAACAGAATGAAGTTTCACAGAATGCTTCTGTGTGGTTTTTATTGGAGATTATTCCTTTTCCCACTACAGGCCCCATATTGTTCAGAATGTCCACATGCAGTTTCTACAGAAAGAGTGTTTCATAACTGCTCAATCAAAAGTACGCCTCAAATCTGTTAGTTGAATGCACAGAAGAGCGAGAAGTTTCACAGAATGCTTCTGTGTAGTTTTTATTTGGAGACATTCCTTTTTCCACTAAAGTCACCTTAACGCTCCGAATGTCCACTAGTAGTTTCTACAACAAGAGTGTTCCGGAACTGCTCAATCAAAAGTAAGTTTCAACTCTGTTAGTTGAATGCACAGAACAGAAAGAAGTTTCACCGAATGCTTTTGTGTAGTTTTTGTTTAAGGATATTCCTTTTTGAAATATATGCCCCTTGGCGCTCCGAATGTCCACTTGCAATTTCTACCGAAAGAGTGTTTCAGAACTGCTCAATGAATAGTAAGCTTCAACTCTGTTAGTTGAATGGACAGAACAGAAAGAAGTTTCACATAATGCTTCTGTGTAGTTTTTATTTGAAGATATTCCTTTTTCCACTATAGGCCCCTTAGCGCTCTGATTGTCCACTTGCACTTTCTACACAAAGAGTGTTTCAGAACTGCACAATCAAAAGTAAGTTTAACTCTGTTAGTGGAAAGCACAGAACAGAATGAAGTTTCACAGAATGCTTCAGTGTAGTTTTTATTTGAGGATATTCCTTTTTCCACTATTGGCCCCTTAGCGCTCTGAATGTCCACTTTCAGTTTCTACAGAAAGAATGTTTCAGAACTGGTCATCAAAAGGAAGCTTCAACTCTGTTAGTTGAATGCACAGAACAGAAAGAAGTTTCACAGAATGCTTCTGTGTAGTTTTTATTTGAGGATATTCCTTTTTCCACTATTGGCCCCTTAGCGCTCTGAATGTCCACTTTCAGTTTCTACAGAAAGAATGTTTCAGAACTGGTCCATCAAAAGGAAGCTTCAACTCTGTTAGTTGAATGCACAGAACAGAAAGAAGTTTCACAGAATGCTTCTGTGTAGTTTTTATTTGAAGATATTCCTTTTTCCACTATAGGCCCCTTAGCGCTCCGAATGTCCAGTTGCAGTTTCTACAATAAGAGTGTTCCAAAACTCCTCAATCAAAAGTAAGCTTCAACTCTGTTAGTTGAATGCATAGAACAGAAAGAAGTTTCGCAGAATGCTTCTGTGTAGTTTTAATTTGAGGATATTCTTTTTTCCACTATAGGCCTCTTAGCTCTCCGATTGTGTACTAGCAATTTCTACAGAAAGAGTGTTTAAGAACTCCTCAATCAAAAGTATGATTCAACTCTGTTAGATGAATGCACAGATCAGAGACGAGTTTCGCAGAATGCTTCTGTGTTACTTTTATTTGGAAATATTCCTTTTTCCACTATAGGCCTCTTAGCGCTCTGAATGTCCGCTGGCAGTTTCTACAGAAAGTGTGTTTCAAAACTCCTCAATCAAAAGTAAGGTTCAACTCTGTTAGTTGAATGCACAGATCAGAAAGAAGTTTCACAGTATGCTTCTGTGTAGTTTTTATTGGAAGATATTACTTTTTGCACTATTTGCCTCTTAGCGCTCCAAATGTCCAGTTACAGTGTATACAGAAAGAGAGTTTCAAACCTCCTGTATCAAAAGTAAGGTTTAACTCTGTTAGTTGAATGCTCAGATCAGAAAGGAGTTTCACAGAATGCTTCCGTGTGGTTTTTAGGAGAAGTTATTTCCTTTTTCACAGTAAGTCTCAATGTTCTCCAAATGTGCACTTGCAGATTCTACAAAGAGAGTGTTTCAAAACTGCTCAATCAAAAGTAAGTTTCAACTCTGTTAGTTGTATTCACAGATCAGAAAGAAGTTTCACAGAATGGTTCTGGGTAGTTTTTATTTGACGGTATTCCTTTTTCCACGATAGGCCTCAAATCGCTCTAAATGTCCACTTGTAGTTTATACAGAAAGAGCGTTTCAAAACTGCTAAATGAAATGTAACGTTGAACTCTGTTAGTTGAATGCACAGATCAGAAAGAAGTTTCACAGAATACTTCTGTGTAGTGTTTATTTGAAGATATTCCTTTTTCCACGATAGGCCTCAAAGCGCTCCAAATGTCCACTTGCAGTTTATACAGAAAGAGTGTTTGAAAACTGCTCCATCAAAAGTAAGGTTCAACTCTGTTAGTTGAATGCCCAGATCAGAAAGGAGTTTCACAGAATGCTTCCGTGTAGATTTTAGGGGAAGATATTTCCTTTTTCACAATAGGTCTCAATATTCTCCAAATATCCACTTGCAGATTCTACAAAGAGAGTGTTTCAAAACTGCTCAATCAACAGTAAGGTTCAACTCTGTTAGTTGAATGCACAGATCAGAAAGGAGTTTCACAGAATGCATCTGTGTAGTTTTATATGAAAAGATTTCTTTCTCCACGATAGGCCGCATAGCGCTCCAAATGTCCACTTGCAGTTTAAACAGTAAGAGTGTTCCAAAACTCCTCAATCAAAAGTAAGGTTCAACTCTGTTAGCTGAATGCACAGATCAGAAAGAAGTTTCACAGAAAGCTTCCGTGTAGTTTTTAGGGGAAGATATTTCTCTTTTCTCCGCAGGCCTCAATGTTCTCAAATGTCCACTTGTAGTTTCTACAAATACAGTGTTTCAACACTGCTCAATCAAAAGTAGGATTCAACTCTGTTATTTGAATGTGCATATCATAAAGGAGTTTCCCAGAATTCTTCCGTGTACTTTTTAGGGGAAGATATTTCTTTTTTCACCATAGGCCTCAATGATCTCCAAATGTCCACTTGCAGATTCTACAAATAGAGTGTTTCAAAACTGCTCCATCAAAAGAAAGTTTCAACTCTCTTAGTTGAATGCACAGATCAGAAAGAAGTTTCACAGAATGCTTCTGTGTAGTTTTTATTTGAAGATATTCCTTTTTCCACGATAGGCCTTAAAGCGCTCAAATGTCCACTTGCAGTTTATACAGGAAATGAGTTTCAAAACTCCTCTATGAAAAGTAAGGTTCAACTCTGTTAGTTGAATGGACAGATCAGACAGAAGTTTCACAGAAGGCCTTTGTGTAGTTTTTATTTGAGGATATTCCTTTTACCACGATAGGCAACAAAGCCCTCCAAATGTCCACTTGAAGTTTATAAAGAAAGAGTGTTTCAAACTGCTCCATCAAAAGTAAGGTTCAACTCTGTTAGTTGAATGGACAGATCAGGAAGAAGTTTTACAGAATGCCTCTGTGACGTTTTTATTTGTTGATAATCCTTTTGCCTCGATAGGCCTCAAAGAGCTCAAAACGACTGCTTGCAGTTTCTACAGAAAGAGTGTTTCAAAACGGCTGCATCAAAAGTAAAGTTCAACTGCCTTAGTTGAATGCACAGATCAGAAAGAAGTTTCACAGAATGTTTCCATGTAGTTTTTAGGGGAAGATATTTCTTTTTTCACAATAGGACTTAATTTTGTCCAAATGTCCACTTGCAGATTCTATAAATAGAGTGTTTCAAAACTGCTCCATCAAAAGTAAGGTTCAACTCCCTTAGTTGAATGCACAGATCAGAAACAAGTTTCACAGAATGCTTCTGCGTAGTTTTTATATGAAGATTTACCTTTTTCCATGATAGGCCTCAAAGCGCTCCAGATCTCCACTTGCAGTTTATATAGGAAGAGCGTTTCAAAACTCCTCAATCAAAAGTAAGGTTCAACTCTGTTAGTTGAATCCACAGATCAGAAAGAGGTTTCACAAAATGATTCTGTGTAGTTTTTATTTGAAGATATTCCTTTTTCCACGATAGGCCTCAAAGCGCTCCAAATGTCCACTTACAGTTTATACAGAAAGCGTGTTTCAAAACTGCTCCATCAAAAGTAAGGTTCAACTCTGTTAGTTGAGTGCACAGATTAGAAAGAAGTTTCACAGAATGCTTCTGTGTAGTTTTTATTTGAAGATATTCCTTTTTCCACGAGAGGCCTCAAAGCGTTCCAAATGTCCAGTTGCAGTTTATACAGAAAGAGTTTTTGAAAACTCCTCAATCAAAAGAAATGTTTAGCTCTGTTTGTTGAATGCACAGATCAGAAAGAAGTTTCCCAGAATGCTTCTGTGTAGTTTGTATTTGAAGATATTCCTTTCTCCACGATAGGACTCAAAGTGCTCCAAATGTCCACTTGCAGTTTATACTGAAAGAGTGTCTCAAAACTCCCCACTAAAAAGTAAGGTTCAACTCTTTTCGTTGAATGCACAGATCAGAAAGAACTCTCAAAGAATGCTTCTGTGAAGTTTTTATTTGAAGATATTCGTTTTTCCACGATAGGCCTCAAAGCGCTCCAAATGTCCACTTGCAGTTATACAGAAAGAGTGTTTCAAAGCTGCTCCATCTAAAGTAAGTTTCACATCTGTTAGTTGAATGCACAGATCAGAAGGAAGTTTCACAGAATGCTTCCGTGTAGTTTTTAGGGGAAGCTAATTCTTTTTTCACCATAGGCCTCAATTTTCCCAAAATGTCCACTTGCAGATTCTACAAATAGAGTGTTTCAAAACTTCTCAATCAAAAGTAAGGTTCAACTCTATTAGTTGAATGCACAGATCAGAAAGAAGTTTCACAGAATGCTTCTGTGTAGTTTTTATTTGAAGATATTCCTTTTTCCACTTTATGCTTCTTAGTGCCCCAAATGTCCACTTGCAGTTTATACAGAAAGAGAGTTTCCAAACTCCTCAATCCAAAGTTAGTTTCAACTCTGTTAGTCGAATGCCCAGATCAGAAAGAAGTTTCACAGAATGCTTCTGTGCTGTTTTTATTTGAAAACATTCTTTTTCCCATGATAGGACGCATAGAGCTCCAAATGACCACTTGCTGTTTATACAGAAAGAGTGTTTCAAAACTCCTCAATCAAAAGTAAGGTTCATCTCTGTTAGTTGAATGCACAGATCAAAAAGAAGTCTCACAGAATGCTTCTGTGTAGTTTTTATTTGAAGATATTACTTTTTCCACGATAGGACGCATAGGGCTCCAAATCTCCACTTGCACTTTATACAGAAAGAGTGTTTCAAAACTCCTCAGTGAAAAGTAAGGTTCAACTCTGTTAGTTGAAGGGACAGATCAGAAAGAAGTTTCACAGTATGCTTCTGTGTAGTTTTTATTGGAAGATATTACTTTTTCCACGATTTGCCTCTAAGCGCTCCAAATGTCCACTTGCAGTGTATACAGAAAGAGTGTTTCAAACCTCCTCCACCAAAAGTAAGGTTCAACTCTGTTAGTTGAATGCCCAGATCAGAAAGGAGTTTCACAGAATGCTTCCGTGTAGTTTTTAGGGGAAGATATTTCCTTTTTCACAATAGGTCTCAATGTTCTCCAAATGTCCACTTGCAGATTCTACAAAGAGAGTGTTTCAAAACTGCTCAATCAAAAGTAAGTTTCAACTCTGTTAGTTGTATTCACAGATCAGAAAGAAGTTTCACAGAATGGTTCTGGGTAGTTTTTATTTGATGATATTCCTTTTTCCACGATAGGCCTCAAAGCGCTCCAAATGTCCACTTGTAGTTTATATAGAAAGAGCGTTTCAAAACTGCTAAATGAAATGTAAGGTTGAACTCTGTTAGTAGAATGCACAGATCAGAAAGAAGTTTCACAGAATACTTCTGTGTAGTGTTTATTTGAAGATATTCCTTTTTCCACGGTAGGTCTCAAAGCGCTACAAATGTCCACTTGTGGTTTATACAGAAAGAGTGTTTCAAACTGCTCCATCAAAAGTAAAGTTCAACTCTGTTAGTTGAATGCATAGGTCAGAAAGAAGTTTCACAGAATGCTTCTGTGTAGTTTTTATTTGAATATATTCTTTTTTCCACGATAGGCCTCAAAGCACTCCAAATATCCACTTGCAGTTTATACAGAAAGAGTGTTTCAAAACTGCTCCATCCAAAGTAAGGTTCAACTCTGTTAGTTGATTGCACAGATCAAAAAGAAGTTTCACAGAATGCTTATGTGTAGTTTTTAGGGGAAGATATTTCTTTTTTCACCATAGGCCTCAATGTTCTCCAAATGACAACTAGCAGATTCAGCAAATAGAGTGTTTCAAAACTGCTCAATCAAAAGTGTGGTTCAACTCTGTTAGTCCAATGCACAGATCAGAAAGAAGTTTCAAAGAATGCTTCTGTGTAGTTTTTATTTGAAGATATTCCTTTTTCCAGGATAGGCATCAAAGTTCTCCAAATATCCACTTGCAGTTTTTACAGAAAGAGTGTTTCAAATCTTCTCAATCAAATGTAAAGTTCAACTCTGTTAGTTGAATGAAAGATCTGAAAGAATTCTCCGAGATTGCTTCTGTGTAGTTTTTATGTGAAGATATTCCTTTTTCCACGACAGGCCTCAAAGCACTCCAAATGTCCACTTGCAGTTTATGCAGAAGGACTGTTTCAAAACTGCTGCATCAAATGTGAGGTTTAACTCTGTTAGTTGAATGCACAGATCAGAAAGGAGTTTCACAGAATGCTTCCGTGTAGTTTTAACGGGAAGATATTTCTTTTTTGACCGTAGGCCTCAATGTTCTCCAAATGTCCACTTGCAGATTCTACAAATGGATTGTTTCAAAACAGCTCATTGAAAAGTAGTGTTCAACTCTGTTAATTGAATGCACAGATCAGAAAGGAGTTTCACAGAATTCTTCTGTTATTTTTTAGGGGAAGGTTATTCTTTTTTCACCATAGGCCTCAATGTTCTCCAAAAGTCCGCTTGCAGATTCTACAAATAGAGTGTTTCAAAACTGCCCCATCAAATGTAAGTTTCAACTCTGTTAATTGAATGCACAGATCACAAAGAGGTTTCACAGAATTCTTCAGTGTAGTTTTTATTTGAAGTTTTTCCTTTTTCCACCATAGGCCGCATAGGGCTCCAAATGTCCACGTGCAGTTTACACAGAAAGAGTATTTCAAAACTGCTCCATCAAAAGTAAGGTTCAACTCTGTTTGTTGAATGCACAGATCAGAAAGAAGTTTCACAGAATGCTTCTGTGTAGTTTTTATTTGCAGATATTCTTTTTCTACGATAGGCCCCAAAGCGCTCCAAATGTCCACTTGCAGTTTATACAGAAAGAGTGTTTCAAAACTCCTCAATCAAACGTAAGTTTCAACTCTGTTAGTTGAATGCAGAGATCAGAAAGTATTTTCAGAGAATGCTTCTGTGTAGTTTTTATTTGAAGATATTCCATTTTCCACGGTAGACCTCAAAGCGCTCTAAATGTCCACTTGCAGTTTATACAGAAAGGGGGTTTTAAAATTGCTCCAAAAAAAGTAAGGTTTAACTCTGTTAGTTGAATGCACAGATCAGATAGAAGTTTCACAGTATGCTTCCGTGTAATTTTTAGGGGAAGATATTTCTTTTTTCACCATAGGCCTCAATGTTCTCCAGATATCCATTTGCGGATTCTTCAAATAGACTGTTTCAAAGCTGCTAAATAAAAAGTAAGGTTCAACTCTGTTAGTTGACTGCACATTTCAGAAAGAAGTTTCACAGAATGCTTCCGAGTAGTTTTTATGGGAAGATATTTCTTTTTTCACCATAGGCCTCAATGTTCTCCAAATGCACACTTGCAGATTCTCCAAATAGAGTGTTTCAAAACTGCTCAATCAAATGTAAGGTTCAACTCTTTTAGTTGAATGTACAGATCACAAAGAAGTTCCACAGAATGCTTCTGTGTAGTTTTTAGGGGAAGATATTTCTTTTTTCACCATAGGCCTCAATATTCTCCAAATGTCCAGTTGCAGATTCTACAAATAGAGTGTTTCAAAACTGTTCCATCAAAAGTAAGGTTCCACTATGTTAGTTGAGTTCATAGATCAGAAAGAAGTTTCACAGAATGCTTCTGTGTAGTTTTTATTTGATGATATTCCTTCTTCCACGATAGGCCGCAAAGCGCTACAAATGTCCACTTGCAGTTTTTACAGAAAGAGTGTTTCAAAACTGCTCCATCAAAAGTAGGGTTCCACTCTGTTACTTGAATGCACAGATCAGAAAGAAGTTTCACAGAATGCTTCCATGTAGTTTTTAGGGGAACATATTTCTTTTTTCACCATAAGCCCCAATGTTCTCCAAATGTCCACTTGCAGATTCTACTAATAGAGTGTTTCAAAACTCCTCCATCAACAGTAAAGTTCAACTCTGTTAGTTGAATGCACAGATCAGAAAGTGGTTTCACAGAATGCTTCTGTGTAGTTTTCATTTGAAGATATTCCTTTTTCCACGAAAGGCCTCAATATTCTCCAAATGTCCACTTGCAGTTTATACAGAAAAATTGTTTCAAAACTCCTCTCTCAAAAGTAAGGTTCAACTCTGTTAGTTGAATGCACATACCAGAAAGAAGTTTCACAGAATGCTTCTATATAGTATTTATTTGAAGTTATTCCTTTTTCCATGATAGGCCTCAAAGGGCTCCAAATGTCCACCTGCAGTGTATACAGAAAGTGTGTTTCAAAACTCCTCAACCAAAAGTAAGCTTCAACACTGTTAGTCGAATTCAGAGATCTGAGTGAAGTTTCCCGGAATGCTTCCATGTAGTTTTTAGGGGAAGATATTTCTTTTTTCACCATAAACCTCAATGTTCTCAAAATGTCAAATTCCACATCGTACAAATAGAGTGTATCCAAACTGCTCATTGAAAAGTAAGGTTCAACTCTGTTAGTTGAATTCACAGGTGACAAAGAAGTTTCACAGAATGCTTCTGTGTAGTTTTTATTTGAAGTTATTCCTTTTTCCACGATAGGCCACAAAGCACTTCAAATGTCCACTTGCAGTTTATACAGAAAGAGTGTTTCAAAACTGTTCCATCAAAAGTAAGGTTCAAATCTGTTAGTTGAATGCACAGGTCATAAAGAAGTTTCACAGAATGCTTCCATGTAGTTTTTAGGGGAAGATATATCTTTTTTCACCGCAGGTCTCAATATTCTCAAATGTCTGCTTGCAGATTTTACAGAGAGTGTGTTTCAAAACTGCTCAATCAAAAGTAAGGTTCAACTCTGTAAGTTGAATGCACAGATCAGAAAGAAGTTTCACAGAATGCTTCTGGGTAGTTTTTATTTGAAGATTTTCCTTTTTCCATGATAGGCCTCATAGCATTCCAAATGTCCACTTGCATTTTATGCAGAAAGAGTGTTTCTGTATAAACTGCAAATCGACATTTGCAGCGCTTTGAGGCGTATCCTGGAAGAAGGAATATCTTCCCCCAAAAGCTACACGCAATCATTCTGTGAAACTACTTTCTGATCTGTGCATTCAATGACTACAGTTGAACCTTACTTTTGATGGAGCAGTTTTGAAACACTCTTTCTGTATAAACTGCAAGTGGACATTTGGAGTGCTTTGAAGCCTATAGCAGAAAAAGGAATATCTTCAAATAAAAACTACAGAGAAGCATTCTGTGAAACTTCTTTCTGATTTGTGCATTCAACTAACAGAGCTGAACCTTACTTTTGATTGTGCAGTTTTGAAACACTCTATTTGTAGAATCTGCAAGTGGACATTTGGAGAACATTGAGGCATATGGTGAAAAAAGAAATATCTTTAACTAAAAACTACACGGAAGCATTCTGTGAAACTTCTTTCTCTTCTGGGCATTCAACTAACAGAGTTGAACCTTAGTTTTGATGGAGCAGTTTTGAAACACCCTATTTGTAGAATCTGTAAGTGGATATTTGGAGAACATTGAGGCCTATGGTGAAAAAAGAAATATCATCCCCTAAAAACTACACGGAAGCATTCTGTGAAACTTCTTTCTGAAATGTGCACTCAACTAACAGAGTTGATCCTTACTTTTGATGGAGTAGTTTTGAAACCCTCTTTCTGTGTAAACTGAAGGGGACATTTGGAGCACTTTGAGGCCTGTCGTGGAAAAAGGAATATCTTCAAATAAAAACTGCACAGAAGCATTCTGTGATACTTCTTCCTGATCTGTGCATTCAACTAACAGAGTTGAAATTTAGTTTTGATTGAGGAGTTTTGAAACAATCTATTTGTAGAATCTGCAAGTGGACATTGGGAGAATATTGTGGCCTATGGTGGAAAAACAAATATCTTCCCCTAAATACTACTCGGAAGCATTCTGTGAAACTTCTTTCTAATCTGTGCATTCAACTAACTGAGTTGAACCTTACTTTTCATTGAGGAGGTTTGAGACAATCTTTCTGTATCAACTGCAGGTCGACATTTGGATCGCTTCGAGGGCTATCATGGAAAAAGAAATATCTTTTAATAAAAAATACAAAGAAGCATTCTGTGAAACTCCTTTGTGATCTGTATATTCACCTAACACAGTTCAAACTTACCTTTGAAGTAGCAGCTTTGAAACACTCTATTTGTCGATTCTGCAAATGGACATTTAGAGAACATTGAGGCCTATGGTGAAAAAAGAAATATCTTCCCCAAAAAACTACAGAGAAACATTCGGTGAAACTTCTTTCTTATCTGTGCATTCAACTAACAGAGTTGAACTTTACTTTTGATGGAGCAGTTTTGAAACACCCTAATTGTAGAATCTGCAAGTGGACTTTTGGAAAAATTTGTGGTCTATGGTGAAAAAAGAAATTTCTTCCCCTAAAAATTACACGGAAGAATTCTGTGGAACTTTTTCTGATCTGTGCATTCAACTAACATAGTTGAACCTTACTTTTCATGGAGCAGTTTTGAAACAGTCTTTCTGTATAAACTGCAAGTGGACATTTGGAGTGCATTGAGGCGTATCATGGAAAAAGGATTATCTTCAAATAAAAACTACGCAGAAGCATTCTGTGAAACTTCTTTCTGATCTGTGCATTCAAATAACAGAGTTTAATTTTAGTTTTTACTGAGGAGTTTTGAAAAACTCTTTCTGGATATACTGCAAGTGGAAATTTGGAGCGCTTTGAGACCTATTGCAGAAAAACCAATATCTTCAATTAAAAACTCAACAGAAGCATTCTGTGAAACTTCTTTCTGATCTACAATTTCAACTAAAAGAGATGAACTTTACTTTTGATGGAGCAGTTTTGAAACACTCTATTTGAAGAATCTGCAAGTGAATATTTGGAGAACATTGAGGCCTATGGTGAAAAAAGAAATATCTTCCCCTAAAAAGTACACGGAAGCATTCTGTGAAACTTCTTTCTCGTTGGTGCATTCAACAAACAGAGTTGAACCGTACTTTTGATGGAGCAGATTTGAAACACTCTTTCTGTATAAACTGCAAGTGGACATTTGGATTGCTTTGAGCCTATCGTGGAAAAAGTATTATCTTCCAATAAAAACTATACTGAAGCATTCTGTGAAACTTCTTTCTGATCTGTTCATTCAACTAACAGAGTTGAACCTTTCTTTTGATTGAGGAGTTTTGAAACACTCTTTGTGTAGAAACTGAAAGTGGATATTTGGAGTGCAACATTGCCTATTGTGTAAAAAGGAATATCTTCAAATAAAAACTACACAGAAGCATTCTGTGAAACTTCTTTCTGATCTGTGCAGTCAACTAACAGAGTTGAACCTTACTTTTGATTGAGGAGTTTTGAAACACTCTTTCTGTGGAAACTGCAAGTGGACATTTGGAGCACTAAGAGGCCTTTCGTGGAAAAAGGAATATCTTCAAATAAAAACTACACAGAAGCATTCTGTGAAACTTCTTTCTGATCTGTGAATTCTACTAGCAGAGTTGAACCTTACTTTTGAATGAGGAGTTTTGAAACACTCTTTCTGTAGAAACTGAAAGTGGACATTTGGAGCACTACGCGGCCTATCGTGGAAAAAGGAATATCTTAAAATAAAAACTACACGGAAGCATTCTGCGAAACTTCTTTCTGATCTGTGCATTCAACTAATGGAGTTGAAACTTACTTTTGATTGAGGAGTTCAGAAACACTCTTTCTGTAGAAACTGCAAGTGGACATTTGGAGTGCTATGTGGCCTATCGTGGAAAAAGGAATATCTTCAAATAAAAACTACACAGCAGCATTCTCTGAACCGTCTTTCTGATCTGTGCATTCAAGTAACTGAGTTGAACTTTAGATTTGATTGAGGAGTTTTGAAACACTCTTTCAGTGGAAACTGCAAGTGGACATTTGGAGCGCTACACGGCCTATCGTTGAAAAAGGAATATCTTCAAATACAAATTACACAGAAGCATTCTGTGAAACTTCTTTCTGATGTGTGCATTCAACTAAAATAGTTGAACCTCACTTTTTTTTGAGGAGTTTTGAAACACTCTTTCTGAAGAAACTGCAAGTGGTAATTTGAGTGCTACAAGGCCTATCATGGAAAAAGGAATATATTCAAATAAAAACTACACAGAAGCATTCAGTGAAACTTCTTTCTGATCTGTGCATTCAACTAACGGAGTTGAACTTTACTTTTGATTGAGGAGTTTTGAAACACTCTTTCTGTAGAAACTGCAAGTGGACATTAGGAGGGCTATGTGGCCTATCCTTGAAAAAGGAATATCTTCAAATAAAAACTACACAGAAGCATGCTGTGAAACTTCTTTCTGATCTGTGCATTCAATTAATGGAGTTGAACCTTACTTTTGATAGAGGAGTTTAGAAACACTCTTTCTGTAGGAACTGCAAGAGGACATTTGGAGCAATACGCGGCCTATCGTGGAAAAAGGAATATCTTCGAACAAATCAACACACAAGCATTCTGTGAAAATTCTTTCTGATCTGTGCATTCAACTAAGACAGTTGAACCTTACTTTTGATTGAGGAGTTTTGAAACACTCTTTCTGTAGAAACTGCATGTGGACATTTGGAGAGCTACGCAGCCTGTTGTGGAAAAACGAATATATTCAAATAAAAACTACACAGAAGCATTCTGTGAAACTTTTTTCTGATCTGTGCATTCAACTAACAGAGTTGAACTTTAGTTTTGATTGAGGAGTTTTGAAACACTCTTTCTGTAGAAAATGCAAGTGGACATTTGTAGGGCTACGCGGCCTATTGTGGAAAAAGTAATATCTTCAAATACAAACTACACAGAAGCATTCTGTGAAACGTCTTTATGAACTGTGCATTCAACTAACATTGTTCAACCTTACTTTTGATTGAGGAGTTTTGAAACAATCTTTCTGTTGAAACTGCATGTGGACATATGGAGCTCTACACGGCCTATCGTGGAAAAAGGAATATCTTTAAATAAAAACTACAAAGAAGCATTCTGTGAAACTACTTTCTGATCTGTGCATTCAACTAACAGAGTTGAACCTTACTTTTGATTGAGGAGTTTTGAAACACTCTTTCTGTTGAAATGGCAAGTGGACATTTTGAGTGCTACGCGGCCTATCGGGGGAAAAGTAATATATTCAAATACAAACTACGCAGAAGCATTCTGTGAAACTTCTTTCTGATCTGTGCATTCAACTAACATATTTTAACCTTGCTTTTTATTGAGGGGTTTTGAAACACTCTTTCTGTTGAAACTGCAAGTGGACATTTGCAGCGCTTCCTGGCCTATCGTGGAAAAAGGAATATCTTCAAATAAAAAGTACCGAGACGCATTCTGTGAAACTAGTTTCTGATCTGTGCATTCAGCTAACAGAGTTGAACCTTCCTTTTGATTGAGGAGTTTAGAAACACTCTTTCTGTAGAAACTGCAAGTGGACATTTGGAGCACCACGCGGCCTAATTGGGAAGAAGGAGTATCTTCAAATAAAAACTACACAGAAGAATTCTGTGATAGTACTTCTGATCTGTGCATTCAAATAAGAGGGTTGAACCTTACTTTTGATTGAGGAGTTTTGAAACACTCTTTGGGCAGAAACCGCAAGTGGACATTTGTAGCACTACACAGCCTATTGTGGAAAAAGGAATAACTTCAAATAAAAAATACACAGAAGCATTCTGTGAAACTTCTTTCTGATATGTGCATTCAACTAACAGATTTCAAACTTACTTTTGATTGAGGAGTATTGAAACACTCTTTCTGTAGAAACTGCAAGTGGACATTTGGAGCGCAATGCGGCCTATCGTGGAAAAAGGAATATCTTCAAATAAAAACTATACAGAAGCATTCTGTGAAACTTCTTCCTCATCTGTGCATTCAACTAACAGAGTTGAACCTTACTTTTGACTGAGGAGTTTTGAAACACTCTATCTATATAAACGGCATTTGGACATTTAGAGCGCTATGGGGCCTATCGCAGAAAAGGAATATCTTCAAATAAAAACTACACAGAAGCATTCTGTGAAAATACTTCCTGATCTGCGCATTCAACTAACAGAGTTGAACCTTACTTTTGATTGAGGAGTTTTGAAACATTCTTTCTGTATAAACTGCGTGCGGTCATTTAGAGCACTATGGAGCCTATTGTGGAAAAAGGAATATCTTTAAATGAAAACTACAGAGAAGTGTTCTGCGAAACTTCTTTCTCATCTGTGCATTCAACTGAGAGAGTTTAACCTTACTTTTGATTGCGGAGTTTTGAAACACTCTGTCTGTATAAACTGCAAGTGGACATTTGGATTGCTAAGAGGCTTATCGTGGAAAAAGGAATATTTTCAAATAAAAACTACATGGAGGCATTCTGTGAAACTTCTTTCTGATCTGTACATTCAACTAACGGAGTTGAACCTTGCTTTTGGTTGAGGAGTTTTGAAACACTCTTTCTGTATAAACTGCAAGTGGATATTTGGCACGCGAAGAGGCCTAACGTGGAAAAAGGAATATCTTCAAATAAAAACTACACAGAAGCATTCTGTGAAACTTCTTTCTGATCTGAGCTTTCAACAAACAGAGTTGAACCTTACTTTTTATTGAGGAGTTTTGAGACACTCTTTCTGTATAAACTGCAAGTAGACAATTGGAGCGCTAGGAGGCCTATAGTGGAAAAAGATATGTCTTCAAATAAAAACTGCACAGAATCATTCTGCGAAACTTCTTTCTGATCTATGCATTCAACTAACAGAGTTGAACCTTACTTTTCATTGCGGAGTTTGGAAACACTCTTTCTGTATAAACTGCAAGTGGACATCTGGAGCTCTATGCGGCCTATCATGGAAAAAGGAATATCTTCAAATAAAAACTACATAGAAGCATTCTGTGAAACTTCTTTCTGATCTGTGCTTTCAACTAAAAGAGTTGAACCTTACTTTAGATTGAGGAGTTTTGAAACACTCTTTCTTTATACACAGCAAGTGGACATTTGGAGCGCTATGAGGCCTATCGCCGAAAAAGGAATATCTTCAAATAAAAACGACACAGAAGCATTAGGTTAAGTTCTTTCTGATCTCTGCATTCAATTAACAGAGTTGAAACTTACTTTTGATTGAGGATTTTTGAAATACTCTTTGTGTATAAACTGCAAGTGCACAATTGGAGCGCTATGAGGCCTAACGTGGAAAAAGGAATATCTTCAAATAAAAACTAAACAGAAGCATTCTGTGAAACTTCTTTCTGATCTGTGCTTTCAACTAAAAGAGTTGAACATTACTTTTGATTGAGGAGTTTTAAAACACTCTTTCTTTATACACAGCAAGTGGACATTTGGAGCGCTATGAAGCCTATCGCGGAAAAAGGAATATCTTCAAATAAAAACGACACAGAAGCATTCTGTGAAACTTCTTTCTGATCTCTGCATTCAATTAACAGAGTTGAATCTTACTTTTGATTGAGGAGTTTTGAAAGATTCTTTCTGTATAAACTGCAAGTGCACATTTGGAGCGCAATGAGGCCTAACATGGAAAAAGGAATATCTTCAAATAAAAACTACACAGAAGCATTCTGCAAAACTTCTTTCAGATGTATGCATTCAACTAATAGAGTTGAACTTTACTTTTGATTGAGGAGTTTTAAAACACTCTTTCTGTATAAACTGCAAGTGGACATTTGGAGCGCTAAGAGACATATAGTGGAAAAACGAATATCACCAAATAAAAACTACACAGAAGCATTCTGTGAAACTTCTTTCTCATCTGTGCATTCAACGAACAGAGTTGAACCTTACTTTTGATTGTGGAGTTTTGAAACACTCTTTCTGTATAAACTGCAAGTGTTTATTTGGAGCGGTATGTGGCCTGTCGTGGAAAAGGGAATATCTTCAAACAAAAACTACACAGAAGCATTCTTTGAAACTTCTTCCTGATCTGTGCATTCAAGCAACAGAGTTGTACCTTACTTTTGATTGAGGAGTTTTGAGACACTCTTTCTGTATAAACAGCAAGTGGACAATTGGAGGGCTATGCAGTCTATCGTGGAAAAAGGAATGTCTTCAAATAAAAACTACACAGAAGCATTCTGTGAAACTTATATCTTGTATGTGCATTCAACTAACAGAGATGAAACTTAATTTTGATTTAGGTGTTTTGAAACACTCTTTCTGTATAAACTGCAAGTGGATATTTGAGCGCTATGCGGCCTATCATTGAAAAAGGAATATCTTCAAATAAAAACTTCACAGAAGCATTCTGGGAAACTTCTTTCTGATTTGTGCATTCAACTAACAGAGTTGAACCTTACTTTTGATTGAGGAGATTTGAAACACTCTTTCTGTATAAACTGCAACTGGACATTTGGAGAGCTATGTGGCCTATCGTGGAAAAAGAAATATCTTCACATAAAAACTACACAGAAGCATTCATTGAACCTCCTTTCTGATCTGTGCATTCAACTAACAGAGTTTAACCTTACTTTTGATTGAGGAGTTTTGAAACACTCTTTATGTATAAACTGCACGTGGACATTTGGAGCCCTATGCCGCCAATGGTGGAAATTGGAATATCGGCAAATAAAAACTACACAGAATCATTCTGTGAAACTTCTTTCTGATCTGTGCATTCAACTAACAGAGTTTAACCTTACTTTTGATTGAGGAGTTTTGAAACACTCTTTCTGTAAACTGCACGTTTACATTTGGAGCGCTATGCGGCCTATCGTTTAAAAAGGTATATCTTCAAATAAAAACTACACAGAAGCATTCTGTGAAACTTCCTTCTGATCTCTGCATTCAACCAACAGAGTTGAACCTTACTTTTGATTGAGGAGTTTTGAACCACTCTTTCTGTATAAACTGCAAGTGGACATTTGGAGCGCTATGCAGCCTATCGTGGAAAAAGGAATATCTTCAAATAAAAACTACACACAGGCATTCTGTGAAACTTCTTTCTGATCTGTTCATTCAAATAACAGAGTTGAAACTTACTTTTGACTGAGGAGTTTTGAAACTCTCTTTCTGTATAAACTGCAAGTGGAAATTTGGAGCGCTATGCGGCCTATCGTGGAAAAAGGAATATCTTCAAATAAAAACTACACAGAAGCATTCTGTGAAACTTCTTTGTGATCTGAGCATTCAACTAACAGAGTTGAACCTTACATTTTATTGAGGAGTTTTGAAACACTCTTTCTGTATAAACTGACAGTGGATATTTGGAGTGCTATGCAGTCTATCGTGGAAAAAGGAATACCTGCAAATAAAAACTACACAGAAGCATTCTGTGAAAATTCTTGCTGATCTGTGCATTCAACGAACAGAGTTGAGCCTTACTTTTGATTGTGGTGATTTGAAACGCAATTTCTGTATAAACTGCAAGGGTTTATTTAGAGCGCTATGCGGCCTATCGTGGAAAAAGAAATATCTTCAAATAACAACTACACAGAAGCATTCTGTGAAACTTCTTTCTGATCTGTGCATTCAACTAACAGAGTTGAACCTTACCTTTTATTGAGGAGTGTTGAAGCACTCTTTCTGTATAATCTGCAAGTGGACATTTTTAGCGCTATGCGACCTATCCTGGAAAAAGGAATATCTTCAAATAAAAGCTACACAGAAGCATTCTGTGAAACTAATTTCTGATCTGTTCATTCAACTAACAGAGTTGAACCTTACTTTTGATTGAGGAGTTTTGAAACACTCTTTCTGTATAAACTGCAAGTGGATATTTGGAGCGCTATGCAGCCTATCGTGGAAAAAGGAATATCTTCAAATAAAAACTACACAAAGGCATTCTGTGAAACTTCTTTCTGATCTGTACATTCGACTAACAGAGTTGAACCTTACCTTTTATTGAGGAGTGTTGAAACACTCTTTCTGTATAAACTGCAAGTGGACATTTGGAGCGCTATGCAGTCTATCATGGAAAAAGGAATATCTTCAAATAAAAACTGCACAGAAGCATTCTGTGAAACTTCTTTCTGATCTGTGCATTCAACTAACAGAGTTGAACCTTACTTTTGATTGAGGAATTTTGAAACACTCTTTCTTAACAGACTGCAGGTGGACATGTGGAGCGCTATGCGGCCTATCATGGAAAAGGGAATATCTTCAAATAAAAACTACACAGAAGCATTCTGTGAAACTTCTTTCTGATCTGTGCATTCAAGGAACAGAGTTGAACCTTACTTTTGATTGTGGAGTGTTGAAACACTCTTTCTGTATAAACTGCATGGGTTTATTTAGAGCGATATGCGGCATATTGTGGAAAAAGGAATATCTTCAAATAACAACTACACAGAAGCATTCTGTGAAACTTCTTTCTGATCTGTGCATTCAACGAACAGAGTTGAGCCTTACTTTTGATTGTGGTGATTTGAAACGCAATTTCTGTATAAACTGCAAGGGTTTATTTAGAGCGCTATGCAGCCTATCGTGGAAAAAGAAATATCTTCAAATAACAACTACACAGAAGCATTCTGTGAAACTTCTTTCTGATCTGTGCATTCAACTAACAGAGTTGAACCTTACCTTTTATTGAAGAGTGTTGAAGCACTCTTTCTGTATAATCTGCAAGTGGACATTTTTAGCGCTATGCGACCTATCCTGGAAAAAGGAATATCTTCAAATAAAAGCTACACAGAAGCATTCTGTGAAACTAATTTCTGATCTGTTCATTCAACTAACAGAGTTGAACCTTTCTTTTGATTGAGGAGTTTTGAAACACTCTTTCTGTATAAACTGCAAGTGGACATTTGGAGCGCTATGCAGCCTATCGTGGAAAAAGGAATATCTTCAAATAAAAACTACACAAAGGCATTCTGTGAAACTTCTTTCTGATCTGTACATTCAACTAACAGAGTTGAACCTTACCTTTTATTGAGGAGTGTTGAAACACTCTTTCTGTATAAACTGCAAGTGGACATTTGGAGCGCTATGCAGTCTATCGTGGAAAAAGGAATATCTTCAAATAAAAACTGCACAGAAGCATTCTGTGAAACTTCTTTCTGATCTGTGCATTCAACTAACAGAGTTGAACCTTACTTTTGATTGAGGAATTTTGAAACACTCTTTCTTAACAAACTGCAGGTGGACATGTGGAGCGCTATGCGGCCTATCATGGAAAAGGGAATATCTTCAAATAAAAACTACACAGAAGCATTCTGTGAAACTTCTTTCTGATCTGTGCATTCAACTAACAGAGTTGAACCTTACTTTTGATTGTGGAGTGTTGAAACACTCTTTCTGTATAAACTGCATGGGTTTATTTAGAGCGCTATGCGGCATATTGTGGAAAAAGGAATATCTTCAAATAACAACTACACAGAAGCATTCTGTGAAACTTCTTTCTGATCTGTGCATTCAACTAACAGAGTTGAACCTTACTTTTGATTGAGGAGTTTTGAAACACTCTTTCTGTATAAACTGCAAGTTGACATTTGGAGCGTTATGCGGCCTATCGGGGAAAAAGGATTATCTTCAAACAAAAACTAAACAGAAGTATTCTGTGAAACTTCTTTCTGATCTGTGCATTCAACTAACAGAGTTGAAACTTACTTTTGATTGAGGAGTTCTGAAACACTCTCTCTGTATAAACTGCAAGTGGACATTTGCAGTGCTATGCGGCTTATTGTGGAAAAATGATATCTTCAAATAAAAACTGCACAGAAGCATTCTGTGAAACTTCTTTCTGATCCCTGCATACAGCTAACAGATTTGTACCTTAATTTGATTGAGGAGTTTTGACCCTCTCTTTCTGTATAAACTGCAAGTGGACATTTGGAGGGCTAAGAGGCGTATCGTGGAAAAAGGAATTGCTTCTAATAAAAACTACACAAAAGCATTCGGTGAAACTTCTTTCTGATCTGTGCATTCAACTAACAGAGTTGAAACTTACTTTTGATTGAGGAGTTTTGAAACACTCTTTCTGTATAAACTGCAAGTGGACATTTGGAACGCTATGCAGCCTATCGTGGAAAAAGGAATATCTTCAAATAAAAAATACACAAAGGCATTCTGTGAAACTTCTTTCTGATCTGTACATTCAACTAACAGAGTTGAACCTTACCTTATATTGAGGAGTGTTGAAACACTCTTTCTGTATAAACTGCAAGTGGACATTTGGAGCACTATGCAGTCTATCATGGAAAAAGGAATATCTTCAAATAAAAACTACACAGAATCATTCTGTGAAACTTATTTCTAATCTGTGCATTCAACTAACAGAGTTGAAACTTACTTTTGATTGAGGAGTTTTGAAACACTCTCTCTGTATAAACTGCAAGTGGACATTTGCAGTGCTATGCGGCTTATTGTGGAAAAATGATATCTTCAAATAAAAACTGCACAGAAGCATTCTGTGAAACTTCTTTCTGATCCCTGCATACAGCTAACAGATTTGTACCTTAATTTGATTGAGGAGTTTTGACCCTCTCTTTCTGTATAAACTGCAAGTGGACATTTGGAGGGCTAAGAGGCGTATCGTGGAAAAAGGAATTGCTTCTAATAAAAACTACACAAAAGCATTAGGTGAAACTTCTTTCTGATCTGTGCATTCAACTAACAGAGTTGAAACTTACTTTTGATTGAGGAGTTTTGAAACACTCTTTCTGTATAAACTGCAAGTGGACATTTGGAACGCTATGCAGCCTATCGTGGAAAAAGGAATATCTTCAAATAAAAAATACACAAAGGCATTCTGTGAAACTTCTTTCTGATCTGTACATTCAACTAACAGAGTTGAACCTTACCTTATATTGAGGAGTGTTGAAACACTCTTTCTGTATAAACTGCAAGTGGACATTTGGAGCACTATGCAGTCTATCATGGAAAAAGGAATATCTTCAAATAAAAACTACACAGAATCATTCTGTGAAACTTATTTCTAATCTGTGCATTCAACTAACAGAATTGAACTTTACTTTTGATTGAGGAGTTTTGAACCACTCTTTCTATATAAACCGCAAGTGGACATTTGGAGCGCTATGTGACCTATTGTGGAAAAAGGAATATCTTCAAATAAAAACCACACAGAAGCATTTTGTGAAACTTCTTTCTGATCTGTGCATTAAACTAACAGAGTTGAACGTTACTTTTGATTGAGTAGTTTTGAAGAACTCCTTCTGTATAAACTGCAAGTGGACATTTGGAGCGCTAAGGGGCGTAATGTGGAAAAAGGAGTATCTCTAAATAAAAACTACACAGAAGCATTCAGTGAAACTTCTTTCTGATTTGTGCATTCAACGAACAGAGTTTTTCCTTACTTTTGATTGAGGAGTTTTGAAACACTCTTTCTGTATAAACCGCAAGTGTTTATTTGTAGCGCTATGCCGCCAATCCTGGAAAAAGGAATATCTTCAGATAAAAACTAAACAGAAGCATTCTGTGAAACTTCTTTCTGATCTCTGCATTCAACTAACAGAATTGAACCTTACTTTTGATTGAGGAGTGTTGAAACACTCTTTCTGTATAAACTGCAAGTGGACATTTGGAGCGCTATGCAGTCTTTCATGGAAAAAGGAATATCTTCAAATAAAAACTACACAGAAGCATTCTGTGAAACTTCTTTCTGATCTGTGCATTCAACTAATAGAGTTGAACCTTACTTTTGATTGAGGAGTTTTGAAACACTCTTTCTGTCTAAACTGCAATTGGACATTTGGAGCGCTAAGAGGCGTGGAGTGGAAAAAGGAATATCTCCAAATAAAAACAACACAGAATCATTCTGTGAAACTTCTTTCTGATCTGTTCATTCAACTAACAGAGTTGAACCGTACTTTTGACTGAGGAGTTTGTAAACTCTCTTTCTGTATAAACTGCAAGTGGACATTTGGAGCGCTATGCGGCCTATCATGGAAAAAGTAATATCTTCAAACAGAAACTGCACAGAGGCCTTCTGTGAAACATCTTTCTGATCTGTGCATTCAACTAACAGAGTTGAACCTTACTTTTGATTGAGGAGTTTTGAAACACTCCTTCTATATAAACTGCAAGTGGATATTTGGATCACTAAGTGGCCTATCGAGGAAAAAGGAATATCTTCAAGTAAGAACTACATAGAAGCATTCTGTGAAAGTTCTTTCTGATCTGTGCATTCAACTAACAGAGTTGAACCTTACTTTAGATTGAGGAGTTTTGAAACACTCTTTCTGTATAAACTGCAAATGGACATTTGGAGTGACATGCGAACTATCGTGGAAAAATGAATATTTTCATATAAAAACTACTCAGAAGCATTCTGTGAAACTTCTTTCTGATCTGTGCATTCAACTAACAGAGTTGAACCTTAATTTTGATTCCAGTGTTTTGAAACACTCTTTCTGCACAAACTGCAGGTGACAAATTTGAGCACTATGTGGCATATCGTGGAAAAAGGAATATCTTCAAATAAAAACTACACAGAAGCATTCTGTGAAACTTCTTTCAGATCTGTGCATTCAACTAACAGAGTTGAATCTTGCTTTTTATTGAGGAGTTTTGAAACACTCTTTCTCTATAAACTGCAAGTGGACATTTGGAGCGCAAGAGGCCTATCGTGGAAAAAGGAATATCCTCACATAAAAACTACACAGTAGCATTCTGTGAAAATTCTTTCTGATCTGTGCATTCAACTAACAGATTTGAACCTTACTTTTGATTGAGGAGTTTTGAATCACTCCTTCTGTATAAACTGCAACTGGACATTTGGAGCGCTATGTGGCCTATCGTGGAAAAAAGAATATCTTCAAATAAAAACTACAAAGAAGCATTCTGTGAAACTTCTTTCTGATCTGTGTATTCAACTAACAGAGTTGAACCTTAGTTTTGATTGGGGAGGTTTGAAACACTCTTTCTGTATAAACTGCAAGTGGAGATTTGGAGCGCTTTGTGGCGTATCGTGGAAAAACGAATATCATCAAATAAAAACTACATAGAAGCATTCTGTGAAACTTCTTTCTGATCAGTGCATTCAACTAACAGAGTTGAACCTTACTTTTGATTGAGGAGTTTTGAATCACTCCTTCTGTATAAACTGCAACTGGACATTTGGAGCGCTATGTGGCCTATCATGGAAAAAAGAATATCTTCAAATAAAAACTACACAGAAGCATTTTGTGAAAGTTCTTTCTGATCTGTGTATTCAACTAACAGAGTTGAACCTTCGTTTTGATTGGGGAGGTTTGAAACACTCTTTCTGTATAAACTGCAAGTGGAGATTTGGAGCGCTTTGTGGCGTATCGTCGAAAAACGAATATCATCAAATAAAAACTACACAGAAGCATTCTGTGAAACTTCTTTCTGATCTGTGCATTCAACTAACAGAGTTGAACCTTAGTTTTGATTGAGGAGTTTTGAAACACTCTTTCTGTATAAACTGCAAGTGGACATTTGGAGCACTTCGCGACCTATCATGGAAAAAGGAATATCTTCAAATAAAAACTACACAGAAGCATTCTGTGAAAGTTCTTTCTGATCTGTGCATTCAACTAAAAGAGTTGAACCTTAGTTTTGATTGGGGAGGTTTGAAACACTCTTTCTGTATAAACTGCAAGTGGAGAATTGGAGAACAATGAGGCATACGGTGAAAAACGAAATATCTTCCCCTAAAAACTGCACGGAAGCTTTCTGTGAAACTTCTTTCTGATCTGTGCATTCAACAAACGGACTTGAACCTTACTTTTGATGGCCAGTTTTGAAACACTCTTTCTGTATAAAGTGTTGGTGGAAATTTGGAGAGCTTTGAGGCCTATCGTGGAAAAAGGAATATCTTCAAATAAAAACTACAAAGAAACATTCTGTGAAACTTATTTCAGATCTGTGCATTCAAATAACAGAGTTGAAACTTACTTTTGATTGAGGAGATTGGAAACACTCTTTCTTTATAAACTGCAATTGGATAATTTGGAGAGCTTTGAGGTGTATCGTGGAAAAAGGAATATCTTCAAATAAAAACTACACAGAAACATTCTGTGAAACTTCTTTCTCATGTGTGCATTCAACTAACAGAGTTGAACCTTACTTTTGATTGATCAGTTTTGAAACACACTTTCTGTATAAACTGCATGTGGACATTTTGACAACATTGGGGCCTACGGTGAAAAACGAAATATCTTCTCCTAAAAACTGCACAGAAGCATTCTGTGAAAGTTCTTTCTGATCTGTGCATTCAACTAACAGAGTTGAACCTTAGTTTTGATGGAGCAGTGTTGAAACACTCTTTTTTTAGAATCTACAAGTGGACATTTTGAGAATGTTGAGGCCTAGGGTGAAAAAAAATATCTTCCCCTAAAAACTACACGGAAGCCTTCTATGAAACTTCTTTCTGATCTGTGCATTCAACAAACAGAGTTTTACCTTTCTTTTGATTGAGCAGTTTTGAAACACTCTTTCTGTATAAACTGCAAGTGGACATTTGGAGAACATTGAGGTCTACGGTGAAAAACAAATTATCTTCCTGGAAAAACTGCATGGAAATATTCTGTGCAACTTTTTTCTTATCTGTGCATTCAACTAATGGAGTGGAACCTTACTTTGATTGAGCAGTTTTGAAACACTCTATTTGCAGAATCTGCAAGTGGACAATTGGAGATCATTGAGGCCTATAGTGAAAAAAGAAATATCTTCCCCTAAAAACTACACGGAAGCATTCTGAGAAACTTCTTTCTGATCTGTGCATTCAACTAACAGAGTTTCACCTTACTTTTGATTGAGCAGTTTTGAAGCACTCTTTCTGTATAAACTGCAAGTGAACATTTAGAGAACATTGAGGCCTACAGGGAAAAACGAAATATCTTCCATTTAAACTGCATGGAAGCATTCTGCGAAACTTCTTTCTGATCTGTGCATTCAACTAATGGAGTTGAACCTTACCTTTGATTGAGCAGTTTTGAAACAGTCTATTTGTAGAACTTGCAAATGGACAATTGGAGAACATTGAGTTCTATGGTGAAAAAAGAAATATCATCCCCTAAAAACTACACGGAAGCATTTTGTGAAACTTCTTTTTGATCTGTGCATTCAACTAACAGAGTTGAACCATACTTTTGATTGAGCAGTTTTGAAACTCTCTTTATGTATGAATTGCAAGTGGACATTTGGAGCACTTTGAGGCCTATCATTGAAAAAGGAATATCTTCAAATAAAAACTACGCAGAAGCATTCTGTGGAACTTCTTTCTTATCTGTGCGTTCAAGTAACAGGGTTGAACCTTACTTTTGATTGAGGAGTTTTGAAACACTCTTTTTGTAGAATCTGCAAGTGGACTTTTGGAGAACATTGAGGACTATGGTGAAAAAAGAATTATCTTCCCCTAAAAACTACATGGAAGCATCCTGTGAAACTTTTTCTTATCTGTGCATTCAACTAACAGAGTTTTACGTTACTTTTGATTGAGCAGTTTTGAAACACTCCTTCTGTATAAACTGCAAGTGGACATTTTTAATGCTTTGAGGCCTATCGTTGAGAAAGGAATATCTTCAAATAAAACTACACAGAAGCATTGTGTGAAACTTCCTTCCGATCTGTGAATTCAACTAACAGAGTTGAACCTTACTTTTGATTGAGCAGTTTTGAAACACTCTTTTTGTGGAATCTGCAATTGGACCTTTGGAGAACATTGAGGCCTATGGTGAAATGGGAAATATCTTCCTCTAAAAACTACACAGAAGCATTGTGTGAAACTTTTTTCTGATCTGTGCATTCAACTAACAGGATTGAACCTTACTTTTGATGGAGCAATTTTGAAACACTCTTTGTATAACCTGCAAGTGGACATTTGGAGCGCTTTGAGGCCTATCGTGGAAAAAGGAATATCTTCAAATAAAAACTACACAAAAGCATTCTGTGAATCCTCTTTCTGATCTCTGCATTCAACTAACAGATTTGAACCTTACTTTTTATTGAGCCGTTTTGAAACACTCTATCGGTATAAACTACAAGTGGACATTTAGAGCGCTTTGAAATATCTTCCCCTAAAAACTTCAACTTTCTGATCTGTTAGTTGAAAGCACAGACACATTCTGTGAAATTTCTATCTGATGTGTGTATTCATCTCACAGAGTTAAAGCTTTCTCTTAGTTCATTAAGAATCTGCAAGTGGACATTTGGGGGGCTTTGAGGCGCTATGTTGAAAAAGGATATATCTTCTCAGAAAAACTACACAGAAATATTCTGCGGAATTTGTTTCTGATGTGTGTATTCATCTCACGGAGTAAAACTTTTCCTACCTTCAGCAGGTTTGAAACAGTGTTTTTATAGAATCTGCAAGTGGATATTTGAGAATATTTCGTCCTAAGTGGGTTATGAAATATCTTCACATAAAAACTAGACAGAAGCATTCTGAACAACTTCTTACTGATCGGTGCTTTGAATACACAGAGCTGAAGCTTTCTTTTGATTGAGCAGTTTGGAAACACTCTGTTTCTAGAATCTGCAGATGGACATGTGGAGCGCTTTGTGGCCTATGGTGAAAATGGATATATCTTCCCACCAAAACTAAACAGAAACATTGTGCGAAATTCACTTCTGATGTGTGTATTCATCTCACGGAATTAAAGCTTTCCTTAGTTTCAGCAGGTTGGAAACCGTATTTGTCTAGAATATACAAGTGGATATTTGAGATTATTTCGTCCGAAGCAGGTTATGAAATATATTCACATAAAAACTAGACAGAAGCACTCTGAACAACTGCTTTCTAATTGGTGCATTCAATACACAGAACTGAAGCTTTCTTTTGATTGAGCAGTTTGGAAACACTCTGAAGAATCTGCAAGTGGACATTTGGAGGGCTTTGAGGCCTGTGGTGAAAAAGGATATATCTTCCAACAAAAATTACACAGAAACATTCTGCGAAATTTCTTTCTGATGTGTGTATTCATCTTACGGAGTTAAAGTTTTCTCTAAGTTCAGCAGGACTGAAACAGTGTTTTTCTAGGCACTGCAGGTGAATATTTGAGATTATTTCATCTGAAGCAGGTTATGAAATATCTTTACATAAAAACTAGACAGAAGCATTCTGAACAACTTCTTTCTGATCGGTGCCTTCAATACACAGATCTGAACCTTACTTTTGATTGAGCAGTTTGGAAACACTCTGTTTGAAGAATCTGCAAGTGGACATTTGGAGGGCTTTGAGGCCTGTGGTGAAAAAGGATATATCTTCCCAGAAAAACTACACAGAAACATTCTGCAAAATTTCTTTCTGATGTGTGTATTCATCTCACAGAGTTAAAGTTTTCTCTAAGTTCAGCAGGTTTGAAACAGTGTTTTTCTAGAATCTGCAGGTGGATATTTGAGATTATTCCGTCCGTAGCGGGTTATGAAATATCTTCACATAAAAACTAGACAGAAGAATTCTGAATAACTTCTTTCTAATAGGTGCATTCAATACACAGAGCTGAAGCTTTCTTTTCGTTGAGCAGTTTGTAGACACTCTATTTGAAGAATCTGCATGTGGACATTTGGAGGGCTTTGAGGCCTATGGTGCCAAAGGAAATATCCCACAAAAACTACCCAGAAACATTCTGCAAAATTTCTCTCTGATATGTGTATTCATGTCATGGAGTTAAAGCTTTCTCTAAGTTCAGCAGGTTTTAAAGAGTCTTTTTCTAAAATCCGCAAGAGGATATTTGAGATTATTTCATCTGAAGTGGGTTATGAAATATCTTCACATAAAAACTAGACGGAAGCATGCTGAACAACTTCTTTATGATTGGTGCATTCAATACACAGAGCTGAACCTTTCTTTGGATTGAGCAGTTTGGAAACACTCTGTTTGAAGAATCTGCAATGGACAGTTTGAGTGCCTTGAGGTCTATGGTGAAAAAGGATATATTTTCCCACAAAAAATACATAGAAGCATTCTGTGAAATTTCTTTCTGATGTGTGAATTCATCTCACGGAGGTAAAGCTTTCTCTAAGTTCAGCAGGCTTTAAACAGTGTTCTTCTAGAATCTGCAAGTGGATATTTGAGATTATTTCATCCGAAGCAGGTTATGAAATAGCTTCCTGTAAAAACTAGACAGAAGCATTCTGAACAACTTCTTTCTGATTGGTGCATTCTATACACAGAGCTGAACTTTTCTTTTGATTGAGTAGTTTGGAAACACTCTGTTTGAAGAATCTGCAAGTGGACATTTGGAGGGCTTTGTGGCATATGGTGAAAAAGCATATATCTTCCAACAAAAACTACACAGAAACATTCTGCGCAATTTCTTTCTGATGTGTGTATTCATCTCACAGAGTTTAAGCTTTCTCTAAGTTCAGCAGGTCTGAAACAGTCTTTTTCTAGAATCTGCAAGTTGATACTTGTGATTATTTCCTTTGAAGTGGGTCATTAAATATCTTCACATAAAAATTAGACAGAAGCATTCTGAAGAAATTCTTTCTGATCGGTGCATTCAATACACAGAGCTGGACCTTTCTTTTGATTGAACAGTTTGGAAACACTCTCCTTGAAGAATCTGCAAGTGGACATTTGGAGGGCTTTGAGGTTATGGTGTAAAAGTATATATCTTCCCACAAAAACTACTCAGAAACATTCTGCGAAATTTGTTTCTGATGTGTTTGTTCATCTCACGGAGTTAAAGTTTTCTCTAAATTCAGCAGGTTTGAAACAGTGTTTTTCTAGGATCTGAGAGTGGATATTTGAGATTATTTGGTCCGAAGCAGGTTTTGAAATCTCTGCACATAAAAACGAGACAGAAGCACTCCGAACAACTTCTTTCTGATCGGAGCATTCAATACACAGAGCTGAAGTTTTCTTTTGATTGAGCAGTTACAAAAAACTCTGTTTGAGGATTCTGCAATTGGACATTTGGAGGGCTTTGAGGCCTATCATGAAAAGGGATATATCTTCCCACAAAAACTACACAGAAGCATTCTGCGAAATTTCTTTCTGATGTGTCTATACATCTCATGGAGTGAAAGTTTTCTCTGAGTTCAGCAGGTTTTAAACACTGTTTTTCTAGAATCTCCAAGTGGATATTTGAGATTATTTCGTCTGAAATGGGTTATGAAATACCTTCACATAAAAACTAGACAGAAGCATTCTGAACAACTTCTTTCTGATCGGAGCATTCAATACACCGAGCTGAACATTTCTTTTGATTGAGCAGTTTGTAAACACTCTGTTTGAAGAATCTGCAAGTGGACATTTGGAGGTCTTTGAGGCCTATGGTGAAAAAGGATATATCTTCCCACAAAAGCTACACAGAAGCATTCTGTGAAACTTCTTTCTGATGTGTGTATTCATCTCATGGAGTTAAAGCTTTCTGTAAGTTCAGCAGGTTTGAAACAGTGTTTATCTAGAATCTGCAAGTGGATACTTAAGATTATTTGGTCTGATGCGGGTTATGAACTATCTTCAAATAAAAACTAGACAGAACAATTCTGTACAACTTCTTTCTAATCGGTGCATTCAATACACAGAGCTGAAGCTTTCTTTTGATTTTGCAGTTTGGAGACACTGTTTGAAGAATCTGCAAGTGGACATTTGGAGAGTTTTGAGGCCAATGGTGAAAAAGGATATATCTTCCCCCAAAAACTAGGCAGAAACATTCTGCGAAATTTCTTTTTGATATGTGTATTCATGTCACGGAGGTAAAGCTTTCTCTAAGTTCAGCAGGTTTGAAACAGTCTTTTTCTAGAATCCGCAAGAGGATATTTGAGATTATTTCGTCCGAAGAGGGTTATGAAATATCTGCACATAAAAACTTGACAAAAGCATTCTAAACAACTTCTTTCTGAGCGATGCGTTCAATACACAGAGATGGACCTTTCATTTGATTGAGAAGTTTGGAAACACTCTGTTTGAAGTATCTGCAAGTGGACACTTGGAGGGCTTTGAGGCCTATGGTGAAAAAGAGTATATCTTCCCAGAAAAACTACACAGAAACATTCTGCGAAATTTTTTTCTGATATGTATATTCATCTCACGGAGTTAAAGCTTACTCTAATCACAGCAGGTCTGAAACAGTCTTTTTCCGGACACTGCAAGTGGATATTTCAGATTATTTCATCCGAAGCAGGTTATGAAATATCTTCACATAAAAACTAGACGGAAGCATGCTGAACAACTTCTTTCTGATTGGTGCATTCAATACACAGAGCTGAACCTTTCTTTTGATTGAGCAGTTTGGAAACACTCTGTTTGAAGAATCTGCAATGGACAGTTGGAGGGCTTTGAGGCCTATGGTGAAAAAGGATATATCTTCCCAGAAAAACTACACAGAAACATTCTGCAAAATTTCTTTCTGATGTGTGTATTCATCTCACAGAGTTAAAGCTTTCTCTAAGTTCTGCAGGTTTGAAACAGTCTTTTTCTAGAAGCTGCAAGTGGATAGTTCAGATTATTTCTTCCGAAGTGGGTTATGAAATATCTTCACATAAAAACTAGACAGAAGCATTCTGAACAACTACTTTCTAATTGGTGCATTCAATACAATGAGCTGAACCTTTCTTTTGACTCAGCAGTTTGGAAACACTCTGTTTGAAGAATCTGCAAGTGGACATTTGGAGGGCTTTGAGGCCTATGGTGAAAAAGGATATATCTTCCCAGAAAAACTGCACAGAAACATTCTGCGAAATTTCTTTCCAATGAATGTATTCATGTCACGGAGTTAAAGCCTTCTCTAAGTTCAGCAGGTTTGAAACAGTCTTTTCGTAGAATCTGCATGTGGATATTTGAGATTATTTCTTACGAAGCAGGTTATGAAATATCTTCACATAGAAACTAGACAGAAGCATTCTGAACAACCTCTTTCTGATTGGTACATTCAATACACTGAGCTGATCCTTTCTTTTGATTGAGCAGTTTGGAAACACTCTGTTTGATGAATCTGCAAGTGGACATTTGGAGGGCTTTGAGGCCTATAGTGAAAAAGGATATATCTTCCCACAAAAACTACACAGAAACATTCTGTGAAATTTCTTTCTGATGTGTGTATTCTTCTCACGGAGTTAAAGCTTTCTCTAAGTTCAGCAGGTTTGAAACAGTCTTTTTCTAGAATCTGCATGTGGATATTTGAGATTATTTCTTCTGAAACGGGTTATGAAATATCTTCACATAAAAACTAGACAGAAGCATTCTGAACAACTACTTTCTAATTGGTGAATTCAATACACTGAGCTGAACCTTTCTTTTGACTGAGCAGTTCGGAAACACTCGGTTTGAAGAATCTGCAGGTGGACATTTGGAGGGCTTTGAGGCCTATGGTGAAAAAGGATATATCTTCCCAGAAAAATTACACAGAAACTTTCTGCGAAATTTCTTTCTAATGGGGGTATTCATGTCATGGAGTTAAAGCTTTCTCTAAGTTCAGCAGGTTGGAAACAGTGTTTCTCTAGAATCTGTAGGTGGATAGTTGAGATTATTTCGTCCGAAGTGGGTTATGAAATAGCTTCCCGTAAAAACTAGAAAGAAGCATTCTGAACAACTTCTTTCTGATCGGTGCATTCAATACACAGAGCTGAAGCTTTCCTTTGATTGAGCAGTTTGGAAACACTCTGTTTGAAGAATCTGCAAGTGGACATTTGGAGGGCTTTGAGGCCTGTGGTGAAAAAAGATCTATCTTACCACAAAACTACGCAGAAATATTCTACGAAATTTCTTTCTGATGTGTGTATTCATCTAACGGAGCTACAGCTTTCTCTAAGTTCAGCAGGTTTGAAACAGTCTTTTTATAGAATTTGCAAGTGGATATTTGAGATTATTTCATCCGAAGTGGGTTATGAAATATCTTCACATAAAAACTAGACAGAAGCATTCTGAACACCTTCTTTCTGATCGGTGCATTCAATACACAAAGCTGAACCTTTCTTTTGATTGAGCAGTTTGGAAACACTCTTTTTGAAGAATCTGCAAGGGGACATTTGGAGGGCTTTGAGGCCTATGGTGAAAAAGGATATATCTTCCCACAAAAACTACACATAAAAATTCTGCGAAATTTCTTTCTGAAGTGTGTATTCATGTCACAGTGTTGAAGCGTTCTCTAAGTTCAGCAGGTGTGAAACAGTCTTTTTCTAGAATTTGAAAGGGCATATTTGAGATTATTTTGTCCGAAGCAGGTTATGAAACATCTTTACATAAAAACTAGACAGAAGCATTCTGAACAACTACTTTCTTATCGGTGCATTGAATACAGAGAGCTGAACCTTTCTTTTGATTGAGCAGTTTGGACATACTCTCTTTGAAGAATCTGGAAGTGGACATTTGGAGGGCTTTGAGGGCTGTGGTGAAAAAGGATATATCTTCCCAGATAAACTACCCAGAAACATTCTGTGAGGTTTCTTTCTGATGTGTGTATTCATCTCACGGAGTTAAAGCTTTCTCTATATTCAGCAAGTTTGAAACAGTCTTTTCCTAGATTCCGAAGTGGATATTTTAGATTATTTCCTCCAAAGTGGATTATGAAATATCTTTACATAAAAACTAGACAGAAGCATTCTGAACAACTACTTTCTGATCGGTGCATTCAAAACACGGAGGTGAACCTTTCTTTTGACTGAGCAGTTTGGAAATACTCTGTTTGAAGGATATGCAAGTGGACATTTGGAGGGCTTTGTGGCCTATGGTGAAAAAGGATATATCTTCCGAGAAAAACTACACCAAAACATGCCGTGAAATTTCTTTCTGATGTGTTTATTCATCTCACGGAGTTAAAGCTTTCTCGAAGTTCAGCAGGTTTGAAACAGTCTGTTTCAAAAATCTGCAAGTGGATATTTGAGATTAGTTCGTCTGAAGCGGGTTATGAAATATCTTCATATTAAAGCTAGACAGAAGCATTCTCTACAACATCTTTCTGATCCTGCATTCAATACACAGAGCTGAAGCTTTCTTTTGATTGAGCAGATTGGAAACACTCTGTTTGAGGAATCTGCAAGTGGACAATTGGAGGGCTTTGAGGCCTTTGGTGAAAATGGATATGTCTTCCCACAAAAACTACACAGAAACATTCTGCGAAATTTGTTTCTCATATGTGAATTCATGTCACGGAGTTAAAGCTTTCCCAATGTCCAGCAGGTTAGAAACAGTCTTTTTCTAGAATCTGCAAGTGGAAATCTGAGATAATTTCGTCTGAAGTGGGTTATGAAATATCTTCACATAAAAACTAGACAGATGCATTCTGAACAACTTTCTGCTCAGTACATTCAATACACAGAGTTGAAACTTTCTTTTGATTGAGCAGTTTGGAAACACTCTCTTTGAAGTATCTGCAAGTGAACCTTTGGAAGGCTTGGAGCCTATGGTGAAAAAGGACATATCTTCCTACAAAAACTACACAGAAACATTTTGCGAAATTTCTCTCTGATGTGTGTATTCATCTCACAGAGTTAAAGCTTTCTCTAAGTTCAGCAGGTTTGAAACAGTCTTTTCCTGGAATCTGCAAGTGGATATTTGAGATTATTTCCCCCGAAGCGGGTTATGAAATATATTCACATAAAAACTAGAGAGAAGCATTCTGAACAACTACTTTCTTATCGGTGCATTCAATACATAGAGCTTAAGCTTTCTTTTGATTGAGCAGTTTGGAAACATTATGTTTGAAGAATCTGCAAGTGGACACTTGGAGGGCTTTGAGGCCTTTGGTGAAAAAGTAAATATCTTCCCACAAAAACTACACAGAAACATTCTGCGAAATTTCTTTCTGATGTGTGTATTCATCTCACTGAGTTAAAGCTTTCTCTAAGTTCAGCAGGTTTGAAACAGTCTTTTTCTAGTATCTGGAAGTGGATATTTGAGATGATTTCATCCGTAGCGGTTAATGAAATATCTTCACAAAAAACTAGACAGAAGCTTTCTGAACCACTTCTCTCTGATCCTTGCATTCAATACACAGAGCTGAAGCTTTCTTTTGACTCATCAGTTTGGAAACACTCTGTTTGAAGAATCTGCAAGTGGATATTTGGATGGCTTTGAGGCCTATGGTGAAAAAGGATATATCTTCCCAGAAAAATTACACAGAAACATTCTGCGAAATGTCTTTCCAATGTGTGTATTCATGTCACGCAGTTTAAGCTTTCCCTAAGTTCAGCACGTTTGAAACAGTCTTTTTCTAGAATCTGCAAGTGGATATTTGAGATTATTTCGTCTGAAGCGGGTTATGAAATATCTTCACATAAAAACTAGATGGAAGCATTCTAAACAACCACTTTCAGATCAGTGCATTCAATACACAGAGCTGAACTTTTCTTTGGTTGAGCAGTTTGGAAACACTCTGTTTGAAGAATCTGCAAGTGGACGTTTGGAGGGCTTTCAGGCATATGGTGAAAAAGGATATATCTTCCCACAAAAACTACACAGAAACATTTTTTGAAATTTCTTGCTGATCTGTGTATTCATCTCATGGAGTTAAAACTTTCTCTATGTTCAGCAGGTTTGAAACAGTCTTTTCCTAGGATCTGCAAGTGGATATTTGATATTATTTCATCCATAGTGAATTATGAAATATCTTCACAAAAAACTTGACTGAAGCATTCTGAACAACTTCTTTCTGATCGGTGCATTCAATACACAGAGCTGAAGCTTTCTTTTGATTGATCAGTTCGGAAACACTCTGTTTGATGAAGGTGCAAGTGGACATTTGGAGGGCTTTGGGACCTATGGTGAAAAAGGATATATCTTCCCAGAAAAACTACACATAAATATTCTGCAAAATTTCTTTCTGATGAATGTATTCATCTCATGGAGTTAAAGCCTTCTCTGAGCTCAGCAGGTTTGAAACAGTCTTCTCGTAGAATCTGCATGTGGATATTTCAGATTATTTCGTACGAAGTGGGATATGAAATATCTTCACATAAAAACTAGACAGAAGCATTCTGAACAACCTCTTTCTGATCGGTACATTCAATACACTGAGCTGAACCTTTCTTTTGATTGAGCAGTTTGGAATCAGTCTGTTTGATGAATCTGCAAATGCACATTTGGAGGGCTTTGAAGCCTATGGTGCAAAAGGAAATATCTTCCCACAAAAACTACCCAGAAACAATCTGCGAAATTTCTTTCTGGTGTGTGTATTCATCTCATGGAGTTAAGGTTTTCTCTAAGTTCTGCAGGTTTGAAACAGTCTTTTTCTGGAATCTGCAAGTGGATATTTGAGATTATTTTGTCCGAAACAGGCTATGAAATATCTTCACATAAAAACTATACAGAAGCATTCTGAACAACTTCTTTTTTATCAGTCCATTGAATACACAGAGCTGAAGCTTTCTTTTGATTGAGCAGTTTGGAAACACTCTGTTTGAAGACTCTGCAAGTGGACATTTGGAGGCCTTTTAGGCCTATGCTGAAAATGGATACATCTTCCCACAAAAACTACGCACAAACATTCTGCGAAATTTCTTTCTGATGTGTGTATTCATCTCACAGAGTTAAAGCTTTCCTTAAGTTCAGCAGGTTTGAAACTTTTTTCTAGAATCTGCAAGTGGATATTTGAGATGATTTCATCCGAAGTGGGTTATGAAATATCTTCACATAAAAACTAGACAGAAGCATTCTGAACAACTACTTTCTAATCAGTGCATTCAATACACTGAGCTGAGTCTTTTTTTTGACTGAGCAGTTTGAAAACACTCTGTTTGAAGAATCTGCAAGTGGACATTTGGAGGGCTTTGAGGCCTATGGTGAAAAAGGATATATCTTCCCCGAAAAATTACACAGAAACATTCTGTGAAATTTCTTTCTAATGTGTGTATTCATGTCATGGAGTTAAAGCTTTCTCTAAGTTCAGCAGGTTGGAAGCAGTGTTTCTCTAGAATCTGTAGGTGGATATTTGAGATTATTTCTTCCGAAGCGGGTTATGAAATAGCTTCCTGTAAAAACTAGACAGAAGCATTCTGAACAACTTTCTGATCGGCGCATTCAATACACACAGCTGAACTTTTCTTTTGATTGAGTAGTTTGGAAACACTCTGTTTGAGGAATCTGCAAGTGGACATTTGGAGGGCTTTGTGTCATATGGTGAAAAAGGATATATCTTCCCACAAAAACTACACAGAAACATTCTGTGAAATTTCTTTCCAATGTGTGTATTCATCTCACGGAGTTAAAGCTTTCTCTAAGTTCAGCTTGTTTGAAACAGTCTTTTTCAAAAATCTGCAACTGGATATTTGAGATTATTTCGTCCGAAGCGGGTTATGAAACATCTTCACATAAAAACTAGACAGAAGCATTCTGAACAACTTCTTTCTGATCAGTGCATTCAATACACAGAGCTGAAGCTGTCCTTTGATTGAGCAGTTTGGAAACACTCTGTTTGAAGAATCTGCAAGTGGACATTTGGAGGGCTTTGAGGCCTGTGGTGAAAAAGGATCTATCTTACCACAAAACTATGCAGAAACATTCTACGAAATTTCTTTCTGAAGTGTGTATTCATCTAACAGAGTTACAGCTTTCTCTAAGTTCAGCAGGTTTGAAACAGTCTTTTTATAGAATTTGCAAGTGGATATTTGGGATTATTTAGTCCGAAGTGGGTTATGAAATATCTTCCCATAAAAACTAGTCTGAAGCATTCTGAACACCTTCTGTCTCATCGGTGCATTCAATACATAGAGCTGAACCTTTCTTTTGATTGAGCAGTTTGGAAACACTCTTTTTGAAGAATCTGCAAGGGGACATTTGGAGGGCTTTGAGGCCTATGGTGAAAAAGGATATATCTTCCCACAAAAACTACACATAAACATTCTGTGAAATTTCTTTCTGAAGTGTCTATTCATGTCACGGAGTTGAAGCTTTCTCTAAGTTCAGCAGGTTTGAAACAGTCTTTTTCTAGAATCTGCAAGGGCATATTGAGATTATTTCGTCTGAAGCGCCTTATGAAATACCTTTACATAAAAACTAGACAGAAGCATTCTGAACAACTACTTTCGGATTGGTGCATTCAATACACAGAGCTGAAGCTGTCTTTTGATTGAGCAGTTTGGAAACACTCTGTTTGAAGAATCTGCATGTGGACATTTGGAGGGCTTTGAGGCCTATGGTGAAAAAGGATATATCTTCCCAGAAAAACTACACAGAAACATTCTGTGAAATTTCTTTCTGATGTGTGTATTCATCTCACGGAGTTAAAGCTTTCTCTATATTCAGCAGGTTTGAAACAGTCTTTTCCTAGAATCTGCACGTGGATATTTTAGATTATTTCCTCCAAAGTGGATTATGAAATATCTTTACGTAAAAATTAGACAGAAGCATTCTCAACAACTACTTTCTGATCGGTGCATTCAATACATAGAGCTTAAGCTTTCTTTTGATTGAGCAGTTTGGAAATACTCTGTTTGAAGGATCTGCAAGTGGACATTTGGAGGGCTTTGAGGCCTATGGTGAAAAAGTAAATATCTTCCCACAAAAACTACACAGAAACATTCTGCGAAATTTCTTTCTGATGTGTGTATTCATCTCACTGAGTTAAAGCTTTCTCTAAGTTCAGCAGGTTTGAAACAGTCTTTTTCTAGTATCTGGAAGTGGATATTTGCGATGATTTCGTCCATAGTGGTTAATGAAATATCTTCACAAAAAACTAGACAGAAACATTCTGACCACTTCTCTCTGATCCGTGCATTCAATACACAGAGCTGAAGCTTTCTTTTGACTCATCAGTTTGGAAACACTCTGTTTGAAGGATCTGCAAGTGGACATTTGGAAAGCTTGGAGCCTATGGTGAAAAAGGATATATCTTCCCAGAAAAATTACACAGAAACATTCTGCGAAATGACTTTCTGATGTGTGTATTCATGTCACGGAGTTAAAGCTTTCTCTAAGTTCAGCAGGTTTGAAACAGTCTTTTCCTAGAATCTGCAAGTGGGTATTTGAGATTATTTCCCCCGAAGCGGGTTATGAAATATCTTCACATAAAAACTAGACAGAAGCATTCTGAACAACTTCTTTCTTATCAGTGCATTCAATATAGAGAGATTAAGCTTACTTTTGATTGAGCAGTTTGGAAACACTCTGTTTGAAGAATCTGCAAGTGGACATTTGGAGGGCTTTGAGGCCTATGGTACAAAAGGAAATATCTTCCCACAAAAACTACACAGAAACATTCTGTGAAATTTCTTTCTGATGTGTGTATTCACCTTACTGAGTTAAAGCTTTCTCTAAGTTCAGTAGGTTTGAAACAGTCTTTTTCCAGAATCTGCAAGTGGATATTTGAGATAATTTCGTCCATAGCGGTTAATGAAATATCTTCACAAAAAGCTAGACAGAAGCATTCTCAACCAGTTCTTTCTGATTGGTGCATTCAATACACAGAGGTGAAGCTTTCTTTTGATTGATTAGTTCGGAAACACTCTGTTTGACGAATCTGCAATTGGACATTTGGAGGGCTTTGAGGCCTATGGTGAAAAAGGATATATCTTCCCAGAAAAACTGCACAGAAACATTCTGCGAAATTTCTTTCCAATGAATGTATTCATATCATGGAGTTAAAGCCTTCTCTACGTTCAGCAGGTTTGAAACAGTCTTTTCGTAGAATCTGCATGTGGATATTTGAGATTATTTCTTACGAAGCAGGTTATGAAATATCTTCACATAGAAACTAGACAGAAGCATTCTGAACAACCTCTTTCTGATCGGTACATTCAGTACACTGAGCTGAACCTTTCTTTTGATTGAGCAGTTTGGAAACACTCTGTTTGAAGAATCTGCAAGTGGACATTTGGAGGGCTTTGAGGCCTATGGTGCAAAAGGAAATATCTTCCCACAAAAACTACCCAGAAACATTCTGCGAAATTTCTTTCTGGTGTGTGTATTCATCTCATGGAGATAAAGTTTTCTCTAAGTTCAGCAGGTTTGAAAGAGTGTTTTTCTAGTATCTGCAGGTGGATATTTGAGATTATTTTGTCCGAAGCAGGTTATGAAATATCTTCACATAAAAACTAGACAGAAGAATTCCGATTAACTTCTTCCTAATCGGTGCATTCAATACACAGAGCAGAAGCTTTCTTTTCATTGAGGAGTTTGGAAACACTCTATTTGGAGAATCTGCAAGTGGACATTTGGAGGGCTTTGAGGCCTATGGTGCAAAAGGAAATATCTTCCCACAAAAACTACCCGGAAACATTCTGCGAAATTTCTTTCTGATATGTGTATTCATGTCATGGAGTTAAAGCTTTCTCTAAGTTCAGCAGGTTGGAAAGAGTCTTTTTCTAGGATCTGCAAGAGGATATTTGAGATTATTTCGTCCGAAGAGGGTTATGAAATATCTTCACATAAAAACTTGACAGAAGCATTCTGAACAACTTCTTTCTCATTGGTGCATTCAATACACAGGTCTGAACCTTTCTTTTGATTGAGCAGTTTGGAAACACTCTGTTTGAGGAATCTGCAAGTGGACACTTGGAGGGCTTTGAGGCCTATGCTGAAAAAGGATATATCTTCCCAGAAAAACTACAGAGAAACATTCTGCGAGATTTCTTTCAGATATGTGTATTCATCTCACGGAGTTAAAGCTTTCTCTAATTATGGCAGGTCTGAAACAGTCTTTTTCCAGAATCTGCAAGTGGATATTTGAGATTATTTCGTCCGAAGTGGGTTCTGTAATATCTTCACATAAAAACTAGACGGAAGCATGCTGAACAACTTCTTTCTGATTGGTGCATTCCATACACAGAGCTGAACCTTTCTTTTGATTGAGCAGTTTGGAAACACTTTGTTTGAAGAATCTGCAAGTGGACATTTGGAGGGTTTTGTGGCATATAGTGAAAAAGGATATATCTTCCAACAAAAACTACACAGAAACATTCTGCAAAATTTCTTTCTGATGTGTGTATTCTTCTCACGGAGTTTAACCTTTATCTAAGTTCAGCAGGTCTGAAACAGTCTTTTTCTAGAATCTGCAAGTTGATATTTGCGATTATTTCATTTGAGGTGGGTTATGAAATATCTTCACATAAAAATTAGACAGAAGCATTCTGAAGAAACTCTTTCTGATCGGTGCGTTCAATACACAGAGCTGAACCTTTCTTTTGATTGAACAGTTTGGAAACACTCTGTTTGAAGTATCTGCAAGTGGACATTTGGAGGGCTTTGAGGCCTATGGTGTAAAAGTATATATCTTCCCACAAAAACTACACAGAAACATTCTGCGAAATTTGTTTCTGATATGTTTGTTCATCTCACGGAGTTAAAGCTTTCTCTAAATTCAGCAGGTTTGAAACAGTGTTTTTCTGGCATCTGAGAGTGGATATTTGAGATTATTTGGTCCGAAGCGGGTTATGAAATATCTGCACATAAAAACTAGACAGAAGCACTCTGAACAACTTCTTTCTGATCAGAGCATTCAATACACAGAGCTGAACTTTTCTTTTGATTGAGCAGTTACAAAACTCTGTTTGAGGAATCTGCGATTGGACATTTTGAGGGCTTTGAGGCCTATCATGAAAAGGGATATATCTTCCCACAAAAACTACACAGAAGCATTCTGCGAAATTTCTTTCTGATGTGTCTATACATCTCATGGAGTGAAAGCTTTCTCTGAGTTCAGCAGGTTTTAAACAGTGTTTTTCTAGAATCTGCAAGTGGATATTTGAGATTATTTCATCTGATGTGGGTTATGAAATATCTTCAAATAAAAACTAGACAGAACCATTCTGTACAACTTCTTTCTACTTGGTGCATTCAATACACAGAGCTGAAGCTTTCTTTTGATTTTTCAGTTTGGAAACACTGTTTGAAGAATCTGCAAGTGGACATATGGAGGGTTTTGAGGCCTATGGTGAAAAAGGATATATCTTCCCACAAAAACTACACAGAAACATTCTGCGAAATTTCTTTCTGATATGTGTATTCGTGTCCGGAGGTAAAGCTTTCTCTACGTTCAGCATGTTTGAAAGAGTCTTTTTCGAGGATACGCAGGAGGATATTTGAGATTATTTCATCCGAAGCAGGTTATGACATTTCTTCAAATAAAATTTGACAGAAGCATTCTGAACAACTTCTTTCTGAGTGATGCATTCAATACACAGAGATGAACCTTTCATTTGATTGAGCAGTTTGGAAACACTCTGTTTGAAGTATCTGCAAGTGGACACTTGAAGGGCTTTGAGGCCTATGGTGAAAAAGGATATATCTTCCCAGAAAAACTACACAGAAACATTCTGCAATATTTATTTCTGATATGTATATTCATCTCACAGAGTTAAAGCTTACTCTAATTACAGCAGGTCTGAAACAGTCTTTTTCCAGAATTTGCAAGTGGATATTTGAGATTATTTCGTCCGAAGCAGGTTATGAAATATCTTCACATAAAAACTAGACGGAAAAATGCTGAACAACTTCTTTCTGATTGGTGCATTCAATACACAGAGCTGAACCTTTCTTTTGATTGAGCAGTTTGGAAACACTCTGTTTGAGGAATCTTCAAGTGGACTTTTGGAGGGCTTTGAGGCCTACGGTGAAAAAGGATATACCTTCCCACAAAAACCACTCTGAAACATTCTGCGAAATTTCTTTCTGATGTGTGTTTTCATCTCACGGAGTTAAACCTTTCTCTGAGTTCAGCAGGTTTGAAAAGTCTTTTTCTGGATTCTGCAAGTGGATGGTTGGGATTATTTCGTACAAAGCGGGTTATGAAATATCTTCACATAAAAACTAGACAGAAGCATTCTGAACAACTTCTTTCTGACCGGTGCATTCAATAAACAGAGCTGAACCTTTCTTTTGATTGAGCAGTTTGGAAACACTCTGCTTGAAGAATCTGCAAGTGGACATTTGGAGGGCTTTGAGGCCTATGGTGAAAAAGGATATACCTTCCCACAAAAACTACACAGAAACATTCTCCAAAATCTCTTTCCGATGTGTGTTTTCATCTCATGGAGATAAAGCTTTCTCTAAGTTCAGCAGGTTTGAAACAGTGTTTTACTAGGATCTGCAAGTGGATATTTGAGATTATTACGTCCGAAGCGGGTTATGAAATATCTTCACATAAAAACTAGACAGAAGCATTCTGAACAACTTCTTTTGGATTGGTGCATTCAATACACAGGGGTGAAGATTTCTTTTGATTGAGCAGTTTGGATACACTCTGTTTGAAGAATCTGCAAGTGGACATTTGGAGGGCTTTGAGGCCTATGGTGAAAAAGGATATATCTTCCCATAAAAACTGCACAGAAGCATTCTGTGAAATTTCTTTCTCATATGTGTATTCATCTCACTGAGTTAAAGCTTTCTCTAAGTTCAGCAGGTTGGAAAAAGTCTTTTTCTATAATCTGCAAATGAATATTTGAGATTATATCATCTGAAACGGGTTATGAATTATCTTCACATAAAAATTAGACAGAAACATCTGAGCAACTTCTTTCTGATCCATGCATTCAATACACAGAGCTGAACCTTTCTTTTGATTGAGCAGTTTGGAAACACTCTGTTTGAAGAATCTGCAAGTGGACATTTTGAGGGCTTTGAGGTCTATGGTGAAAAAGGATATATCTTCCCAGAAAAACTACACAGAAATATTCTGTGAAATTGCTTTCTCTTGCGTGCACTCATTTCACGGATTTAAAGCTTTCTGTAAGTTCAGCAGGTTTGAAACAGTCTTTTTCTGGAATCTGCAACTGAATATTTTAGATTATTTCATCTGAAGTGGGTAATGAAATATCTTCACATAAAAACAAGACAGAAGCATTCTGAACAACTTCTTTCTGTTCGGTGCATTCAGTACACAGAGCTGAATATTTCTTTTGATTGAGTAGTTTGGAAACACTCTGTTTGAAAAATCTGCAAGTGGACAAATTTGAGGGCTTTGAGGCCTATGGTGAAAAAGGATATATCTACCCACAAAAACTACACAGAATCATTCTGTGAAATTTCTTTCTGATGTGTGTATTCATCTCATGGTGTTAAAGCTTTCTCTAAGTTCAACAGGTGTGAAACAGTCTTTTTCTAGAATCTGCAAGTGGATATTTGAGATTATTTCTTCCGAAGCGGGTTATGAAATATCTTCACATAAAAACTAGACAGAAGCATTCTGAACAACTTCTTTCGGATTGGTGCATTCAATACACAGTGGTGAAGATTTCTTTTGATTGAGCAGTTTGGAAACACTCTGTTTGAAGCATCTGCAAGTGGACATTTGGAGGGCTTTGAGGCCTATGGTGAAAAAGGATATATCTTCCCACAAAAACTACACAGAAACATTCTGCGATATTTCTTTCAGATGTGTGTATTCATCTCATGGAGTTAAAGCTTTCTCTAAGTTCAGCACGTTTGAAACAGTGTTTCTCTAGAATCTGCAAGTGGATATTTGAGATTATTTCCTCCGAAGCGAGTAATGAAATATCTTCACATAAAACTAGGCAGAAGCATTCTGAACAACTTCTATGGATCGGTGCATTCAATATGCAGAGCTGAACCTTTCTTTTGATTGAGCAGTTTGGAAACCCTCTGTTTGAAGAATCTGCAAGTGGACATTTGGAGGGCTTTGAGGCCTATGGTGAAAAAGGATATATCTTCCCAGAAAAACTGCACAGAAACATTCTGCGAAATTTCTTTCTCATGTGTGTATTCATCTCACAGAGTTAAAGCTTTCTCTAAGTTCAGCAGTTTGGAAAAAGTCTTTTTCTAGAATCTGCAAATGAATATTTGAGATTATATCGTCCGAAAAGGTTTATGAAATATCTTCACATAAAAATTAGACAGAAGCATTCTGAGCAACTTCTTTCTGATCCATGCATTCAATACACAGAGCTGAACCTTTCTTTTGATTGAGCAGCTTGGAAACACACTGTTTGAAGAATCTGCAAGTGGACATTTGGAGGGCTTTGAGGCCTATGGTGAAAAATGATACATCTTCCCACAAAAACTACACAGAAACATTCTGCGAAATTTCTTTCTGATGTGTGTATTCATCTCATGGAGTTAAAGCTTTCTCTAAGTTCAGCGGGTTTCAAACAGTGTTTTTCTAGATTCTACAAGTGGATATTTGAGATTATTTCATCCAAAGCTGGTTATGAAATAGCTTCACATAAAAACTAGACAGAAGCATTCAGAAAAACTACTTTCTGATCCATGCATTCAATACACAGAGCTGAAGCTTTCTTTTGAATGAGCAGTTCGGAAACACTCTGTTTGAAGAATCTGCAAGTGGACCTTTGGAGGGCTTTGAGGCCTATGGTAAAAAAGGAAATACCTTCCCACAAAAACCACTCTGAAACATTCTGCGAAATTTCTTTCTGATGTGTGTATTCATCTCACGGAGTTAAACCTTTCTCTGAGTTCAGCAGGTTTGAAACAGTCTTTTTCTAGATTCTGCAAGTGGATATTTGAGATTATTTTGTACAAAGCAGGTTATGAAATATCTTCACTTAAAAACTAGACAGAAGCATTCCGAACAATTTCTTTCTGATCGGTGCATTCAATACACAGAGCTGAACCTTTCTTTTGATTGAGCAGTTTGGAAACACTCTGCTTGAAGAATCTGCAAGTGGACATTTGGAGGGCTTTGAGGCCTATGGTGAAAAAGGATATATCTTTCCACAAAAACTACACAGAAACATTCTGCGAAATTTCTTTCAGATGTGTGTATTCATCTCACGGAGTTAAAGCTTTCTCTATGTTCACCAGGTTTGAAAGAGTCTTTTTCGGGAATCTGCAAGTGGATATTTGAGATTATTTCGTCTGAAGCAGGTAACGAAATATCTTCACTTAAACTCCCGTCCACCTTGACCACCGAACACGAGTCAAATCGAACACGTGAACCTCTCTACTAAAATACAAAATTAGCCGAGTGGCGCCTGTAGTCCAGCTATCGGAGGCTGAGCAGGAATGGTGAACCGGAGGGAGCTTGCAGTGATCGAGATCGCGCCACTGCACTCCACCTGGTGACAGAGCGAGACTCCGTTCAAAAAAAAAAAAAAAAAAAAAAAAAAAAAAAAAAAACTAGACAGAAGCATTTTGAACAACTTCTTTCTGACTGGTGCATTCAGTACACCGAGCTGAACCTTACTTTTGATTGAGCAGTTTGGAAACACTCTGAAGAATCTGCAAGTGGACATTTGGAGGGCTTTGAGGCTAATGGTGAAAAATGATACATCTTCCCACAAAAACTACACAGAAACATTCTGCGAAATTTCTTTCTGATTTGTGTATTCATCTCACAGAGTTAAACCTTTCTCTAAGTTCAGCAGGATTGAAACTGTGTTTTTCTAGAATCTGCAATTGGATATTGGAGATTATTTCTTCGGAAGCGGGTTATGAAATATCTTCACATAAAAACTAGACAGAAGCATTCTGAACAACTTCTTTCTGATCTTTTCATTCAATACACAGAGCTGAATCTTTCTTTTGATTGAGCAGTTTGGAAACACTCTGTTTGAAGTATCTGCAAGTGAACATTTCGAGGGCTTTGAGGCCTATGGTGAAAAAGCATATATCTTCCCACAAAAACTACCCAGAAATATTGTGCGAAATTTCTTTCTCATGTGTGCATTCATTTCACTGATTTAAAGCTTTCTGTAAGTTCAGCAGGTTTGAAACAGTCTTTTTCTAGAATCTGCCATTGTATATTTGACATTATTTCGTCCGAAGAGGGTTATGAAATACCTTCACATAAAAACTAGACAGAATCATTCTGAACAACTTCTTTCTGATCTTTTCATTCAACGCACAGAGCTGACCCTTTCTTTTTTTTTTTTTTCTGAAGAATTTTGTGTCCTTTCTTTTCTTTTTTTTTTAATTATACTTTAGGTTTTAGGGTACATGTGCACAATGAGCAGGTTTGTTACATATGTATCCATGTGCCATGTTGATTTCCTGCACCCATTAACTCGTCATTTAGCATTAGGTATATCTCCTAATGCTGTCCCTCCCCCCTCCCCCAACCCCACAACCGTCCCTGGAGTGTGATGTTCCCCTTCCTGTGTCCATGAGTTCTCATTGTTCAATTCCCACCTATGAGTGAGAACATGCGGTGTTTGGTTTTTTGTCCTTGCGATAGTTTACTGAGAATGATGTTTTCCAGTTTCATCCATGTCCCTACAAAGGACCCAAACTCATCATTCTTTATGGCTGCATAGTATTCCATGGTGCATATGTGCCACTTTTTCTTAATCCAGTCTATCATTGTTGGACATTTCGGTTGGTTCCAACTCTTTGCTATTGTGAATAGTGCCGCAATAAACATACGTGTGCATGTGTCTTTATAGCAGCATGATTTGTAGTCCTTTGGGTATATACCCAGTAATGGGATGGCTGGGTCAAATGGTATTTCTAGTTCTAGATCCCTGAGGAATCGCCACACTGATTTCCACAATGGTTGAACTAGTTTACAGTCCCACCAACAGTGTAAAAGTGTTCCTATTTCTCCACATCCTCTCCAGCACCTGTTGTTTCCTGCTTTTTTAATGATGGCCTCTTCAAGGAGAACTACAAACCACTGCTCAATGAAATAAAAGAGGATACAAACAAATGGAAGAACATTCCATGCTCATGGGTTGAAAGAATCAATATCATGAAAATGGCCATACTGCCCAAAGTAATTTATAGATTCAGTGTCATCCCCATCAAGCTACAAATGACTTTCTTCACAGAATTGGAAAAAACTACTTTAAAGTTCATATGGAACCAAAAAAGAGCCCGCATCACCAAGTCAATTCTAAACCAAAAGAACAAAGCTGGGGGCATCACGTTACCTGACTTCAAACTATACTACAAGGCTACAGTAACCAAAACATCATGGTACTGTTAGCACAACGGAGACATAGATCAATGGAACAGAACAGAGCCCTCAGAAATGATGCCGCATATCTACAAATATCTGATCTTTGACAAACCTCACAAAAACAAGAAATGGGGAGACGATTCCCTATTTAATAAATGGTGCTGGGAAAACGGCCCAGCCATATGTAGAAAGCTGAAACTGGATCCTTTCCTTACACCTTATACAAAAATTAATTCAAGATGGATTAAAGACTTAAATGTTAGACCTAAAACCATTAAAATCCTACAGGAAAACCTAGGCAATACCATTCAGGACATAGGCGTGGGCAAGGACTTCATGTCTAAAACACCAAAAGCAATGGCAACAAAAGCCAAAATTGACAAATGGGATCTAATTAAACTAAAGAGCTTCTGCACAGCAAAAGAAACTACCATCAGAGTGAACAGGCAACCTACAGAAAGGGAGAAAATTTTTGCAACCTACTCATCTGACAAAGGGCTAATATCCAGAATCTACAATGAACTCAACAAATTTACAAGAAAAAAACAAACAACCTCATCAAAAAGTGGGCAAAGGACATGAACAGACACTTCTCAAAAGAAGACATTTATGCAACCAAAAAACACATGAAGGAATGCTCATCATCACTGGCCATCAGAGAAATGCAAATCAAAACCACAGTGAGATACCATCTCACACCAGTTAGAATGGCCATCATTAAAAAAGCAGGAAACAACAGGTGCTGGAGAGGATGTGGAGAAATAGGAACACTTTTACACTGTTGGTGGGACTGTAAAGTAGTTCAACCATTGTGGAAGTCAGTGTGGAAATTCCTCAGGGATCTAGAACTAGAAATACCATTTGACCCAGCCATCCCATTACTGGGTATATACCCGAAGGACTATAAATCATGCTGCTATAAAGACACATGCACACGTATGTTTATTGTGGCACTCTTCACAATAGCAAAGAGTTGGAACCAACCCAAATGTCCAACAATGATAGACTGGATTAAGAAAATGTGGCACATATACACCATGGAATACTATGCAGCCATAAAGAATGATGAGTTTGGGTCCTTTGTAGGGACATGGATGAAACTGGAAAACATCATTCTCAGTAAACTATCGCAAGGACAAAAAACCAAACACCGCATGTTCTCACTCATAGGTGGGAATTGAACAATGAGAACTCATGGACACAGGAAGGGGAACATCACACTCCGGGGACTGTTATGGGGTTGGGGGAGGGGAGAGGGACAGCATTAGGAGATATACCTAATGCTAAATGATGAGTTAATGGGTGCAGGAAATCAACATGGCACATGGATACATATGTAACAAACCTGCACACTGTGTATATGTACCCTAAAACCTAAAGTATAATAAAAAAGAAAGAAAGGTTCAACTCCGTGAGATGAATGTAGAGACCAGAAAGTAGTTTCCCAGAATGCCTCTGTGAAGTTTTGATGTGAAGATATTTCCTTTTACAACATAAGCCTCAAACGCTCCAAATATCCACTTGCAGATACTACAAAAATAGAATTTCAAAACTGCTCAATCAACAAAAATGTTCAACTCTGTGAGATGAATGCACAGATCACGAAGAAGTTTCTCAGAGTTGTTCTGTCTAGTTTTTATTAGAAGATATTTCCTTTTCCACTAAAGGCCGCAGAGCTCTCCAAATATCCAATGGCAGATTCTACAAAAAGAGTGTTTCAAAACTGCTCAATCAAAAGAAATGTTCAACTCTGAGTAAGGAAAGCACACATAAAAATTCAGTTTGTCAGAATGCTTCTGTGTACTTTTTATGTGGAGATATTTCCTCTGTCACCGTAGGCCTCAAAGTGCAAAAAATGTCCACTTCCAGATTCCACAAAAGGAGTGTTTCAAAACTGCTCAATCAAAAGTAATGTTCAACTCTGTGAGATGAAGGCACAGATCAGAAAGGAGTTTTGCATAATGCTTCTGTGTAGTTTTTACGTGAAGATATTTCCTTTTTCACGATAGGCCTCAAAGCACTCCGAATGTCCACTTGCAGATTCCACAAAAAGAGTGCTTCAAAACTGCTCAATCAAAAGAAAGGTCCAACTCTATGAGACGAATGCATAGATCACAAAGAAGATTCTCAGAATTCTTCTGCCTAGTTTTTATTTGAAGATGTTTCCTTTTCCAGTATTGCACGCAGATCTCTCCCAATATCCAATGGCAGATTCTATGAAAAGAGTATTTCAAAACTGCACAATGAAAAGAAATATTAAACTCTGAGTGAGGAATGCACACATTACAAGGAAGTTTGTCCCAATGCTTCTGTGTAGTCTTTATGTGGAGGTATTACCTTTTTCACCATAGGCCTCAAAGTGCTCCAAATGTCCACTTGCAGATTCTTCAAAAAGGGTGATTCAAAACTTCTCAATCAAAAGAAAGGTTCATCTCCATGAGATGAATGCACAGATCAGAAATGAGTTTCACAAAATGCTTCTGTGACGTTTTACATGAAGAGATTTCCTTTTTCACCATACGCATCAAAGCGCTCCATACGTCCAATTACAGATTCTACAAAAAGATTGTCTCAAAACTGCTCAATCAAAAGAAAGGCTCAACCGTGTGAAACAAATGCACAGATGATGAAGCAGTTTCTCAGAATTCTTCTGTCTAGTTTTTATTTGATGATATTTCCTTTTCCACAATAGGCCACATATATTTCCAAATATTCAATGGCAGATTTTACAAAAAGAGTGTTTCAAAACTGTTCAATCAAAACAAAGGTTGAACTCTGGCTGAGGAATGAACACATAACAAGGAGGTTTGTCAGAATGCTTCTGTGTACTTTTTATGTGGAGATATTCCCTTTTTCATCATAGGCATCAAAGCGCTCCAAATGTCCACTTGCAGATTCTACAAAAAGAGTGTTTCAAAACTGCTTAATCAAAAGAAAGCTTCAACTCTGTGAGATGAATGCACAGATCAGAAAGAAGTTTCACAGAATGCTTCTGTGTAGTCTTTATGTGGAGATATTACCTTTTTCACCATAGGCCTCAAAGTGCTCCAAATGTCCACTTGCAGATTCTACAAAAGTAGTGTTTCAAAACTGCTCAATCAAAAGAAAGGTTAAACTCTGAGTGAGGAATGCACACTTAATAAGGAATTCTGTCAGAATGCTTCTGTGTAGTTTTCATGTGGAGATATTTCCTTTTTCACCATAGGCCTCAAATTGCTCCATATGTCCATGTGCAGATTCTACAAAAAGAGTGTTTCAAAACTGCTCTGTCAAAAGAAAGGTTCAATTCTTCGAGATGAATGCACGATCAGAAAGAAGTGTCGCAGAATGCTTCTGTGTAGTTTTCATGTGAAGATATTTCCTTCTTCACCGTAGGTGTCAAAGCACTCCGAATGTACACTTGCATATTCCACAAAAAGAGTTCCAAAGCTGCTCAATCAAAAGAAAGGTCCAACTCTGTGAGATGAATGCACAGATCACAAAGAATTTTCTCAGAATTCTTCTGTCTAGTTTTAATTTGAAGATGTTTCCTTTTCCACTATAGGCCGCAGAGCTCTCCAAATATCCAATGGCAGATTCTCCAAAAAGTGTTTCGAAACTACTCAATCAAAAGAAAGGTTAAACTCTGAATGAGGAATACACACATAACAAGGGAGTTTGTCAGAATGCTTCTGAGTAGTTTTTATGTATAGATATTTCCTTTCTCATCATTGGCCTCAAAGCGTTCCAAATGTCCACTTACAGATTCTACAAAAAGAGTGTTTCTAGACTTCTCAATCAAAAGAAATGTTCAAATTTGTGAGGTGGAAGCACAGAGCAGAAAGAAGTTTTGCAGAATTCTTCTGTGTAGTTTTTATGTGAAGATATTTCCTTTTTCACCATAGGCCTCAAAGCGGTCTGAATGTCCACTTGCAGATTCCACAAAAAGAGTTTTTCATAACTGCTCAATCAAAAGAAAGGTCCAACACTATGAGTCGAATGCACAGATCACAAAGAAGATTCTCAGAATTCTTCTGTTTAGTTTTTATTTGAAGATATTTCCTTTTCCTGTATATGTCACAGAGCTTCCAAATATCCAATGGCAGATTCTCCAAAAAGAGTTTTTCAAACCTGCTCAATAAAGAGAAAAGTTAAACTCTGAGTGAGGAATGCACACATGACAAGTAAGTTTGTCAGCCTGTTATTGTGTAGTTTTTATGTGGATATATTTCCTTTTTCACCACAGGACTCAAAGCGGTCCAAATGTCCACTTGCAGAATCTACAAAAAGAGTGTTTCAAAACTGCTCATTCAAAAGAAAGGTTCAACTCTGTGAGACGAATGCACAGATCAGTTAGTAGTTCTGCAGAATGCTTCTGTGTTGTTTTTATGTGAAGGTATTTCCTTTTTCACCACAGGCCTGAAAGCACTCCAAATGTTCACTTGCAGCTTCCACAAAAAGAGTGTTTCGAAACTGCTCAAGCAAAAGAAGGGTTCAACTCTGTGAGACGAATGCACAGATCACAAAGAATTTTCTCTGAATTGTTCTGTCTAGTTTTTATTTGAAGATGTTTCCTTTTCCAATATAGGCCGCAAACCTCTGCAAATATCCTATGGCAGATTCTACAAAAAGTGTGTATCAAAACTGCTTAATTAAAAGAAAGATAAAATCTGAGTGAGAAACATACACATAACAAGGAAGTTTGTCAGAATGCTTCAGTGTAGTTTTTATGTGGAGATATTTCTTTTTCCAGATAGGCCTCAAAGCGCTCTAAATGTCCTCAAGCAGATTCTACAAAAAGAGAGTTTCAAAACTGCTCAATCAAAAGAAAGGTTCAATTTTGTGAGATGATTGGCCACATCAGAAAGGACTTTCACAGAATGCTTCTGTGTAGTTTTTTATGTGAAGATATTTCCTTTTTTACCATAGGCCTCAAAGTGCTCCAAATGTCCACTTGCAGATTCCACAAAAAAGTGTTTCAAAACTGCTCAATCAAAAGAAAGGTTCAACTCTGTGAGACGAGTGCACAGATCACAAAGAAATTTCTCAGAATACTTCTGTCTAGTTTTTATTTGAAGATATTTCCTTTTCCACTATATGCAGCAGGGCTTCCAAATATCCAATGGCAGATTCTACTAAAAGAGTGTTTCAGAACTGCCCAATCAAGAGAAAGGTTAAACTCTGAGTGATGAATGCACACATGAAAAGGAAGTTTGTCTGAATGCTTCTGTGTAGTTTTTACGTGGAGATATTTCCTTTTTCACCATTGGCCCCAAAGCCCTCCAAATGTCCACTTCCAGATTCTGCAAAAAGAGTGTTTCAAAACTGCTCAATCAAAAGAAGGGTTCAATTCTGTGAGATGAATGCACAGAGCAGAAAGAAGTTTCGCAGAATGCTTCTGTGTAGTTTTCATGTGAAGATATTTCCTTTTTCACCACAGGCCTCAAAGTGCTCCGAATGTCCACTTGCAGATTCTTCAAAAAGAATGTTTCAAAACTGCTCAATGAAAAGAGAGGTCCAAATGTGTGAGATGAATGCACAGATTACAAAAGATTCTCAGAATTCTTCTGCCTAGTTTTTATTTGAAGATATTTCCTTTTCCACTATATATTTCGAGAACTCTCGTAATATCCAGTGGCAGATACTACAAAAAGACTGTTTCAAAACTGCTCAATGAAAAGAAAGGTTAAACTCAGAGTGAGGAATGTACACATTATAAGGAAGTTTGTAAGAATGCTTCTGTGTAGTTTTTATGTGGAGATGTTTCCTTTTTCACCATAGGCCTCAAAGCACTCCAAATGTCCACTTGCAGATTCTACAAAAAGAGTGTTTCAAAACTGCTCAGTCAAAATAAAGGTTCAACTCTGTGAGATGAATGCACAGATCACAAAGAAGTTTCTCAGAACTCTTCTGTCTAGTTTTTAATTGAAGATGTTTCCTGTTCCACTATCGGCTGCAGATCTCTCCAAATATCCAATGGTAGATTCTCCAAAAAGAGTGTTTCCAAACTGGTAAATCAAAAGAAAGGTTAAACTCTGAATGAGGAATGCATAAATAACAAGGAAGTTTGTCAGAATGCTTCTGTGTAGGTTTTATGCAGAAATATTTCGTTTTTCAGCATAGGCCTCAGAGCGCTCCAAATGTCCACTTGCAGATTCTACAAAACTGCTCAATCAAAAGAAAGGTTCAATTTTGTGAGATGAATGCCCAGATCAGAAACGAGTTTCGCAGAATGCTTCTGTGTAGTTTTTATGTGATGATATTTCCTTTTTTACCGTAGGCCTCAAAGCGCTCCGAATGTTCACTTGCAGATTCCACAAGAAGAGTGTTTGAAAACTGCTCAATCAAAAGAAAGGTTCAACTCTGTGAGACGAATGCACAGATCACAAAGAAGTTTCTCAGAATTCTTCTGTCTAGTTTTTATTTGAAGATATTTCCTTTTCCAATATAGGCCGCAGAGCTCTCCAAATATCTAATGGCAGGTTCTACAAAAAGAGTGTTTCAAAACTGCTCAATCAAAAGAGAGTATCGCCCCTGAGTAAGGAAAGCACACATAACAAGGAATTTGTCAGAATGCTTCTGTGTAGTTTTTATGTGGAGATATGTCCTTTTTCACCATAGGCCTCAAAGCACTCCAAATGTCCACTTGCAGATTCTACAAAAACAGTGTTTCAAAACTGCTCAATCCAAAGAAAGGTTCAACTCTGAGAGATGAATGCACAGATCAAAAAGAAGTTTCACAGAATGCTTCTGTGTAGTATTTATGTGACAATATTTCCTTTTTCACGATAGGCCTTAAAGCGCTGGAAATGTCCACTTGCAGATTCTACATAAAGAGTGTCTCAAAACTGCTCACTCAAAAGAAAGGTTCAAATCTGTTAAATGAATCCACAGAACATGAAGAAATTTCTCAGAATTCTTCTGTGTAGTTTTTATTTGAATATGTTTCCTTTTCCACTGTAGGCTGCAGAGCTCTCCAAATATCCAATGGCAGATTCTACAAAAAGAGTGTTTCAAAACTGCTCAAACAAAAGAAATGTTCAGCTCTGTGAAATGAATGCACACAGCAGAAAGAAGTTTTGCAGAATGATACTGTGTAGTTTTCATGTGAAGATATTTCCTTTTTCAACATAGGCCTCAAAGCAGTCCGAATGTCCACTTGCAGATTCCACAGAAAGAGTGTTTCAAAACTGCTCAATAAAATGAAAGGTCCAACTCTATGAGATGAATGCACAGATCACAAAGAAGATTCTCAGAATTCTTCTGCTTAGTTTTTATTTGAAGATGTTTCCTTTTCCACTATAGGATGCAGATCTCTCCCAATATCCAATGGCAGAGTCCTCAAAAAGAGTGTTTCAAACCTGCTTGATGAAAAGAAAGGCTAAACTCTGAGGGAGAAATGCACACATAACAAGGAAGTTTGTCAGAATGCCTCTGTGTAGTTTTTATGTGGAGATATTTCCTCTTTCACTGTAGGCCTCAAAGGGCTAAAAATGTCGACTTGCAGGTTCTACAAAAAGAGGGTTTCAAAACTCCTCAATAAAAAGATATGTTGAACTCTGTGAGATGAAGGCACAGATGAGAAAGTAGTTTTGCAGAATGCTTCTTTGTAGTTTTTACTTGACGAGATTTCCTTTTTCATCATATGCATCAATGTGCTCCAAATGACCAATTGCAGATTCTACAAAAAGACTGTTTCAAAACTGCTCCATCAAAAGAAAGTTTCAACTCTGTGAGACGAATGCACAGATCACAAAGAAGTCTCACAGAAATCTTCTATTGGGTTTTTATTTAAAGATATTTCCTTTTCCACTACACACCGCAGAGCTCTCCAAACATCCAATGGCAGAGACTACAAAAAGTGTGTTTCACAGCTACACAATCCAAAGAAAGGTTAAACTCTGAGTGAGGAATGCACACATAACATGGAAGTTTCTCAGAATGCTTCTGTGTAGTTTTTATGTGGAGATATTTCATTTTTCAGCATAGGCCTCAAAACGCTCAAAATGTCCCCTTTCAGATTCTACAAAAAGAGTGTTTCAAAACTGCTCATTGAAAAGAAAGGTTGAACTCTCTGAGATGAATGCACAGATCTGAAAGAAGTTTCACAGAACGCTTCTGTGTAGTTTTTATGTGAAGATATTTCCTTTTTCACCATGGGCCTCAAATCGCTCCAAATGTCCACTTGCAGATTCTACAAAAAGAGTGTTTCAAAACTGCTCAAAAAAAAGAAAGGTTCAACTCTCTGAAACGAATGAACAGATCACAAAACAGTTTCTCAGAATTAGTCTGTCTAGTTTTTATTTGAAGAAATTTCCTTTTCCACTATAGGCTGCAGAGCTCTCCAAATATCCAATGGCAGATTCTACAAAAAGAGTGTTTTACAACTGCTCAATCAGAAGGAAGATTAAACTCTGAGTGAGGAATTCACTCACAACAAGGAAGTTTGACAGAATGCTTCTCAGTAGTTTTAATGTGGAGATATTTCCTATTTCACCATAGGCCTCAAAGCACTCCAAATGTCCACTTGCAGATTCTACAAAAAGGGTGTTTCAAAACTGCTCAGTCAAAAGAAAGCTTCAACTCTGTGAGATGAAAACACAGACCAGAAAGTAGTTTCGCAGAGTGCTTCTGTGTAGTTTTTTTTTTTTTTTTTTTTTTTTTTTGAGATGGAGTCTCACTCTGTCGCCCAGGCAAGAGTGCAGTCACGCAATCTCGGCTTACTGCAAGCTCCACCTCCTGGGTTCATGCCATTCTCCTGCCTCAGCCTCTCCAAGTAGCTGGGACTACAGGCACCTGCCACCATGCCCAGCTAATTTTTTTTGTATTTTTTTTAGTAGAGACGGGGTTTCACCATGGTCTCAATTTCCTGAGCTTCTGTGTAGTTTTTCTGTGAAGATATTTCCTTTTTCACCATAGGCCTCATAGCGCTCCAAATGTCCACTTGCAGATTGTACAAAAAGAGGGTTTCAAAGCTGCTCAATCTAAAGAAAGGTTCAAGTCTATGAGACGAATGCAGAGATCCCAAAGTAATATCTCACAATTCTTCTGTCTAGTTTTTACTTGAAGATATTTCCTTTTCCACAATAGTCCACAGAGCACTCAAAATATCCAATGGGAGATTCTACAAAAAGAGGGTTTGAAAACTGCTCAATCAAAAGTAAGGTTCAACTCTGAGTGAGGAACGTACACATAACAAGGAAGTTTGTCAGAATGCTTCTGTGTAGTTTTTATGTGGAGATATTTACTTATTCAACATAGGCCTCAAAGCACTCCAAATGTCCACTTGCAGATACTTCAAACAGAGTGTTTCAAAACTGCTCAGTCAAAAGAAAGATTCAACTCTGTGAGATGAATGCACAGATCAGAAAGAAGTTTTGCAGAATACTTCAGTACAGTTTTTATGTGAAGATATTTCCTTTTTCACAATAGGCCTCAAAGCGCTCCAAATGTCCACTTGCAGATACTTCAAACAGAGTGTTTCAAAACTGCTCAAAGAAAGATTCAACTCTATGAGATGAATGCACAGATCAGAAAGAAGTTTCACAGAATGCTTCTGTATAGTTTTTATGTGAAGATATTTCCTTTTTCACCATAGGCCTCAAAGCACGCCAAGTGTCCACATGCAGATTCTACAAAAAGAGTGTTTCAAAACTACTCAATAAAAAAAAAGATCAACTGTGTGAGACGAATGCAGAGATCACAAAGAAGTCTTTCAGAATTCTTCTGTCTGGTTTTATTTGAAGATATTTTCTTTTTCTCTATCGTCCGCAGATCTCTCCAAATATCCAATGGCAGATTCTATAAAAAGAGTGTTTCAAAACTTCTCAATCAAAAGAAATGTTAAACTCTGAGTCAGGAAAGAACACATAACAAGGAAGTTTGTCAGTATGCTTCTGTGTAGTTTTTATGTGGATATATTTCCTTTTTATCCATAGGCCTCAAAGAGCTCCAAATGTCCACTTGCAGATTCTACAAAAAGAGTGTTTAAAAACTGCCCTATCAAAAGAAAGGTTCAACTCATGACGTGAATGCATGGATCAGAAAGAAGTTTCACAGAATGCTTCTGTGTAGTTTTTATGTGAAGATATTTCATTTTTCAGCATAGGTCTCAAAAATCTCCAAATGTCCAATTGCAGATTCTGCAAAAAGAGTGTTTCAAAACTGCTCAACCAAAAGAAAGGTTCAACTCTGTGAGACGAATGCACAGATCACAAAGAAGTCTCTCAGAATTCTTCAGTCTGGTTTTTACTTGAAGATATTTCGTTTTCCAATATACGCTACAGAGCTCTCCAAATATCCAATGGCAGAGTCTCCAAAAGTGTGTTTCAAAACTATACAATCAATCAAAGGTTAAACTCTGAGTAAGGAATGCACACATAACAAGGAAGTTTGTCAGAATGCTTCTGTGTAGTTTTTATGTGGAGATATTTCATTTTTCAGCATAGGCCTCAAAGAGCTCCAAATGTCCACCTGCAGATTCTACAAAAAGAGTGTTTCAAAACTGCTCATTGAAAAGAAAGGTTGAACTCTCTGAGATGAATTCACAGATACAAAAGAAGTTTCACAGAACGCTTCTGTGTAGTTTCTATATGAAGGTATTTCCTTTTTCCCCATAGGCCTCAAAGTGCTCCAAATGTCCACTTGCAGATTCTACAAAAAGGGTGTTTCAAAACTGCTCAATCAAAAGAAAGGTTCAAATATCTGAGACGAATGAATAGATCACAAACTAGTTTCTCAGAATTAGTCTGTCTAGTTTTTATTTGAAGAAATTTCCTTTTCCACTATAGGCCACAGAGCTCTCCAAATATCCAATGGCAGATTTTACAAAAAGAGTGTTTCACAACTGCTCAATCAGAAGAAAGGATAAACTCTGAGTGAGGAATGCGAACACAACAAGGAAGTTTGTCAGAATGCTTTTTGGTAGTTTTAATGAGATATTTCCTTTTTCACCATAGGCCTCAAAGCACTCCAAATGTCCACTTGTAGATTCTACAAAAAACGTGCTTCAAAACCGCTCAATCAAAAGAAAGCTTCAACTCTGTGAGATGGAAGCACAGACCAGAAAGTAGTTTTGCAGAATGCTTCCGTGTAGTTTTTCTGTGAAGATAATTCCTTTTTCACCATATGCATCATAGCGCTCCAAATGTCCACTTGCAGATTGTACAAAAAGAGTGTTTCAAAACCGCTCAATCTAAAGAAAGGTTCAAGTCTGTGAGATGAATGCAGAGATCCCAAAGTAGTTTCTCAGAATTCTTCTGTCTGGTTTTTATTTGAAGATATTTCCTTTTCCTCTATAGTCTGCAGAACTCTCTAAATATCCAATGGCAGATTCTATAAGAAGAGTTTCAAAATGGCTCAGTCAAAGAAAGGTTAAACTCTGAGTGAGGAATGCACACATAACAAGGAAGTTTGTCAGTATGCTTCTGTGTAGTTTTTATGTGGATATATTTCCTTTTTATCCAAAGGCCTCAAAGAGCTCCAACTGTCCACTTGCAATTACTTCAAAAAGAGTGTTTGAAAACTGCTCATTCTAACGAAAATTTCAAATCTGTGAGATGAGTGCACAGATCAGAAAAATGTTTCGCAGAATGCTTCTGTGTAGTTTTTATGTGAAGATATTTCCTTTGTCAATATAGGCCTCAAAGTGCTTCAAATGTCCATTGGCTGATTCCACAAAAAGAGTGTTTCAAAACTGCTCAATCAAAAGAAAGGTTCAACTCTGTGAGACGAATGCACAGATCACAAACAAGTTTCTCAGAATTCTTCTGTCTAGTTTTTATTTGATGATATTTTCTTTTCCACTATAGGCTGCCGAGCTTTCCAAATGCTTCTGTGTAGATTTTGTGAAGATATTTCCTTTTTCACCATAGGCCTCAAAGCACTACAAATGTCCACTTGCAGATTCTATGAAAAGGGTGTTTCAAAACTCCTCAATCAACAGAAAGGTTCAATTCTGAGTGAGGAATGCACACATAAGAAGTAAGTTTGTCACAATGCTTCTGTGTAGTTTTTATGTGGAGATATTTACTTTTTTAACATAGGCCTCAAAGCGCTGCAAATGTGCACTTGAAGATACTACAAAGAGTGTTTCAAAACTGCTCCATCACAGGAAAGGTTCAACTCTGTGAGATGAATGCACAGATTAGAAAATAGTTTTGTAGAATGCTTCTGTATAGTTTTGATGTGAAGATATTTCCTTTTTTAACATAGGCCTCAAAGCACTCCAAATGTCCACTTGCAGATTCTACAAAAAGAATGTTTCAAAACGGCTCAATCAAAAGAAAGGTTCAACTCTGTGAGACGAATGCACAGATCACAAAGTTTCTCAGAATTCTTCTGTCTAGTTTTTATTTGATGATATTTTCTTTTCCACTATAGGCTGCCGAGCTTTCCAAATGCTTCTGTGTAGATTTTGTGAAGATATTTCCTTTTTCACCATAGGCCTCAAAGCACTACAAATGTCCACTTGCAGATTCTATGAAAAGGGTGTTTCAAAACTCCTCAATCAACAGAAAGGTTCAATTCTGAGTGAGGAATGCACACATAAGAAGTAAGTTTGTCACAATGCTTCTGTGTAGTTTTTATGTGGAGATATTTACTTTTTTAACATAGGCCTCAAAGTGCTCCAAATGTCCACTTGAAGATACTACAAAAAGAGTGTTTCAAAACTGCTCCATCACAAGAAAGGTTCAACTCTGTGAGATGAATCCACAGATAATAAAATAGTTTCATAGAATGCTTCTGTATAGTTTTGATGTGAAGACATTTCCTTTTTCACCATAGGCCTCAAAGCCCTCCAAATGTCCACTTGCAGATTCTACAAAAAGAGTGTTTCAAAATGGCTCAATCAAAAGAAAGGTTCAACTCGGTGAGACGAATGCACAGATCACAAACAAGTTTCTGAGAATTCTTCTGTCTAGTTTTTATTTGAAGATATTACCTTTCCACTATAGGCCACAGAGTTCTCCCAATATCCAATGGCGGATTCTACAAAAAGAGTGCTTCAAAACTGCCCAATAGAAAGAAAGGTTAAACTCTGAATGAGGAATGCACACATAACAAGGAAGATTGTCAGAATGCTTCTGAGTAGTTTTAATGTGGAGATATTTCCTTTTTCACCATAGGCCTCAAAGCACTCCAAACGTCCACTTGCAGATCCTACAAAAAGAGTGTTTCAAAACTGCTCCATCAAACCAATGGTTCAACTCTGTGAGATGAATGCACAGATCAGAAAGAAGTTTCTCAGAATGCTTCTGTGTAGTTTTGATGTGAAGATATTTCCTTTTTCACCACAGGCCTCAAAGGGCTCCAAATATCCGCTTGCTGATTCCACAAAAAAAGTGTTTCAAAACTGCTCAGTCAAAAGAAAGGTTCAGCACTGTGAGATGAAGGCACAGATCACAAAGAAGTTTCTCAGAATTCTTCTGTCTAGGTTTTATTTGAAGATACTTCCTTTTCCACTATATGCCACAGAGCTCTCCAAATATCCAATGGCAGATTCTACAAAAAGAGTGTTTCAAAACTGCTCAATCAAAATAAAGTTTAAACTCCCAATGAGGAATGCACACATATCAAGGAAGTTTGTCAGAATCCTTCTGTGTAGTTTTTATGTGGAGATATTTCCTTTTTCACCAAAGGCCTCAAAGGACTCCTAATGTCCAATTGCAGATTCTACAAAAAAAGTGTTTCAAAACTGCCCAATCAAAACAAAGTTCAACTCTGTGAGATGAATGCACAGATCAGAAAGTACTTTCACAGCATGCTTCTGTGTACTTTTTATGTCAAGATATTTCCTTTTTCACCACAGGCCTCAAAGCGCTCCAAATGTCCACTTGCTGATTCTACAAAAAGAGTGTTTCAAAACTTCCCAATCAAAAGAAATGTTCAACTCTGTGAGATGAATGCACAGTACACAAAGTAGTTTCTCAGAATTCTTCTGACTAGTTTTTATTTGAAGATACTTCCTTTACCACTATGGGCCACAGAGCTCTCCAAATATCCAATGGCAGATTCTAGAAAAAGAGTGTTTCAAAACTGCTCAATCAAAAGAAATGTTATACACTGAGTGAGGAATACACACATAACAAGGAAGTTTGTCAGAATGCTTCTGTGTGTATTTTTTATGTGGAGATATTTCCTTTTTCACCTTAGGCCTCCAAGCACTCCAAATGTCCACTTGCAGATTCTACATAGAGAGTGTTTCAAAACTGCTCAATCAAAAGAAAAGTTCAACTCTGTGAGATGAATGCACAGATCACAAAGAAGTCTCTTAGAAATCTTCTGTCCGTTTTTATTTGAAGATAATTCCTTTTCCACTAAAGGACGCATGACTCTCCAAATATCCAATGGCAGATTCTACAAAAGGAGGGATTCAAAACTTCTCAATCAAAAGAAAGATTCAATTCTGAGTGAGGAATACACACATAACAAGTAAGTTTATCAGAAAGTTTCTGTGTAGTTTTTATGTGGAGATATTTACTTTTTCAACATAGGCCTCAAAGCCCTCCAAATGTCCACTTGCAGATACTACAAAAAGAGTTTTTCAAAACTGCTCAATCAAAGGAAAGGTTCAATTCTGTGAGATGAATGCACAGATCAGAAATAAGTTTTGTAGTATGCTTCTGTATAGTTTTTATGTGAAATTATTTCCTTTTTCACCATAGGCCTCAAAGAGCTCCAAATGTCCACTTGAAGATTCTACTAAAAGAATGTTTCAAAACTACTCAAAGAATGGTTCCACACTGTGAGACGAATGCACATTACACAAAGGTGTTTCTCAGAATTCTTCTCTCTAGTTTTTATTTGAAGAGATTTACTTTTCCACTATGGGCTGCAGAGCTCTCCAAATATCCAATGGCAGATTCTACAAAAAGAGTGTTTCAAAACTGCTCAATCAAAAGAAAGGTTACACTCTGAGTGAGGAATGCACACTTATCAAGGAAGTTTGTCAGAATGCTTCTGTGTAGTTTTTATGTGGAGATATTTCCTTTTTCACCATAGGCCTCAAAGAGCTCCAAATATCCACTTGCAGATTCTACAAAAAGAATATTTTCAAACTTCTCAATCAAAAGAAAGGTTCATCTCTATTAGATGTATGCACAGATCAGAAAGAAGCTGCACAGAATGCTTCTGTGTACTTTTTATGTGAAGATATTTCCTTTTTCACCATTGTCCTCAAAGAGCTCCAAATGTCCACTTGCAGACTGTACAAAAAGAGTGTTTTAAAACTGCGCAATCAAAACTAAGTTTCAACTCTATGAGACAAATGCACAGATCACAAAGAACTTTCTCAGAATTCTACTAGCTAGTTTTAATTTGAAGATATTTCCTTTCCCACTATAGGCCATAGAGCTCTCTAAATATCCAGTGGCAGATTCTACAAAAACAGTCTTTCAAAACTGGTCAATTAAAAGAAAGTTTCAATGCTGAGTGCAGAATGCACACCTAACAAGGAAGTTTATCAGAATGCTTCTGTGTATTTTTTTATGTTGCGATATTTCCTTTCTCACCTTAGGCCTCCAAGCGCTCCAAATGTCCACTTGCAGATTCTACAAAAAGAGTATTTCAAAACTGCTCAATCAAAGGAAAAGTTCAACTCTGTGAGACGAATTCACAGATCAGAAAGGAGTTTTGCAGAATGCTTCTGTGTAGTTTTTATGTGGAGATATTCCCTTTTTCACTGTAGGCCTCAAAGCGCTCCAAATGTCCACTTGCCAATTCTACAAAAAGAGTGTTTCAAAACTGTTCAATCAAAAAAAAAGTTCAACTCTGTGAGACAGATTCTCTGATCACAAAGAAGTCTCTCAGAATTTTCTGTCTAGTTTTTATTTTAAGATATTTCCTTTTCCACTATAGGCCCCAGGGCTCTCCAAATATCCAATGGCAGATTCTACAAAAAGAGTGTTTCAAAACTTATCAATCAACAGAAAGATTCAACTCTGAGTGAGGAATGCACACATAACAAATAAGTTTGTCAGAATGCTTCTGTGTATTTTTTATGAGAAGATATTTCCTTTTTTACCTTAGGCCTCAAAGCCTTCCAAATGTCCACTTGCAGATTCTACAAAAAGAGTGTTTAAAAACTGGTCAATCAAAAGAAAGGTTCAAATCTGTGGGACAAATGCACAGATCACAAAGAACTTTCTCAGAATTCTTCTGTCTATTTTTTATTTGAGGATATTTCCTTTTCCACTATGGGCCGCAGAGCTCTCCAAATATCCAATGGCAGATTCTACAAAAACAGTGTTTCAAAACTGCTCAATCAAAAGATTCCTCTGAGTGAGGAATGCACATATAACAAGGAAGTTTTTCAGAATGCTCCTGTGTATTTTTTATGTAGAGATATTTCCCTTTATACCTTAGGCCTCCAAGCACTCCAAATGTCCAGTTGCAGATTCTACAAAAAGTGTGTTTCAAAACTGCTCAATCAAAAAAAGGGTTCAACTCTGTGAGACGAATGCACAGATCAGAAAGTTTTGCAGAATGCTTCTTTGTAATTTTTATGTGGAGATATTCCCTTTTTCACCATAGGCCTTGAAGCGCTCCAAATGTCTACTTGCAGATTCTACATAAAGCGTGTTTCAAAACTGTTCAATCAAAAGAAATGTTCAACTCTGTGAGACAAATGCACAAATCACAAAGAAGTCTCTCAGAAGTCTTCTGTCTAGTTTTTATTTGAGGATAACTCCTTTACCACTGCATGGCTCTCCAAATATCCAATGGCAGATTCTACTAAAAGAGTCTTTCAAAACTTCTCAATCAAAAGAAAGATTCAACTGTGAGTGAGGAATGCACACATGACAAGTAAGTTTGTCACAATGCTTCTGTGTAGTTTTTATGTGGAGATATTTAGTGTTTCAACATAGGCCTCAAAGCCCTCCAAATGTCCACTTGCAGATATTACAAAAAGAGTTCTTCAAAACTGCTCAATCAAAGGAAAGGTTCAACTCTGTGAGATGAATGCACAGATAAGAAAGGAGTTTCACAGAATGCTTCTGTGTAGTATTTATGTGAAGATATTTCCTTTTTCACCATAGACCTCAAAGAGCTTCAAATGTCCACTTGCTGATTTCACAAAAAGAGTGTTTCAAAACTGCTCAATCAAAAGAAAGTTCAACACTGTGAGATGAATGCACAGATCGCAAAGAAGTTTCTCAGAATTCTTCTGTCTAGTTTTTATTTGAAGATATTTCCCTTTCCACTATATGCCGCAGAGCTCTCCAAATATCCAATGGCAGATTCTGCAAAAAGAGTGTTTCAAATGTGCTCAATCAAAAGAAAAGTTCATCTCTAATTGGGAATGCACACATAACAAGGAATTTTGTCAGAATCCTTCTGTGCAGTTTTTATGTGGAGATATTTTCTTTTTCACCAAAGGCCTCAAAGCGCTCCTAATGTCCAATTGCAGATTCTACAAAAAGAATGATTCAAAACTGCTAAATCACAGGAAACGTTCAACTCTGTGAGATGAATGCACAGATCAGAAAGCAGTTTTGCAGCATGCTTCTGTGTAGTTTTTATGTCAAGATATTTCCATTTTCACCATATACCTCAAAGCACTCCAAATGTCCACTAGCAGATTCTACAAAAAGTGTGTTTCAAAACTGCTCAATGTAAAGTAAGGTTCAACTCTCTGAGATGAAGGCACACTTCAAAAGTAATTTCACAGAATGCTCTTGCCTATTTTTTTGTGAAGATATTTCCTTTTTCACCATAGGCCTCAAAGCAATCCAAATTTCCACTAGCTGATTCTACAAAAAGATTGTTTCAAAACTGCTGAATCAAAAGTAAGGTTGAACTCTGTGAGATGAACTCACACGTTACAAAGAAATTTCACAGAATGCCTATGTGAGGTATTTATATAAAGATATTTCCTGTTTCACCATGGGCCTCAAAGCACTCCAAATGTCCATGTGCAGATCCTTCAAAAAATGTGTTTCAAAACTGCTCAATCAAATGAAAGTTTCAACTCTCTGAGATGAATGCACACATTACTAAGAAGTTTCTCAGAATGCTTCTGTCTAGTTTTTATGTGAATATATTTCCTTTTCCCACATTGGACAAAAAGATTTCAAACATCCACTTGCAGATTCTACAAAACGACTCTTTCAAATCTGCTCAACCAAAAGAAATGTTCAACTCTGTGGGATGAATGAACACATCAAAAAGAAATTTCACAGAATGCTTCTGTGTAATTTTTATGTGAAGTTATTTCCTTTTCCACTATCAGCCTCAAATTGCTCCAAATATCCACTTGAAGTTTCTACAAAAAATGTGTTTCAAAACTGCTCCATCAAAAGAAAGGTTCAACTCTCTAAGATGAATGTGCACATAATTAAGAAGTTTCTCAGAATTCTTCTGTATAGATGTTATTTGAGGATATTTCCTTTACCCATATTGGATGAAAAGTCCTCCAATATCCATTTGCAGAATCTATAAAACACTGTTTCAAAACTGCTTAAACAAAAGAAAGGTTCAACTCTGTGAGATGCATGCACAGATCAGAAAGAAGTTTCACAGAATGCTTCTGTGTAGTTTTTATATGAAGATATTTCCTTTTTCACCATAGGCCTCAAAGCACTCCAAATGTCCACTTGCAGATACTACAAAAACAGTGTTTCAAAACTGCTCCATCAAAAGAAAGGTTCAACTCTGTGAGACAAATGAACAGATCACAAAGAAGATTCTCAGAATTCTTCTGTCTAGTTTTTATGTGAAGATATTTCCTTTTCCACTACAGGCCACAAAACTCTCCAAACATCCAATGGCAGACTCTATACAAAGAGTGTTTCAAAACTACTCAATCAAAAGATAGGTTAAATTCTGAGTGAGGAATGCACACATAACAAGGAAGTTTGTCAGAATGCTTCTGTGTAGTTTTTATGTGGAGATATTTCCTTTTTCACCATAGGCCTCAAAGCGCTCCAAGTGTCCACTAGCAGATTCTAGAAAAAGAGTGTTTCACAACTGCTCAATTAAAGTAACATTCAACTCTGTGAGACAAAGGCACACTTCACAAAGAAATTTCACGGAATGCTTCTGTGTATTTTCTATGTGAAGATATTTCCTTTTCCCACATTGGACGAAATGACCTCAGATATCTACTTGCAGATTCTACAAAAGACTGTTTCAAAACTGCTCAACCAAAAGAAAGGTTCAACTCTGTGAGATGAATGGATGCATCACTAAGAGATTGTGCAGAATGCTTCTGTTTAATTTTTTTGTGAAATTACTTCCTTTTCCACTATTGGCCTCAAAGCCTCCAAATATCAACTTGAAGTTTCTACAAAAAGTGTATTTCAAAACTGCTCCATCAAAAGGAAGTTTCAACTCTCTAAGATGAATGCACACGTCACTAAGTAGTTTCTCAGAATGCTTCTGTCTGGTTGTAATATGAAGATATTTCCTTTTCCCGTATTGGAAGAAAAGCCCCCAAATATTCACTTGCAGAATCTAAAAAAGACTGTTTCAAAACTGCTCAAACAAAAGAAAGGTTCAACTCTGTGAGATGAATGCACAGATCACAAAGAAGTTTCTCAGAATGCTTCTGTCTAGATTTTGTGCGAAGGTATTTCCTTTTCCAATATGGGAAGTGGAAATATCATCACATAACATCTAGACAGAAGCATTCTGGGAAACTTCTTAGTGACATGTGCATTCGTTTTAGAGAGTTGAAACTTTCTTTTGATGGCGCAATTTTGAAACACACTTTTTGTAGAAACCGCAAGTGGATACTTGGAGCGATTTGAGACCTATAGTGGAAAAGGAAATAACTTCACATAAAAACTGCACAGAAGCATTCTGTGAAATTCCTTCTGATGTGTGCATTCATCTCACAGAGTAGAACCTTACTTTTGATTCAGCTATTTTGAAACACTCTTTTTGTAGAATCAGCTAGTGGACATTTGGAGCACTATGAGGCCTATGATGGAAAAGGAAATATCTTCACATAAAAATTACACAGAAGGATTCTGTGAAATTTCTTTGTGATATGTGCATTCATCTCACAGAAATGAACCCTTATTTGGTTGAGCAGTTTTGAAACAGTCTTTTTGTAGAATCTGCAAGTGGATATCTGAGGTCTTTTCATCCAATGTGGTGAAGGAAATATCTTCACATAAAAACTAGACAGAAGCATTATGAGCAACCTCTTAGTGATGTGTGTGTTCATCTCACAGAGTTGAACCTTACTTTTGATTCAGCAGTTTTGAAACACTCTTTTTGTAAAATCAGCTAGTGAATAATTGGAGTGCTTTGAGGCCTATGGTGACAAAGGTAAAATCTTCACATAAAAATTAGATGGAAGCATTCTGAGAAACTTCTTTGTGATCTGTACATTCGTCTCACTGAGTTGAACCTTTCTTTTGACTGAACAGTTTTGTAACACTCTTTTTGTAGAATCTGCAAGCAGACATTTGGAGCTTTTTGAGGCCTATGGTGAAAATGAAATATCTTCATATAAAAACGACACAGAAGCATTCTGTGATATTTCTTTCAGATCTCTGCATTCATCACACAGAGTTGAACCTTTCTTTTGATTAATCAGTTTTGAAACAGTCTTTTTTAGATTCTGCAAATGGATATTTGAGGGCTTTTCGTCCAATACGGGAAAAGGAAATACCTTCAAATAACAACTAGACAGAAGCATTCTGAGAAACTTCTTAGTGACGTTTGTATTCATTTTAGGGAGTTGAACTTTTCTTTTGATGGAGCAGTTTTGAATCACTCTTTTTGTAGAAACTGCAAGTGGATATTCAGAGCGATTTGAGGCCTTTAGTGGAAAAGGAAATAACTTCACATAAAAACTACACAGAAGAATTCTGCGAAATTTCTTTGTGATGTTGGCATTCATCTCACAGAGTTGCACATTTCTTTTGGTTGAGCAGATTTGAAAGAGTCTTTTTGTAGAATCCACAAGTGGATATTTGAAACCTTTGGTCCAATGCAGGAAAAGGAAATATCTTCACATAAAAACTAGGCAGAAGCATTCTGAGGAACTTCTTAGTGATGTGCACATTCATCCAGGGAGTTGAAACTTTCATTTGATTGAGCAGTTTTGAAACACTCTTTTTGAAGAATCTGCAAGGGGACATTTGGAGCGCTTTGGGGCCTATGGTGAAAAAGGAAATATCTTCACATAAAAACTACACAGAAGCATTCTGTAAAACTTCTTTGTGATGTGTGCATTCATCTCAGAGAGTTGAACCTTACTTTTGATTCAGCAGTTTTGAAACACACTTTTTGTAGAATAGGCTAGTGGACATTTGGAGCACTTTGAGGCCTATGGCGAAAAAGGAAATATCTTCACATAACAACCACACAGAAGTATTGTGACAAACTTCCTTGTCATCTGTGCATTCATCACACAGAGTTAAACCTTTCTTTTCATTGAGCAGTTTTGAAATACTGTTTTTGTATAATCTGCAATTGGATATTTGGAGTGCTTTGAAGCCTATGGTGAAAAAAGGAAATATCTTCACATAAAAACTACACAGAAGCACTCTGTGAAATTACTTTGTGAAGGGTGCATTCGTCTCACAGATTTGAACCTTACTTTAGATTGAGCAGTTTTGAAACATTCTTTTTCTAGAATCTGCTAGTGGACATCTGGAGCACTTTGAGGCCTATGGTGTAAAAGGAAATATCTCCACATAAAAACGACACAGAAGCATTCTCACCGACTTCCTTGTTATGTGTGCATTCCTAACTCAGAGTTTAACATTTGCTTTGATTGAGCAGTTTTGAAACACTCTTTTTTTAGAATCTGCCATTGGATATATGGAGAGCTTAGTGGCCTATAGTGGAAAAGGAAATATCTTCACATAAAAACTAGACAGAAGAATTCTCAGAAACATCTTTGTGACCTGTGAATTCATCTCACAGAATTGAACCTTTATTTTGATTGAGCAGTTTTGAAACACTCTTTTTGATTGAGCAGTTTTGAAACACTCTTTTTGTAGAATCTGCAAGTGCTCATTTGGTGCGCTTTGAGGCCTATGGTGAAAAAGGAAATATCTTCACATAAAAGCTACACAGAAGCATTCTGCGAAATCACATTCTGATCTGTGCATTCATCTAACAGAGTTGAACCTTTCTTTTGATTAAGCAGTTTTGAAAGAGTCTTTTTAGATTCTGCAAAAGGATATGGGTGAGTTTTACGTCCAATATGGGAAGTGGAAATATCATCACATAACATCTAGACAGAAGCATTCTGGGAAACTTCTTAGTGACATGTGCATTCATTTTAGAGAGTTGAAACTTTCTTTTGATGGAGCAATTTTGAAACACACTTTTTGTAGAAACCGCAAGTGGATATTTGGTGCGATTTGAGACCTATAGTGGAAAAGGAAATAACTTCACATAAAAACTGCACAGAAGCATTCTGTGAAATTTCTTTATGATGTGTGCATTCATCAATCAGAGTTGAAACTTTCTTTTGATTGAGCGGCTTTGAAACACTCTTTTTTAGATTCTGAAAGTGGATAATGGGGGCTTTTCATCCAATGCGGGAAAAGGAAATACCTTCACATTACAACTAGACAGAAGCATTCTGAGAAACTTCTTAGTGATGTGTGCATTCATCATAGAGAGTTGAACTTTTTTTTTGATGGACCAGTTTTGAAACACTGTTTTTCTAGAAACTGCAATTGGATATTTGCAGCACTTTGAGGCTATAGTGGAGAAGGAAATAACTTCATATAAAAATTACACAGAAGCATTCTGCAAAATTTCTTTGTGATGTGTGCAATCATGTCACAGAGTTGAACCTCTCTTTTGGTTGAGCAGTTTTGAAACCATCTTTTTGTAGAATCTGCAAGTGGATATCTGAGGTCCTTTTGTCCGATGTGGGGAAAGGAAATATCTTCACACAAAAACTTGACAGAAGCATTCTGAGCAACTTCTTAGTGATGTGTACATTCATCTCCCAGAGTTGAACCTTTCTTTTGATTGAGGAGTTTTGAAACACTCTTTTGGTAGAATATGCAAGTTAGACTTTTGGAGTGCTTTGAAGCCTATGGTGAAAAAGGAAATATCTTCACATAAAAATTATACAGAAGCATGCTGTGAAACATTTTAGTGATGTGTGCATTCATCTCACAGAGTTGAATCCTACTTTGATACAGCAGTTTTGAAACACTCTTTTTTTAAAATCAGCTTTTGGACGTTTGGAGTGTTTTGAGGCCTATGGTGAAAAAGGAAATATCTACATATGTAAACTACGCAGAAGCATTCTGAAAAACTTCCTTGTTATGTGTGCATTCCTCACTCAGAGTTTAACTTTTCTTTTGATTGAGCAGTTTTGAAACACTCTTTTTGTAGAATCTGCTATTGGATATTTGGAGAGCTTTGTGGCCTATAGTGGAAAAGGAAATATCTTCATACAAAAACTACACAGAAGAATTCTAAGAAACTTCTTTGTGATCTGTGCATTCGTCTCACAGAGTTAAAACTTTCATTAAATTGAGCAGTTTTGAAACAGTCTTTTTGTAGAATCTGCAAGCGGACATTTGGAGCCCTTTGAGGCTTATGGTGAAAAAGGACATATCTACACATATAAACTACACAAAGGCATTTTGTGAAACTTCATTCTGCTCTTTGCATTCATCTCACAGAGTTGAACCTTTCTTTTTATTGAGCAGCTTTGAAACAGTCTTCTTTAGATTCTGCAAGTGGATTATGGGGGGCTTTTTGTCCAATGTAGGAAAAGGAAATATCTTCACATAACAACTAGAAAGAAGTATTCTGAGAAACTTCTTAGTGGTGTGTTTATTCATCTTAGAGAGTTGAACCTTTCTTTTGATGGAGCAGTTATGAAACACACTTTTTGTAGAAACTGCAAGTGGATATTTGGAAGGATTTGAGGCCTATAGTGGAAAAGGAAATAACTTCACATAAAAACCACACAGAAGCATTCTGCAAAATTTCTTTGTGATGTGTGCATTCATCTCACAGAGTTGAACTTTCTTTTGGTTGATCTGATTTGAAAGAGTCTTTTTGATGAATCTGAAAGTGGATATTTGAAACTTTTTCATCCAATGTGAGAAAAGGAAATATCTTCATATAAAAACTAGACAGAAGCATTCTGAGAAACTTTTTAGTGGTGTGCGCATTCATCTCATAGAGTTGATACTTTCATTTGATTGAGCAGTTTTGAAACAATCTTTTTGAAGTATCTGCAAGAGACCATTTGGAGTGCTTTGTGGCCTATGTTGAAACAGGAAATGTCTTCACATAAAAACTACACAGAAGCATTCTGTGAAATTTCTTTCTGATGTGTGCATTCATCTCACAGAGTTGAAATTTACTTTCAATTCAGCAGTTTTGAAACACTGTTTTTGGAGAATCAGCTAGTGGACATTTGGAGCACTTTGAGGCCTATAGTGAAAAAGGAAATATCTTCACATAAAAGTTAGACAGAAGCCTTCGGTCAAACTTCCTTGTCATCTGTGCATTCATCACAGAGAGTTAAATGTTTCTTTGGATTGAGCAGTTGTGAAACACTCTTTTTGTATAATCTCCAATTGGATATTTGGAGAGATTTGTGGCCTATAGTGGAAAAGGAAATATCTTCACATAAAAACTAGATAGAAGTATTGTGAGAAACTTCTTTGTGAAATGTGCATTCATCTCACAGGGTTGAACTTTTCTTTTGATTGAGCAGCTTTGACACAGTCTTTTTTAGATTCTGCAAGTGGATAATGGGGGGCTTTTTGTACAATGCGGGAAAAGGAAATATCTTCAAATGACAACTAGACAGAAACATTCTGAGAAACATCCTAGTGATGTGTGCATTCAATGTAGAGAGTTGAAATTTTCTTTTGATAGAGCAGCTTTGAAACACTCTTTTTGTAGAAACTGCAAGTGGATATTTGTAAGTCTTTGAGGCATATAGTGGAAAAGGAAATAACGTCACATAAAAATTACACAGAATCATTCTGTGAAATTTCTTTGTCATGTGTGCATTCATCTCAAAGAGCTGAACCTTTCTTTTGGTTGAACAGCTTTGAAACAGTGTTTTTGTACAATATGCAAGTGGATATCTGAGTTCTTTTCATCTGATGTGGAAAAAGAAAATATCTTTATATAAAAACTAGACAGAAGCATTCTGAGCAACTTCTTAGTGATGTGTGCATTCATCTCACAGAATTGAACCTTTCTTTTGATTGAGCAGTTTTGAACCACACTTTTTGTAGAATCTGCCAGTAGACATTTGGAGTGCTTTGAGGCCCATGTTGAAAAAGGAAATATCTTCACATAAAAACTACACAGAAGCATATTGTGAAATCATTTCATGAAGTGTGCATTCATCTCACAGAGTTGAACCTTACTTTAGATTGAGCAGTTTTGAAACACTCTTTTTGTAGAATCTGCTAGTGGACATTTGGAGCACTTTGAGGCCTATGGTGAAAAAGGAAATATCTCCACATAAAAAGTACATAGAAGCATTCTGCAAAACTTCCTTGTTATGTGTGCATTCATCACTCAGAGTTTAAAGTTTCTGTAGATTGAGCAGTTTTGAAACACTCTTTTTATAGAATCTGCCATTGGATATTTTGAGAGCTATGCGGCCTATAGTGGAAAAGGAAATATCTTCACATAAAAACTACACAGAAGGATTCTGTGAAACTTCTTTCTGATCTGTGCATTTATCTCACAGAGTTGAACCTTTCTTCTGATTGAGCACTTTTGAAACACTCTTTTTGTATAATCTGAAGGAGGACATTTGAAGCACTTGGGGGCCTATGGTGAAGAAGGAAATATCTTCACATAAAAACTACACAGAGGCATTCTGTGAAACTTCTTTCTGATCTGTGCACTCATCTCACAGAGTTCAACCTTTCTTTTCATAGAAAGCAGTTTGAAGCACTCTTTTTGTAGAATTTGCAAGTGGAAATTTGCAAAGCCTTGAGGCCTATGGTGAAAAAGGAAATATCTTCACATAAAAACTACACAGAAGCATACTGTGAAACTTCTTTAAGATCTGTGCATTCATCTCTCAGAGTTGAATCTTTCTTTTGATAGAGCAGTTTTGAAACACACTTTTTGTGGAATCTGCAAGGGGACATTTGGAGCGTTTTAAGGCCTATGGTGAAAAAGGAAATATCTTCACATAGCAAATACATAGAAGCATTCTGTGAAACTTTTTTCCATTCTGTGCATTCATCTCACAGAGTTGAACCTTTCTTTTGATTGAGCAGTTTTGAAACAATCTCTTTTTAGATTCTGAAAGTGGACCACTAGAATGCTTTGAGGCCTATGATGAAAAAGGAAATATCTTCACATAAAAACTACACAGAGGCATTCTGTGAAACTTCTTTCTGTTCTGTTCATTCATCTCACAGAGTTGAACCTTTCTTTCAATTGAGCAGGTTTGAAACACTCTTTTTGTTGAATCTGCAAGGGGACATTTGGAGTGTTTTGAGGCCTATGGAGAAAAAGGAAATATCTTCACATAAAAACTACACAGAAGAATTCTGCAAAACTTCTTTCTAATCTGTGCATTCATCTCACAGAGTTGATCCTTTCTTTTGATTGAGCAGTTTTGAAATCCTCTTTTTGTACAATCGGCAAGGGGACATTTAGAGCACTTTGAGGCCTACGTCGAAAAAGGAAATATCTTCATATAAAAACTACACAGAAGCATTCTGTGAAATTTCTTTCTGTTCTGTGCATTCGTCTCACAGAGTTGAACCTTTCTTTAGGTTGAGCAGTTTGGAAACCCTCTTTTTGTACAATCTGCAATTGGACATTTGGAGTGCTTTGAGGCCTATGGTGAAAAAGGAAATATCTTCACTTAAATACTACACAGAAGCATTATGCGAAACTTCTTTCTGTTCCTTGCATTCATCTCGCAGAGTTGAACCTTTCTTTTGATTGAGCAGTTTTGAGACACTCTTTTTGTAGAATCGGCAATTGGATATTTGGAGCACTTTGAGGTCTATGGCTAAAAAGCAAATATCTTCACATAAAAACTACATAGAAAGATTCTATGAAACTTCTTTCTGATCTGTGCATTCATCGCACAGAGTTGAATCTTTCTTTTTGATTGAGCAGTTTTTAAACACTCTTTTTGTAGGATCTGCAATTGGAAATTTGGAGAGCTTTGAGGCCTATGGTGAAAAAGGATATATCTTTACTTAAATATTACACAGAAGCATTCTGTGAAACTGAGTTCTGTTCTGTGCATTCATCTCACAGAGTTGAACCTTTCTTTTGATTGAGCAGTTTTTAAACACTCTCTTTGTAGATTCTGAAAGTGGACCATTGGAGCGCTTTGAGGCCTACGATGAAAAAAGCAGTATCTTCACACGAAACTTCTTTCTGTTCTGTGCATTCCTCTCACAGAGTTGAACCATCCTTTTGAGTGAGCAGTTTTGAAACACTCTTCTTGTAGAATCTGCAATAGGACATTTGTAGCATTTTGAGGCCTATGGTGAAAAAGGAAATATTTTCACTTTAATATCTGTGCAGTCGTCTCACAGAGGTGAAACTTTCTTTCGATTGAGCAGTTTTGAGACAGTGTTTTGGTAGAATCTGCAAGTGGACATTTGGAGTGCTGTGAGGCCTGCAGTGAAAGTGGAAATATCTTCACTTGAATACTACACAGAAGCAACCTGTGAATCTTCTTTCTGTTCTGTGCATTCATCTCATGGAACTGAACCTTTCTTTTGATTGAGCAGTTTTGAAACCCTCTGTTTGTAGAGTCTGCAATTGGACATTTGGAGCACTCTAAGGCCTATGATTAAGAAGGAATTATCTTCAAATAAAAACTACACAGAAGGATTCTGTGAAAATTCTTTCTGATCTATGCATTCATCTCACAGAGTTGAACCTTTCTTCTGATTGAGCAGTTTTGAAACACTCCTTTGTAGAATCTGAAGGAGGACATTTGAAATAATTTGAGGCCTATGGTGAAAAAGAATTGTCTTCACATAAAAACTACACAGAAGCATTCTGTGAAACTTCTTTCTGATCTGTGCGTTCATCTCACAGATTTGAAACTTTCTTTTCATACAGCAGTTTTGAAACACTCTTTCTGTAGAATCTGCAAGTGGACATTAGCAAAGCTTTGAGGCCTATGGTGAAAACGGAAATATCCTCACATAAAATCTACACAGAAGTATACTGTGAAACTTCTTTCTGATCTGTGCATTCATCTCCCAGAGTTGAATCTTTCTTTTGATTGAGCAGTTTTGAAATACCCTTTTGGTGGAATCTGCAAGGGGACATTTGGAGCGCATTAAGGCCTATGGCAAAAAAGGAAATATCTTCACATAAAAACTACACAGAAGCATTCTGTGAAACTTTTTTCTGTTCTGTGCATTCATCTCACAGAGTTGAACCTTTCTTTTGATTGAGCAGTTTTGAAATACTCCTTTTTCAGTATCTGCAAAGGATAATTTAGAGCACTTTGAGGCCTATTTCTAAAAAGGAAATATCTTCACATAAAAGCTACACAGAAGCATTGGGTGAAACCTCTTTCTGTTCTGTGCATTCATCTCACAGAATTGAACCTTTCTTTTGGTTGAGCAGATTTGAAAGAGTCTTTCTGTAGAATCTGCAAGGGGATTTTTGAAATCTTTTAGTCCAATGCGTGCAAAGGAAATATCTTCACATAAAAACTAGACAGAAGCATTCTGAGAAACTACTTAGTGATGTGCGCATTCATCTAAGAGAGTTGAAACTTTCATTTGATTGAGCAGTTTTGAAACACTCTTTTTGAATAATCGGCAAGTGGACATTTGGAGCACTTTAAGGCCCATGGTGAAACAGGAAATAACTTCAAATAAAAACTACCCAGAAGCATTCTGCAAAATTTCTTTGTGATGTGTGCATTCATCTCACAGAGTTGAACATTACTTTTGATTCAGCGGTTTTGAAACACTCTTTTTGTAGAAACTACAAGTGGATATTTGGAGCGCTTTCAGTCCTAGAGGGGAAAGGTAATAACTTCCCATAAAAATTACACAGAAGCATTCAGCAAAATTTCTTTTTGATGTGTGCATTCATCTCACAGAGTTGAACCTTTCTTTTGGTTGAGCAGTTTTGAAACACTCTTTTTGTAGTATCTGCCAGTGGATATCTGAGGTCTTTTCATCTGAAGTGGGGAAAAAGAAATATCTTCACCTCAAAATGAGACAGAAGCATTCAGGTCAACTTCTTAGTGATGTGTGCATTCATCTCACACGGTTGAACCTTTCCTTTGATTGAGCAGTTTTGAAACACTCTTTTTGTAGAATCTGCCATTGGATATTTGGAGCCATTTGAGGCCTATAGTGGAAAAGGAAATATCTTCACATAAAAACTATACAGAAGCATTCTGCAAAATTTCTTTGTGATATGTGCTTTCATCTCACAGAGTTGAACCTTTCCTTTGGGTGAGCAGATTTGAAAGAGTCCTTTTGTAGAATCTACATGTAGATATCTGAAATCTTTCTGTCCAATGTGGGAAAAGGAAATATCTTCACATAAAAACTTGACAGAAGCATCCTGAGAAACTTCTTAGTGATGTATGCATTCATCTAAGAGAGTTGAAGCTTTCCTCTGATTGAGCAGTTTTGAATCACTTTTTTTGAAGTATCTGCACATGGACATTTGGAGCGCTTTGAGGCCTATGGTGAAACAGGAAATATCTTCACACAAAAACTACACAGAAGTACACTGTGAAATTTCTTTGTGATGTGTGCATTCATCTCCAGAGTTGGACCTTACTTTTTATTCAGCAGTTTTGAAACAGTCTTTTTAGATTCTGCAAATTGATATTGGAGGGCTTTCCTCCAATAAGGGAAAAGGAAATATCTTCACATAACAACTAGACAGAAGCATTCTGAGAAACTACTTAGTGACGTGTGCATTCATCTTAGAGAGTTGAACATTTCTTTTGATTGAGCAGTTTTGAAACACTCATTTTGAAGAATCTGCAAGTGGACATTTGGAGTGGTTTGAGGCCTATGGTGAAACAGGAAATATCTTCACATAAAAACTGCACAGAAGCATTCTGCGAAATTTCTTTTTGATGTGTATTCATCTCACAGAGTTGAAACTTTCTTTTGGTTGAACAGTTTTGAAACAGTCTTTTTGTAAAATCTCCAATGAATATCTGAGGTCTTTTCGTCCGATGCAGGGAAAGGAAATATCTTCAAAAAATAACTAGACAGAAGCACTCTGAGGAACTTCTTAGTGATGCGTGCATTCATCTCACAGAGTTGAACCTTTCTTTTGATTGAGCAGTTTTGAAACATTCTTTTTGTAGTATCTGCAAGTAGATATTTGGAACACTTTGAGGCTTATGGTGAAAAAGGAAATATCTTCCCATAAAAGCTACACAGAGGCGTTCTGTGAAGTTAGTTTGTGAGTGTGCCTTCATCTCACAGAGTTGAATCTTACTTTAGATTGAGCAGTTTTGAAACACTCATTTTATAAAATGTGCTACTGGACATTTGGAGCACTTTGAGGCCTTTGGTGAAAAAGGAAATATCTCCACATAAAAACTACACAGAAGCATTCTGTGAAATTTCTGTATGATGTGTGCATTCATCTCGCAGGGTTGAACCTTTCTTTTGGTTGACCGGTTTTGAAACAGTCTTTTTGTAGAATCTACAAGTGGATAGCTGAGGTCTTTTCATCCAATGCGGGAAAAGGAAATATATTCACATAAAAACTACATAGAAGCATTCTGAGCAACTTCTTTGTGATGTGTGCATTCATCTCACAGAGTTGAAACTTTCTTTTGATTGAGGGATTTTGAAACACTCTTTTTGTAGAATCTGCAAGTAGACATTTGGAGTGCTTTCAGGCCTATGGTGAAAAAGGAAATAACTTCACATAAAAACTACATAGAAGAATTCTGAGCAACTTCTTTGTGATGTGTGCATTCATCTCACAGAGTTGAAACTTTCTTTTGATTGAGGGATTTTGAAACACTCTTTTTGTAGAATCTGCAAGTAGACATTTGGAGTGCTTTCAGGCCTATGGTGAAAAAGGAAATACCTTCACATAAAAACTACACAGATGCATTCTGTGAAATTACTTGTGAAGTGTGAATTTGTTTCACACAGTTGAACATTAATTTAGATTGAGTAGTTTTGAAATGCTCTTTTTGTAGAATCTGTTAGTGGACATTTGGAGTGCTTTGAGGCCATTGGTGAAAAAGGAAATATCTCCACATAAAAACTACACAGAAGTATTCTGACAAACTTCCTTGTTATGTGTGCTTTCCTCACACAGAGCTTAAGCTTTCTTTTCCTTGAGCAGTTTTGAAACACTCTTTTTGTAGAATCTGACATTGGATATTTGGAGAGCTTTGCAGCCTATAGTGGAAAAGGAAATATCTTCATATAAAAACTAGACAGAAGAATTCTGAGAAACTCCTTTGTGATCTGTGCATTTGTCTCACAGAGTTGAACCTTTCTTTTGCTGTAGCAGTTTTGAAACACTCTTTTTGTAGAATCTGCAAGTGGACATGTGGAGCGCTTTGATGTCTATGGTGAAAAAGGAAATATCTTCACATAAAAACTACACAGAAGCATTCTGCGAAATTCCTTTGTGATGTCTGCATTCATCTCAGAGAGTTGAACTTTACTCTTGATTCAGGAGTTTTGAAACACTCTTTTTGTAGAATTAGCTAGTGGACATTTGGAGCACTTTGAGGCCTATGGTGAAAAAGGACATATCTTCACATAAAAACTATACAGAAGCATTCTGACAAACTTCCTTGTCATCTGTGCATGCAGCATACAGAGTTAAACCTTTCTTTTGATTGAGCAGTCTTGAAACACTCTTTTTTTAAAATCCACAATTGAATATTTGGACAGCTTTGTGGCATATTGTGGAAAAAAATATCTTCACATAAAAACTAGACAGAAGCATTCTGAGAAACTTCTTGGTGATCTGTGAATTCATCTCACAAAGTTGAAACTTTCTTTTAACTGAGCAGTTTTGAAACAGTCTTTTTTAGATTCTGCAAGTGGATAATGGGGGGGCTTTTCATCCAATGCGGGAAAAGGAAACATCTTCACATTACAACTTGACAGAAGCCTTCTGAGAAACTTCTTAGTGAGGTGTACATTTATCTTAGAGTGTTCAACTTTTCTTATGATGGAGCAGTTTTGAAAAACTCTTTTTGTAGAAACTGCACGTGGATATTTGGAGTGCTTTGAGACCTATAGTGGAAAATGATATAAGTTCACATTCTTTGTGATGTGTGCATTCATCTCACAGAGTTGAACCTCTCTTTTGGTTGAGTAGCTTTGAAACAGTCTTTTTGTAGAATCTGCAAGTAGATATCTGAGGTCTTTTTGTCCGATGCTGGAAAAGGAAATATCTTCACATAAAAACTAGATAGAAGCATTCTGAGCAACTTCTTAGTGATGTGTGCATTCATCTCACTGAGTTGAACCTTTCTTTTCATTGAGCAGTTTTGAAACACTCTTTTTGTAGAGTCTACAAGTAGAAATTTGGAGTGCTTTGAGGCCTATGGTGAAAAAGGAAATATCTTCACATAAACACTACACAGAAGCATTCTGTGAAATTACTTTGTGAAGTGTGCATTCATCTAAAAGAGTTGAACCTTACTTTATATTGAGCAGCTTTGAAACAGTCTTTTTGTAGAATCCGCTAGTGGACATCTGGAGTGCTTTGAGGTCTATGGTGAAAAATGAAATATCTCCACATAAAAACTACACAGAATCATTCTGACAAACTTCCTTGTTATGTGCACATTCCTCAGTGTTTAACCTTTCTTTTGATTGAGCAGTTTTGAAACTCTCTTTTTGTAGGATATGCCATTGGATATTTGGAGAGCTTTGTGGCCTATGGTGGAAAAGGAAATATCTTCACATGAAAACTCTACAGAATAACTCTGAGAAACTTCTTTGTGATCTGTGCATTTGTCTCACAGAGTTGAATCTTACTTTAGATTGAGAAGTTTTGGAACACTCTTTTTGTAGAATCTGCAAGTGGACAATTGGAGCCCTTTGAGGCCTATGGTGAAAAAGGAAATATCTTCACATCAAAACTACATAGAAGCATTCTGTGAAACTTCTTTCGGATCTGTGCATTCATCTCACAGAGTTGAACCTTTTTTTTTGATTCAGCAGTTTTGAAACAGTCTTTTTTAGATTCTGCAAATGGATATTGCAGGGCTTTCCATCCAATATGGGAAATGGAAATAGCTTCACATTACAACTAGACAGAAGCATTCTGAGAAACTTCTTAGTGATGTGCACATTCATCTCAGAGAGCTGAAAGTTTCATTTCATTGAGCAATTTTGAAACACTCTTTTTGAAGAATTTGCAAGTGGACATTTGGAGCACTTTAAGGCCAATGGTGAAACAGGAAATATCTTCACATAAGAACTGCACAGAAGCATTCTGTGAAATTTGTTTGTGATGTGTGCATTCATCGCACTGAGAAACAGACTTTTTGTAGTATCTGCAAAGTGATATTTGTGAGCCCTTTGAGGTGTATTGTAAGACAGGCAATATCTTCACATAAATCAAGGCAGAATCATTCTAAGAAACCTCTTTGTGATTAATAGATTCATCTGACACATGTGAACCTTTTATTGATTGAGTTGTTTCAAAAGTGTCTTTTTGTAGAATATGCAAAGGGATACTTTATAGTGCTTTGAGGCCTGCTTTGTGATCTGTGCATTCATCTCACAGAGTTGAACCATTCTTTTGTTTGAGAAGTTTGGAAACAGACTATAGAATCTGCAGAGGGATATTTGTGAGCAGTTTGAGCCCTATTGTGAAAAATAAATATCTTCACATAAAAAGTATAAAGAAGGTTTCTGAGACACTGCTATGTGATTGGTGCATTCATCTCACAGAGATAAACAATGCTTATCATTGAGCAGATTGGAAACTCTGTTCTTGTAAAATCTGCAAAGGGATATTTGTGATCGCTTTGAGGCCTATGGTGAAAAAGGAAGTATCTTCACATAAAAACTAGAAAGAAGATTTTTGAGAAACTACTTCATGATGTGTGAATTCATCTCACAGAGTTGAACCTTTCTTTTGATTGAGCAGTTTGGAAACAGTAGTTTTGTAGAATCTGCAAAGGGATATTGGTGACCACTTTGAGGCATATGGTGAAAAAGAAATATCTTCACATGCCTATGTCCTGAATGGTATTTCCTAGGTTTTCTTATAGGGTTTTAATTGTTTTAGGTCTAACATGTAAGTCTTCAATCCATCTTGAATTAAGTTTCATATAGGGTGTAAGGATAGGATCCAGATTCAGCTTTCTACATATGGCTAGCCAGTTTTCCCAGCACCATTTATTAAATAGGGAATCCTTTCCCCATTACTTGTTTTTGTCAGGTTTGTCAAAGATCAGATGGTTGTATATATGTGGTACTATTTTTGAGGGCTGTGTTCTGTTCCATTTATCTATATCTCTGTTTTGGTACAAGTACCATGCTGTTTTGGTTACTGTAGCCTTGTAGTATAATTTGAAGTAAGGTAGCATGATGTCTCCAGCTTTGTTCTTTTGGCTTAGGATTGACATGGTGATGCGGGCTCTTTTTTGGTTCCATATGAACTTTAAAGTAGTTTTTTCCAATTCTGTGAAGAAAATCATTGGTAGCTTGATGGAGATGGCATTGAATCTATAAATTACCTTGGGCAGTATGGTCATTTTCATGATATTGATTCTTCCTATCCATGAGCATGGAATGTTCTTCCATTTCTTTGAATCCTCTTTTATTTCATTGAGCAGTGGTTTGTAGTTGTCCTTGAAGAGGTCCTTCACATCCCTTGTAAGTTGGATTCCTAGGTATTTTATGCTTTTTGAAGGAATTTTGAATGGGAGTTCACTAAAACACCAAAATCAATGGCAAAAATACCAAAATTGACAAATGGGATCTAATTAAACTAAAGAGCTTCTGCACAGCAGAAGAAACTACCATCAGAGTGAACAGGCAACCTACAGAATGGGAGAAAATTTTTGCAACCTACTCATCTGACAAAGGGCTAATATCCACAATCTACAATGAACTCAAACAAATTTACAAGAAAAAAACAAACAACCCCATCAAAAAGTGGGCAAAGGATATAAACAGACACTTCTCAAAAGAAGACATTTATGCAGCCAAAAAACACATGAAGAAATGCTCATCATCACTGGCCATCAGAGAAATGCAAATCAAAACCACACTGAGATATCATCTCACACCAGTTAGAATGTTGATCATTAAAAAGTCAGGAAACAACAGGTGCTGGAGAGGATGTGGAGAAATAGGAACACTTTTACACTGTTGGTGGGACTGTAAACTAGTTCAACCATCATGGAAGCCGATGTAGCAATTCCTCAGGGATCTAGAACTAGAAATACCATTTGATCCAGCCATCCCATTACTACAATATACCCAAAGGATTATAAATCATGTTGCTATAAAGACATGTGCACACGTATGTTTAGTGTGGCACTATTCACAATAGCAGAGACTTGGAACCAACTCAAATGTCCAACAACAATGGACTGGATTATGAAAATGTGGCACATATACACCGTGGAATACTATGCAGCCATAAAAAATGATGAGTTCATGTCCTTTGTAGGGACATGGATGAAACTGGCAACCATCATTCACAGCAAACTATTGCAAGGACAAGAAAACAAACACTGCATGTTCTCACTCATAGGTGGGAATTGAACAATGAGAACACATGGACACAGGAAGGGGAACATCACACTCTGGGGAATGTTGTGGGGTGGTGGGAGGGTCGAGGGATAACATTTGGAGATGTACCTAATGCTTAATGATGAGTTAATGGGTGCAGCACACCAAGATGACACATGTATACTTATGTAAAAAACTTGCACATTGTGCACATGTACCCTAAAACTTAAAGTATAATAATAATAAAATAAAATAAAATGAAGAAATATCTTCACATAAAAAATAGAAAGAAGGATTCTGAGTAACTGTTTTCTCATAGCTGCATTCATCTCACAGAGGTAAACGTTTATTTTCATTGAGCAGATTGCAAACTCTGTTCTTGTAGAATCTTCAAAGTGATTTTTGTGAGCACTTTGAGTCCTATGGTGAAAAATGAAAAATCTTCACATAAAAACTAGACAGAAACTTTCTGAGAAACTTCTTTGTGATGTGTGCATTCATCTCACAGAGTTGAACCTCTCTTTTGATTGAGCAGTTTTGAAACCATCTTTTTCTGGAATCGGCAAAGGGATATTTGAGCATTTTGAGGCTTACGTTGAAAAAGGAAACATCTTCACATAAAAGCTAGACAGAAATTTTTTGTGAAACTTCTTTGTGATGTGTGCATTCATCTCAAAGAGTTGAACCTTTCTTTTGATTGAGCTGTGTGTAAACAGTTTTTTGTAGAATCTTCAAAGGGATGCTTGTGAGCGCTTTGAGGCCTATGGTGAAAAAGGAAATATCTTCACATAAAAACCAGACAGAAATCTGAGAAAGGGCAGACTGCCTCCTCAAGTAGGTCCCTGACACCCGTCTAGCCTAACTGGGAGGCACCCCCAGCAGGGGTGGACTGACACCTCACATGACCAGGTGCTCTTCTGAGCCAAAACTTCCAGAGGAACGATCAGGCAGCGGCATTTGTGGTTTACCAATATCAGCTGTTCTACAGCCACTGCTGGTCTTACCGAAGCAAACAGAGTCTGGATTGGACCTCCAGCAAACCCCAAATGACCTGCAGCTGAGGCTCCTGACTGTTAGAAGGAAAACTAACAAACAGAAAGGACATCCATACTAAAAACTCATCTGCATGTCACCACCATCAAAGACCAAAAGTAGATAAAACCATGAAGATGGGGAAAAAACAGAGCAGAAAAACTGGGAACTCTAAAAATCAGAGCACCTCTCCTCCTCCAAAGAGCACTGCTCCTCACCAGCAATGAAACAAAGCTGGACAGAGAATGAATTTGACAAGTCGAGAGAAGGCTTCAGACACTCAAACTACTCTGAGCTAAAGGGGGAAGTACAAGTGAATGGTGAAGAGGTTAAAAACATTGAAAAAAAATTAGACGAATGGCTACCTAGAATAACCAATGCAGATAAGTCCTTAAAGGACCTGATGGATCTGAAAACCAAAGCATGAGAACTACTTGATGAATGCAGAAGCCTCAGTAGCTGATGCAATCAACTGGAAGAAAGAGTATCAGTGATGGAAGATGAAATGAATGAAATGAAGTGAGAACAGAAGTTTAGAGAAAAAAAGAATAAAAAGAAATGAACAAAGCTGCCAAGAAATATGGGACTATGTGAAAAGACCAAATCTACGTCTGATTGGTGTACCTGAAAGTGATGGGGAGAATGGAACCAAGTTGGAAAACACTCTACAGGATGTTATCCAGGAGAACTTCCCCAATGTAGCAAGGCAGGCCAACATTCAAATTCAGGAAATACAGAGAACACCACAAAGATACTCCTCAAGAAGAGCAACTCCAAGACACTTAATGGTCAGATTCACCATAGTTGAAATGAAGGAAAAAATGTTAATGGCAGCCAGAGAGAAATGTTGGTGTACTCACAAAGGGAAGCCCATCAGACTAACAGCTAATCTCTCAGCAGAAACTCTATGAGCCAGAAGGGAGTGGGGGCCAATATTCAACATTCTAAAAGAAAATAATTTTCAACCCAGAATTTCATATCCAGCCACTCTAAGCTTCATAAGTGAAGGAGAAATAAAATACTTTACAGACAAGCAAATACAGACAGATTTTGTCACCACCAGGCCTGCCCTAAAAGAGCTCCTGAAGAAAGCACAAAACATGGAAAGGAAAAACCGGTACCAACCACTGCAAAAACACACCAAATTGTAAAGTCCGTCAAGGCTGGAAAGAAACTGCATCAACTAACAAGCAAAATAACCAGTTAACGTCATAATGACGGGATCAAATTCACACATAACAATATTAACCCTAAATGTAAATGGGCTAAATGCTCCAATTCAAAGACACAGACTGGCAAATTGGATAAAGTCAGGACCCATCAGTGTGCAGTATTCAGGAAACCCATCTCACCTTCAGAGACACACATAGGCTCAAAATAAAAGAATGGAGGAAGATCTACCAAGCAAATGGAAATTAAAAAGGCAGGGGTTTCAATCCTAGTCTCTGATAAAACAGAGTTTAAACAACAAAAATCAAAAGAGACAAAGAAGGCCATTAATAATGGTAAAGTGATCAATTCAACAAGAAGAGTGAACTACCCTAAAAATATATGGACCCAACACAGGAGCACCCAGATTCATAAAGCAAGTCCTTGCTGACCTACAAAGAGACTTAGACCCCCACACAATAATAATGAGAAACTTTAACACCCCACTGTAAACATTAGACAGATCAATGAGACAGAAAGCTAACAAGTATATCCAAGAATTGAACTCAGCTCTGCACCAAGCAGACCTAATAGACATCTACAGAACTCTCCACCCCAAATCAACAGAATATACATTCTTTTCAACACCACACCACACCTATTCCAAAATTGACCACGTAGTTGGAAGTAAAGCACTCCTCAGAAAATATAAGAGAACAGAAATTATAAGAAACTGTCTCTCAGACCACAGTGCAATCAAACCAGAGCTACAATTAAGAAACTCACTCAAAACCACTCAACTATATGGAAACTGAACAACCTGCTCCTGAATGACTATTGGGTACATAACAAAATGAAGGCAGAAATAAAGATGTTCATTGAAACCAACAAGAACAACCACACAACATACCACAATCTCTGGGACAAATTCAAAGCAGTGTGTAGAGGGAAATTTGTAGTACTAAATGCCCACAAGAGAAAGCAGGAAACATCTAAAATTGACACCCTAACATCACAAATAAAAGAACTAGACAATCAAGAACAAACACATTCAAAAGCTAGCAGAAGGCAAGAAATAACTAAGATCAGAGCAGAACGGAAGGAAATAGAGACACAAAAAACCCTTCAAAAAATTAATGAACCCAGGAGCTGGTTTTTTGAAAAGATCAACAAAATTGATAGACAGCTAGCAAGACTAATAAAGAAGAAAAGAGAGAAGAATCAAATAGATGCAATAAAAAATGATAAAGGGGATATCACTACCGATCCCACAGAAATACAAACTACCATCAGAGAATACTGTAAAAACCTCTACACAAATAAACTAGAAAATCTACAAGAAATGGATAAATTTCTCAACACATACATCCTTCCAAGACTGAACCAGGAAGAATTTGAGTCTCTGAATAGACCAATAACAGGCTCTGAAATTGAGGCAATAATCAATAGCTTACCAACCAAAAAAAGTCCAGGAACAGATGGATTCACAGCCGAATTCTACCAGAGGTAGAAGGAGGAGCAGGTACCATTCCTTCTGAAACTATTCCAATTAATAGAAAAAGAGGGAATCCTCCCTAACTCATTTTATGAGGCCAGCACCATCCTCATACCAAAGCCTGGGAGAGACACAACCAAAAAAGAGAATTTTAGACCAATATCCCTGATGAACATTGATGCAAAAATCCTCAATAAAATACTGGCAAACTGAATCCAGCAGCACATCAAAATCTTATCCACCATGATCAAGTGGGCTTCATTCCTGGGATGCAAGGCTGGTTCAACATATGCAAATCAATAAATGTAATCCAGCATATAAGCAGAACTAAAGACAAAAACCACATGATTACCTCAATAGATGCAGAAAAGGCCTTTGACAAAATTCAACACCCCTTCATGCTAAAAACTCTCCATAAATTAGGTATTGATGGGACGTAACTCAAAATAATAAGAGCTATCTATGACAAACCCACAGCCAATATCATACTGAAAGGACAAAACCTGGAAGCATTCCCTTTGAAAACTGGCACAAGATAGGGATGCCCTCTCTCACCACTCCTATTCAACATAGTGTTGGATGTTCTGGCCAGGGAAATCAGGCAGGAGAAGGAAATAAAGGCATTCAATTAGGAAAAAAGGGAGTCAAATGGTCCCTGTTTGCAGATGACATGATTGTATATCTAGAAAACCCTATTGTCTCAGCCCAAAATCTCCTTAAGCTGATGAGCAAATTCAGCAAAGTCTCAGGATACAAAATCAACGTGCAAAAATCACAAGAATTCTTATGCACAAATAACAGACAAACAGAGGGCCAAATCACGAGTGAACTCCCATTCACAATTGCTTCAAAGAAAATAAAATACCTAGGAATGCAACTTACAAGGGATGTGAAGGACCTCTTCAAGGAGAACTACAAACCACTGCTCAATGAAATATAAGAGGACACAAACAAATGGAAGAACCTTCCATGCTCATGGGGAGAAAGAATCAATATCGTGAAAATGGCCATACTGCCCAAGGTAATTTATACACTCAATGCCATCCCCATCAAGCTTCCAATGACTTTCTTCACAGAATTGGAAAAAACTACTTTAAAGTTCATATGGAACCAAAAAAGAGCCCACATTGCCAAGTCCATCCTAAGCCAAAAGAACAAAGCTGGAGACATCACACTACCTGACTTCAAACTATACTACAAGGCTACAGTAAGCAAAACAGCATGGCACTGGTACCAAAACAGAGATATAGACCAATGGAACAGAACGGAGCCCTCAGAAACAATGCCACGTATCTACAACTGTCTGATCTTTGACAAACCTGACAAAAACAAGCAACGGGGAAAGGACTACCTTTTTAATAAATGGTGTTGGGAAAACTGGCTAGCCATAAGTAGAAAGCTGAAACTGGATCCCTACTTTACACCTTATACAAAAATTAATTCAAGATGATTAAAGACTTACATGTTAGACCTCAAACCATAATCACCCTAGAAGAAAACCTAGGCAATGCTATCAGGACATAGGCATGGGCAAGGACTTCATGTCTAAAACACCAAAAGCAATGGCAACAAAAGCCAAAATTGACAAATGGGATCTAATTAAAATAAAGAGCTTCTGCACAGCAAAGGAAAATACCATCAGAGTGAACAGGCAATCTACAAAATGGGAGAAAATTTTTGCAACCTACTTATCTGACAAAGGGCTAATATCCTGAATCTACAATGAACTCAAACAAATTTACAAGAAAAAAAAAACAACCCCATCAACAAGTGGGCAAAGGATATGAACACACACATCTCAACAGAAGACATTTATTCAGCAAAAAAACACATGAAAAAATGCTCATCATCACTGACCATCAGAGAAATGCAAATCGAAACCACAAGGAGATACCATCTCACACCAGTTAGAATGGCAATCATTAAAAAGTCAGGAAACAGCATGTACTGGAGAAAATGTGGAGAAATTGGAACACTTTTACACTGTTGGTGGGACTCCAAACTAGTTCAACCATTGTGGAAGTCAGTGTGGTGATTCCTCAGGGATCTAGAACAAGAAATACCATTTGAACCATCCATCCCATTACTGGGTATATACCCAAAGGATTATAAACCATGCTGCTATAAAGACACAATCACAAATATGTTTATTGTGGCACTATTCACACTAGCAAAGACTTGGAACCAACACAAATGTCCAAAAATGATAGACTGGGTTAAGAAAATGTGGCACATATACACCATGGAATACTATGCAGCCATAAAAAATGATGAGTTCACGTCCTTTGTAGGGATATGGATGAAGCTGGAAACCATCATTCTCAGCAAACTATCACAAGGACAAAAACCCAAACACCGCATGTTCTCACTCATAGGTAGGAATTTAATAAAGAGAACACATGGACACAGGAAGGGAAACATCACAAAAGAGGGACTGCTGTGAGGTGGTGGGTGAAGGGAGGGATTGCATTAAGAGATATACCTAATGCTAAATGACAAGTTAATGGGTGCAGCACAGTAGCATGGCACATGTATACATATGTAACGAACATGCACATTGTGCACATGCACCATAAAATGTAAAGTATAATAATAATAGAATAAAAAAAAGAAAACTTCTGTCTAGTTTTTATGTGAAGATACTTGCTTTTTCACCATAGGCCTCAAACTGCTCACAAATATCCCCTGGAAGTTTCCACAAAAAGACTGCATTGAAACTGCTAAGTCAAAGGAAATGTTCAACTCTGTGAGATGAATGCATACATCACAAAGAAGTTTCTCAGAAATCTTCTGTCTAGATTTTATGTGAAGATATTTCCTTTTTCACCATAGGCCTCAAAGCGCTCACAAATATCCCTTTGAAGATTGTACTAAAAGACTGTTTCCAAACTGCTCAATCAAAACAAAGGTTCAAATCTGTGAGATGAATGCACTCATCACGAAGAAGTTTCTCAGAAATCTTCTGTCTAGTTTTTATGTGAAGATATTTCCTTTCTCACCACAGGCCTCAAATCACTCACAAATATCCCTTTGCAGATTCTGCAAGAACAGAGAAATCAACCTGTACATTGAAAAGAAACGTTTACCTCTGTGAGACAAATGCACATATTACAAACCAGTTTCTCAAAAGCCTTCTGTCTACCTTTTATGTGAAGGTATTTCCAATTTAACCACAGGCCTCAAAGGGCTCAAAAATAGCGCTTTGAAGATTCTCCAAAAAGACTGTTTCCAAACTGCTCCATCAAAACAAATGTTCAATTCTGTGAGATGAATGCACACATCACAAAGAAGTTTCTCAGAAAGCTTCTGTCTAGTTTTTATGTGAAGATATTACCTTTTTCACCACAGGCCTCAAAGTGCTCAAAAATATCCCTTTGTGGATTCCACAAAAAGACTGTTTCCAAACCACTCAATCAAAACAAATGTTCAATTCTGTGAGATGAATGCACACATCACAAAGAAGTTTCTCAGAAAGCTTCTGTCTAGTTTTTATGTGAAGATATTACCTTTTTCACCATAGACCTCAAAGTGCTCAAAAATATCCCTTTGCAGATTCCACAAAAAGACTGTTTCCATACTTCTCAATGAAAAGAAAGGTTTACATCTCTGAAATGAATGCACACAACACAAAGAAGTTTCTCTGAAAAACCTGTCTAGTTTGTATATGAAGATATTTCCTTTTTCACCATAGTCCACAAAGTGCTCACAAATATCCTTATGTAGATTCTACAAAGAGACTGCTTCCAAACTACATAATCAAAAGAAAGTTTCAACTCAGTGAGATGAATGCACAGAAAAGAAAGAAGTTTCTCAGAATGCTTCTGTCCAGTTTTTATGACAAGATATTTCCCTTTTCACCATAGGCCTCAAAATACTCACAAATACCCCTTTACAGATTCTACCATGAGACTGTTAAGACTGTTTCCAAACTGATTAATGAAAAGAAAGGTTCAAATCTCTGAGATGAATGCACACATCACAAAGAAGTTTCTCAGAAAGCTTCTGTCTAGTTTTTATGTGAAGATATTTCCTTTTCCACAATAGGCCTCAAATCACTCACAAATAACCCTTTGCAGATTCTACAAAAAGACTGTTTCCAAACTGCTCAATGAATATAAATGTTCAAGTATGGGAGATGAATGCCCACATTGCAAAGAAGTTTCTCAGAAACTTACTGTCTAGTTTTTCTGTGAAGATATTTCCTTTTGACATACGTCTCAATCCGCTCACAAATATTCCTTTGCAGATTTGACAAAAAGACTCTTTCTAAACTATTCAATGAACATAAAGTTACAACTTTGTGAGATGAATGCACACATCACAAAGAAATTGTCCAAAATATTCGTCTGGTTTTTATATTAAGATATTTCCTTTTTCACCACAGGCCTCAAAGCCCTCCAAATACCGCTTGGCACATAATTCAAAAAGACTCTTTCTCAACTGCTCAATCAAAAGAAAATTGCAACTCTTTGAGATGAATGCACATATCACAAAGAAATTTGGCAGAAATTTCAGTCTAGTTTTAATGTGAAGATATTTCCTTTTTCACCATAGGCCTCAAAGCCCTCCAAATATCCCTTTTCAGATTCTACAAAAAGACTGTTTCCAAACTGCTCAATGAAAATAAATGTTCAACCCTGTGAGATGAATGCACACTTCACAAAGAAGTTTCTCAGGAAGCTTCTCTCTAGTTTTTATGTGAAGATATTTCCTTTATCACCATCAGCCACAAAGTGCTCAAAATATCCTTTGGCAGATTCGAAAAAAAGACTGTATCCAAACTGTTCAATGAAAAGAAACGTTCAACTCTGTGAGATAAATGCACACATCACAGAGAAGTTTCACAAAAAGCTTCTGGCTAGACTTTATGTGAAGATATTTCCTTTTTCACCAAAGGCCTCAAACTGCTCATAAATATCCCTTTGCTGATTCAACAAAAGCTGTTCCCAAACAGCTCAATCAAAAATATTCAACACTGTGAGATGAATGGACACATCACAAAGAAGTTTCTCAGAATGCTTCTGTCTAGTTTTTATGTGAAGATACTTCCTTTTTCACCATAGGCCTCTAAGTGCTCCAAATATCCATTTCCAGATTCTAAAAAAAAACTGTTTCCAAAGTGCTCAATCAAAAGAAATGTTGATCTCTGTGAGATGAAAGCACACATTACAAGAAGTTTCTCAGATAGCTTCTGTGTAGTTTTTATGTGATGTTATTTCCTTTTTTTCATAGGCAACAAAGGACTCACAAATATCCCTTTGCAGATACTACAAAAAGATTGTTTCCAAACTACTCAATCACAAGAAAGGTGCCATTCTGTGAGACGAATGCACACAACACAAAGAAGTTTCTCAGAAAGCTTCTGTCTAGTTTTTATGTGAAACTATTTCCTTCTTCACCATAGGCCTCAAAGGACTCAAAATATCCCTTTGCAGATTCTACAAAAAGACTGTTTTCAAACTCCTCAATGAAAAGAAAAGTTCAACTCTCTGAGATGAATGCACACATCACAAAGTAGTTTCTCAGAAAGTTTCTGTCTAGTTTTTTGTGTAGATATTTCCTTTTTCACAATAGGCCTCAAAGCTCTCCACATATCCCTTGACAGATTCTACAAAAAGACTTTCCAAACTGCTGATTCAAAAGAAAGGTTCAATTCTGTGAGTTGAATGCACACAACACAAATAAGTACCTCAAAAATCTTCTGTCTAGTTTTTATGTGAAGATATTTCATTTTTCACCATAGTCTTCTAATCGTGCACAAATATCCCTTTGCAGATTCTACAAAAGACTGTCTCCAAACTGCTCAATCAAAAGAAAGTTTCAACTCTGTGAGATGAATGCACACATCACAAAGAAATTTCTCACAAAGGTTTTCTCTAGTTTTTAAGTGAAGATATTTCTTTTTCACCATAGGCCTCAAATGGCTCACAAATATCCCTTTGCAGTTTGGACCAGAAGACTGTTTCCAAACTGCTGAATCAAAAGGAAGTTTAAACTTTGTGAGATGAGTGCACACATCATAAAGAAGTTTGTCAGAAAGCTTCTGTCTAGTTTTTATGTGAAGATATTTCCTGTTTCACCACAGATCTCAACGTGCTCCAAATATTCCTTTGCAGATTTTACAAAAAGACTGCTTCCAAACTGCTCAATCAAAACAAAGGTTCAACTATGTGACATGAATGCACACATCACAGGAAGTTTCTCAAAAATCTTCTGCCTAGTTTTTATGTGAAGATATTTCCTTTTTCACCATATTCCTCAAACTGCTCACAAATATCCCTTTACAGATTCTACAAAAAGACTGTTTCCCAACTGCTCAATGAATAGAAAGTTACAACTCTGGGACATTAATTCACCCATTACAAAGAAGTTTCTCAGAATGTTTCTGTCTAGTTTTTCTGTGAAGATATTTCCTTTTTCACATAGGCCTCTATCTGCTCACAAATATCCCTTTGCAGATTCCACAAAAATACTGTTTCCAAACTACTCAATGAACAGAAAGGTTGAACTCTGTGAGATGAATGCACACAAAATCAAACACTGCATGTTCTCACTCATAAGTGGGAATTGAACAATGAGAACCCATGGACACAGAAAGGGGAACATCACACTCTGGGGACTGTTGGGGGGGAGGGGGGAGGGATAGCATTAGGAGATATACCTATTGCTAAATGAGGAGTTAATGGGTGCAGCACACCAACATGGCACATGGATACATATGTAACAAACCTGAACATTGTGCGCATATACCGTAAAACTTAAAGTATAATAATAACAAAATAAAAAATAAAAAAGAGAGAAATTCTTCTAAAGATTCTGTCTAGTTTTTATGTGAAGATATTTCCTTTTTCACCATAGACCTCAAAGCGCTCCAAATATCCATTGGCACATTCTTCAAAAAGACTGTTTCCAAACCTCTCAATGAAAAGAAAAGTTCAACTCTGTGAGATGAATGCACACATCAGAAAGAAGGTTCCCAGAAAGTTTCTGCCTAGTTTTTCTGTGAAGATATTTCGTTTTTCACCACAGGCCTCAGAGTGCTCCAAGTATCTCTTTGCAGATCCTTCAAAAAGACTGTTTCCAAACTGCTCAATGAAAGGAAAGGTTCAACTCTGTGAGATGAAACCACACATCACAAAGAAGTTTCTCAGAAAGTTTTTTCCTAGTTTTTATGTGAAGATATTTGCTTTCTCACCATAGGCCTCAAAACCCTCCAAATAGCCCTTTGCAGATTCTACAAAAAGACTGTTTCCAAACTGCTCAATCAAGGGAATGGTTCAACTTTGTGAGATGAATGCATACATCACAAAGGAGTTTCTCAGAATGCTTCTGTCTATTTTTGATGTGAAGATATTTCCTTTTTCACGTTAGGCCTCAAACTGCTCACAAATATCCCTTTGCAGATTCCACAAAAAGACAGTTTCCAAACTGCTCAGTCAAAAGAAAGGTTCAATTCTGTGATATGAATGCATATATCACAGAGAACTTCCCCAGAAAGCTTCTGTCTAGTTTTAAAGTGAAGAGATTTCCTTTTTCACCATAGTCCTCAAAACACTCACAAATATCCGTTTGCAGATTCTCCAAAAAGACTCTTTCTAAACTGCTCAATCAAAAGAAAGTTTCAACTGTGTGTGATGAGTGCAAACATCACAAAGAAGTTTCTCAGAAAGATTCCGTCTAATTTTTATGTGAAGATATTTCCTTTTTCACCATAGTCCTCAAAGCACAGACAAATATGCATTGGCAGATACTTCAAAAAGACTGTTTATAAACTTCTCAATCATAGGAAAGTTTCAACAGCGTGCAATGAATGCACACATCACAAAGAAGTTTCTCAGAAAGATTCCATGTAATACTTCTGTGAAGATATTTCCTTTTTCGCCATAGGCCTCAAGCAGCTAAGAAGTATTCCTTTGCAGATTCTACAAGAACAGAGGTTCCAATCTGCTCAATGAAAGAAACATTTCCCTCTGTGAGATGAATGCACACATCACAAATCAGTTCCTCAGAAACCTCCTCTCTAGTTTTAATGTGAAGCCATTTCTTTTTCACCATAGACCTCAAAGTGCTGACAAATATCCTTTTGCACATTCTGCAAAAAGACTGTTTTGAAACTGCTCAATCAAAAGAATGGATCGACACTGTGAGATGAATGCACACATCACAAAGAAGTTTCTCAGAAATCTTCTGTCCAGTTTTTATGTGAAGATATTTCCTTTTTCACGATAGGTCTCAAACTGCTCAGAAATATCCCTCTGCAGATGCAACAAAAAGACTGTTTCTAAACTGCTCAATCAAAAGAGAGCTTCAACTCTGTTAAATGAATGCTCACGTCACAAATAAGTTTCTCAGAAAGTTTCTCTCTATTTTTTGCATGAAGATATTTCCTTTTTCACCATAGGACTCAATGCACTCACAAATATACTTTTGCAGATTCTACAAGAACTGATTTTCCAATATGCTCAATGAAAATAAACGTTTACCTCTGTGAGATGAATGTGCACATCACAAAGTAGTTTCTCAGAAACCTTCTGTCTAGTTTTTATGTGAAGATACTTCCTTTTTCACCATAAGCCTCAAATCGCTCACATATATCCCTCTGCAGATTCTACAAAAAACTGTTTCCAAATTGCTCAAACAAAAGAAAGTTCAACTCTGTGAGATGAATGCATGCATCACAAAGAAGTTTCTCAGAAAGAGTCTCTCTTGTTTTTATATGAAGATGGTTCCTTTTTCACAATAGGTCTCAAAGCACTCTCAAATATCCCTTTGCAGATTCCAGAAGGGGACAGTTTCCAAAGTGCTCCATGAAAAGAAATGGTTACTTCTCTGATATGAATGCACACATCAAAAAGCAGTTTCTCAGAAAACTTCTTTGTACTTTTTATGTGAGGATATTTCCTTTTTCACCATAGAGCTCAACATGCTCCTGAGTATCACTTTTTAGATTCTTCAAAAAGACTGTTTCCAAACTGCTCTGTCAAAAGGATGGTTCAACTCTGTGAGATGAATGCACACATCACAAAGATGTTTCACAGAAAGGTTCTGTTTAGTTTTTATGTGAAGATATTTCCTTTATCACCATAGGCCTCAGTGCATTCCCAAATATCCATTTGAAGATTCTACAAAAAGGCTTTTTCCAAATTGCTTAATCAAAAGAATGGTTCAACTTTGGGAGATGAATGCAAGCATCACAAAGAAGTTTCTCAGAAAGCTTCAGTCTAGTTTTAATGTGAGGATATTTCCTTTTCCACCATAGGCCTTAAAACACTCAAAATATCCCTTTTCAGATTATCCAAGAAGAAAGTTTCCAAACTGCTCAATGATAAGAAACTTTTACCTCTGTGAAATGAATGCACACATCACAAAGAAGTTTCTCAGAATGCTTCTTTCTAGTTTTTATGTGAAGAAATTTGCTTTTTCCCCATAGGCCTAAGCATGCTCCCAAATATCCCTTTGCAGATCTACAAAAACTGTTTCCAAACTGCTCAAACAGAAGAATGTCACAGCTCTGTGAGGTGAATGTACATGTCACAAAAATGTTTCACAGAAAGGTTCTGTTTAGTTTTTATGTGAAGATATTTCCTTTTTCACCATAGGCCTCAGTGCATTTCCAAATATCCATTTGCAGATCCTAGAAAAAGACTGCTTCCAAAGTGCTCAATCAAAGAATGGTTCCACTCGGTGAGATGAATGCACACATCACAAGGAAATTTCTCAGAAAGCTTTCATCTACTCTTTGTGTGAAAGTATTTCCTTTTTCAACATTTGCCTCAAATCACTCACAAATATCCCATTGCAGATTCCAGAAGAAAAGAGTTTCCAAACTTCTCAATGAAAATAAACGTTTGCCTCTGTGAGATGAATACACACATCACAAAGCAGTTTCTCAGAAAGCTTCTGTCTAGTTTTTATGTGAAGATATTTCCTTTTTCACCACAGGCTTCAATGCACTCCCAAATAGCCCTTTGCAGATTCTACAAAAAGAATGTTTCCCAACTGCTCAATCAAAACAATGGCCCAACTCTGTAAAATGAATGCTGTCATCACAAAGAAGTCTTTCAGTAAGCTTCTATGTAGTTTTTATGTGAAGGTATTTCCTTTTTCTCCCTAGGCCTCAATGCACTACCATATATTCCTTTGCAGATTCTACAAAAAGAATGTTTTCAAACTGCTCAATCAAAGAATGGTTCCACTATGTGAGATTACTGCACACATCACAAAGAAGTTACTCATAAAAGTTCTGTCAATTTCTTATGTGAAGATATTTCCTTTTTCACCATAGGTCCCAAAGCACTCACAAATATCCCTTTGCAGATTCTAGAAGAACAGAGTTTCCAAACTGCTCAATGAAAATAAACTTTTACATCTGTGAGATGAATGCACACATCACAAAGCAGTTTCTCAGAAAGATTCTTTCTATTTTTTCTGAGAAGATATTTCCTTTTTCACCATAGGCCTCAATTCAGTATCAAATATCCACTTGTAGATACTACAAAAAGACTGTTTCCAAACTGCTCAATCAAAAGATTGGTTCAGCTATGTGAGATGAATGCACACATCAAAAAGAAGTTTCTCAGAAAGTTTCTACCTAGTTTTCATGAGATGATATATCCTTTTTCATGGTATGCCTCAAAGCACTCACAAATATCCCTTTGCAGATTCTAGAAGAACAGTTTCCATACTGCTCAGTGAACAGAAACATTTACCTCTGTGAGTTGAATGCACACATAACAAAGCAGTTTCTCAGAAAGATTCTTTCCACTTTTTCTATGAAGAAATTTCCTTTTTCATCATAGGCCTCAAAGTGCTCCCTTTTTGCAGATTCTGCAAAAAGACTGTTTCTGAACTGCTCAATCAAAAGAATGGTTCAAATCTGTCAGATGAATGCACACATCACAAAGAAGTTTCTCAGAAAACTTCTATCTAGTTTTCATGTGAAGATACTTGCTTTTTCACTATAGACCTCAAAGAGCTCACAAATATCCCTTTGCAGATTCCAGAAGAACGGTTTCCAAACTGCTCATTGAAAAGAAGCATTTACCTCTTTGAGATAAATTCACACATCACAAAGCAGTTTCTCTGAAAGTTTCTTTTTAGTGTTTATGTGAAAATATTTCCTTTTTCACCGTAGGCTTCAAAGCACTCCCAAATATCCCTTTTGAGTGACTACAAAAAGACAGTTTCCAAACTGCTCAATCTAAAGAATGGTTCAGTTCTGTGAGATGAATGCACACATCACAAGCAAGTTTCTCAGAAAGCTTCTGCCTAGTTTTTATGTGAAGATATTTCCTTTTACACCATAGGCCTCAAAGTGCTCACAAATATCCCTTTGCAGATTCCAGAAGAAGAGAGTTTCTAAAGTGCTCCATGAAAAGAATCAATTACCTCTGTGATATGAATGCACACATCAAAAAGCAATTTCTCAGAAAGCCTCTTTCTACTTTTTATGTGAAGTTATTTCCTTTTTCACTGCAGGCTGCAATGCACTCCCAAATATACTGTTGCAGATTCTACAAAGAAACTCTCCAAACTGATCAATCAAAAGAATACTTCAACTCTCTGAGTGGAATGCACTCATCACAAAGAAATTTCTCAGAAAGCTTCCATCTAGTATTTACATGAAGATATTTTCTCTTTCACCACAGGCATGAAAGCAATCCCAAATATCCCTTTGCAGATTCTAGAAGAACAGTGTTTACAAACTGCCCAATGAAAAGAAACTTTTACCTCAGTGAGATGAATGCACACATCACAAAGAAGTTTCTCAGAAATCTTCTGTCTTGTTTTTAAGGGATGATATTTGTTTTTCACCATAGGCCCCAAAGCACTCACAAATATCCCTTTGCAGATTCTCCAAGAACAGAGTCTACAAAATGCTGAAAGAAATGTTAACCTCTATAAGATGAATGCATACATCACAAAGCAGTTTCTCAGAAAGCTTCTTTCTAGTTTTTATGTGAAGGTATTTACTTTTTCAATGTGGTTCTCAAAGTGCTCCCAAATATCCCTTTGCAGATTCTACAATAAGACTGTTTCCAAAATGCTGAATATAAGAATGGTTTAATTCTGTGAAGTAAATGCACACATCACAGAGAAGTTTCTCAGAAAAATTCTGTCTAGTTTTTATGTGATAATATTTCCTTTTTCAATATAGGCCTCAAAGCACTCACAAATATCCCTTTGTAGATACTGCAAGGACAGAGTTCCCAAACTGCCCAATGAAGATAAATGTTTATCTCTGTGCATTGACCACACAGATCACAGAGAAATTTCTCAGAAAGCCTCTTTCTAGTTTTTATGTGACAATATTTCCTTTTTCACCATATGCCTCAAAGCACTCAAAGATATCCCATTGCAGATTCCAGAAGAATAGAGTTTCCAAACTGCTCAATGAAAAGAAATGTTTACCTATGTGAGAATAAAGAACACAGCACAAAGCAATTTCTCAAAAAAAAAGCTTCTTTCTACTTTTTATGTGAAGATATTTCCTTTTTCAGCATAGGCCTCAAAGCGCTCACAAATATCTGTTTGCAGAAACTACAAAAAGACTGTTTCCAAACTGCTCAATCCAAAGAATAGTTCAACACCATGAGATGAATGCACACATCACAAAGACGTTTCTCAGAAAGCTTCAGCCTGGTTTTATGTGAAGATACTTTCTTTTTCACCATAGGCCTCAAAGTGCTCACAAATATTCCTTTACAGATTCCAGAAGAACAGAGTTTCTCAAGTGCTCAATGAAAAGAATCATTTACCTCTGTGATATGAATGCACACATCACAGAGCATTTCCTCAGAAAGCTTCATTCTAGTGTTTATGTAAAGATATTTCCTTTTTCACCATAGGCCTCAAAGTGCTCACAAATATTCCATTGTAGAGTCTACAAAAAGAGATTCTGCAAAGTGCTCAATCTAAAGAATGTTTCAACTCTGTGAGATGAATTCACACAGCACAAACAACTTTCTCAGAAAGCTTCTGCCTAGTTTTTAAGTGAAGATACTTCATTTTTCACCATAGGCCTCAAAGCGCTCAAAAATATCCCTTTGCAGACTCTAGAAGAACACTGTTTGCAAACTGCTCAATGAAAAGAAACGTTTATGTCATCAAGATGAATGCATACAACACAAAGCAGGTTCTCAGAAAGACTCTTTCTAGTTTTTATGTGAAAATATTTCCTTTTTCACCATGGTCCTCAAAGCGCTCCCAAATATGCCTTTGTGGATTCTAGAAAAAGTCTGTTTCCAAACTGCTCAATTGAAGGAATGGTTCAATTCTGTGAGGTGAATGCACACATCTCAGAGAAGTTGCTGAGAAAGCTTCTTGCTAGTTTTTATGTGGTGATATTTGCTTTTTCACCATAGGCCACAAAGTGATCACAAATATCCCATTGCAGATTCTTCAAGGACAGAGATCCCAAACTGCTCAATGAGGAGAAACATTAACCTATGTGAGATGAATGCACACGTCACAAGGCAGTTACACAGAAAGCTTCTTTCTACTTTTTATGTGAAGATATTTTCTTTTTTACCATAGGAATCAGCGCGCTCCCAAATATCCCTTTGCAGATTCTATAAAAAGACTTTTTCCAAACTGCTCACTCAAAAGGGTGGTTCAACTCTGTGAAATGAAAGCACACATCACAAAGAAGGTTCTCAGAAAGCTTCTGTCTAGTTTTTGTGTGAAGATATTTCCTTTTTCAACATAGGCCTCAAATCACTCATAAATATCTCTTCGCAGATTCTGGAACAACAGAGTTAAACTGCTCAATGAAAAGAAACGTTTAGCTATCTGAGATGAATGCACGCATCACAAAGGAGTTTCTCAGAAAGCTTCTTTCTAGTTTTTATCTCAATGTATTTCCTTTTTCACAATAGGCCTCCACATGCTGTGAAATATCCCTTTTCAGACTCTTCAAAAAGCCTGTTTCCAAACTGTTCCATCAAAAGCATGGTTCAATTCTGTGAGATGAAAGCACACAACACAAAGAAGTTTCTCAGAAAGCTTCTGTCTAGTTTTTATGAAAAGATATTTAATTTTTAACTATAGACCTAAATGCACTCCTAAGCATCCCTTTCCAGATACTACAAAAAGACTCTTTCCAAACAGCTCTTTCAAAAGAATGGGTCCACTCTGTGAGATGTAGGTGCACATCACAAAGAAGTTTCTCTGAAGGCTTCTCTTTAGTTTTTACGTGAAGATATTTCCTTTTTCACCATAGGTCTCAAAGTACACAAAAATATCCTTTTGCAGATTCTAGCAGAAAAGTGTTCCCAAACTGCTCAATAAAAAGAAATGTTTACCTCTCTGAGATGAATGCACACATCATAAAGAAGTTTCTCAGAAAGCTTCTTTCTAGCTTTTATGTGAAGCTATTTCCTTTTTCACCATAGGCCTCAAGGTGCTCCTGTATATACTTACCCAGATTCTACAAAGACTGTTTCCAAACTGCTCAATCAAAAGAATGATTCAACTCTGTGGGATGAATACACACATCACAAAGAAGTTTCTCAGAAAACTTCTCTTTACTTTTTATATGAAGATATTTCCTTTTTCACCATCGGTCTCAAAGTGCTCACAAATATCTCCTTGCAGATTCTAGAAGAAGAGAGTTTCCAAAGTGCTCCATGAAAAGAAACGTTTGCCTCTGTGATATGAATGCAAACATTAAAAAGCAGTTTCTCAGAGGCTTCTTTCTACTTTTTATGTGAAGATATTTCCTTTTTCACCTTAGGCCTCAAAGTAATCAGAAATATCCCTTTGCAGATTCTACAAAAAGGCTGTTTCCAAACTGCTGTATGAAAATAATGGTTCAACTCGGTGAGTTGAATGTACACATCACAAAGATGTTTCTCAGAAAGCCTCTGTGTAACTTTTATGTGACAATATTTCCTTTCTCACCATAAGCCTCAAAGAGCTCATAAATATCCCTGTGCAGAATCTTGAAGAACGTAGTTGTGAAACTGCTCAATGAAAAGAAACCTTTACCTCAGTGAAATGAATGCACACATCACAAATCAGTTTTTCAGAAAGTTTCTTTCTAGTTTTTATGTGTAAATATTTCCTTTTTCACCATAGGCCTCAGCGTGCTCCCAAATATCCCTTTGCAGATTCTACAAAAAGACTGTTTCAAAATTGCTTAAAAAAAAAGAATGTACATATCACAAAGAAGTTTCTTAGAAAGCCTATGTCCAGTTTCTATGTGAAGATATTTCCTTTTTCACCATAGGCCTCAAAGCACACAGAAATATCCCTTTGCAGACTCTACAAAAACAGAGTTTCCAAACTGCTGAATGAAAAGAAACTTTTACCTCTGAGAGATGAATTCACACATCACAAAGAAGTTTTTCATAAAGCTTCTTTCTTGTTTTATCTGAAGATATTTCCTTTTTCACCATTGGCCTCAACACGCTCCCAAATATTCCTTTGCAGATTCCACAAAAAGTCAGTTTCCAAACTGCTCAATCAAAACAATGGTTCAACTCTGTGAGATGAATGACCACATCACAAAGTAGTTTCCCATAAAGCTTCTTTCTAGTTTTTATGTGAAGATATTTCCTTTTTCACCATAGGCCTCAGCGCACTCCCAAATATCCCTTTGCAGATTCTACAAAAAGACTGTTTCCAAACTGCTCAAACAAAAGAATGTCACAGCACTGTGAGGTGAATGCACACATCACAAAGATGTTTCACAGAAAGTTTCTGTCTAGTTTGTATGTGAAGATATTTCCTTTTTCAACATTTGCCTAAAAGCACTCCCAAATATTCCTTTGCAGCTTCTACAAAAAGAGTGTTTCTAAATTGCACAATCAAAAGAATGTTTCAACTCTGTGAGATGAATGCCCACATCTCAAAGAAGTTTCTCCGAAAGCTTCTGTCTAGTTTTTATTTGAAGATATTTCCTTTTTCACCATAAGCCTCAAAGTGTTCACTAATATCCCCTTGCAGATTCTAGAAAGGTGTGTCCAAACTGCTCAATGAAAAGAATCATTTACTTCTGGAGATGAATGCACACATCAAAAAGCAGTTTCTCAGAAAGCTTCTTTGTAGTTTTTATGTGAAGAAATTTGCTTTTCCACCATAGGCCTCAACGCACTCCCAAATATCACATTTTAGATTCTACAAAAAGACTGTCTTGAAACTGTTCTATCAAAAGAATGGTTCAACTCTGTGAGATGAATGCCCACATCACAAAGAAGTTTCCCAGAAAGTTTCTGTCTAGTTTTTATGTGACAATATTTCCTTTTTCACCATAGGCCTCAACGCACTCCCAAATATACATTTTTAGATTCTACAAAAAGACTGTTTCCAAACTGCTCTATCAAAGGAATGGTTGAAATCTGTAAGATGAATGCACACATCACAAAGGAGTTTCTCAGAAAGCTTCCGTCTGGTTTTTATGTGAAGGTATTTCCTTTTTCACCATAGTTCGCAAAGCACTCACAAATATCCATTTGCAGCTTCTAGAAGAACAGAGTTTCCAAACTACTCAGTGAAAAGAAACCTTTACCTCTGTGAGTTAAATGCATGCATAGCAAGGAAGTTTCTCACAATGCTTCTTTCTAGTTTTTATGTGAAGATATTTCCTTTTTCACCATAGGGCTCAACACACTCCCAAGTATCCCTTTGCAGTTTCTATGAACAGACTGTTTCCAAACTGCTCAATGAAAAGAAAGTTTCATCTCTGTGAGATGAATGTCCACATCGCAAAGAAGTTTCCCAGAAAGCTTCTGACTAGTTTTTATTTGAGGATATTTCCTTTTTCACCCTAGGCCTCAAAGGGCTCAAAAATATGCCCTTGCAGATTCAACAAAAAGACTGTTTCCAAGATGCTCAATCAAAAGAAATGTTCCACTCTGTGAGATGAATGCACACATGACAAAGAAGTTTCTCAGAAAGCTCCTGTCTAGTTTTTAGGTGAAGATATTTCCTTTTTCACCATATGCCTCTAAGCTCTCCAAATATCCATTTGCAGATTCTAGAAGAACAGATTTTCCCAACTCCTCAATGAAAACAAACTTTTACCTTTGGGAGATGAATGCACACATCACAAAGCAGAAAGTTTCTTCCTAGTTTTTATGTGAAGATATTTCGTTTTTCACCATAGGACTCAAAATGCTCCCAAATATCCCTTTGCTGATTGTACAAAAAGATTGTATTCAAACTGCTCAATCAAAAGAATAGTTAAACTCTATTAGAGGAATGCACATATGACAAAGAAGTTTCTCAGAAAGATTCTGTCTAGTTTTTATGTGAAGATATTTCCTTTTTCAATGTAGGCTTCAAAGTACTCTCAAATATCCCTTTGCGGATGCTAGAAAAACAGAGTTTCCAAATTGCTCAATGAAAACAAACGTTTATCTCTATGAGATGAATGCACAGATCACAAGCTGTTTCTCAGAAGGCTTCTTTCTAGTTTTTATGTGGAGACATTTCCTTTTTTGCCATAGATCTCTAAGTGCTCAAAAGTATCCCTTTACAGATTCTATGAAAAGACTGCTTCCAAATGGCTCAATCAAAAGAATGGTTCAACTCTGTGAGATAAATGCACAAATCAAAAAGAAGTTTCTCTGAAATCTTCTGTCTAGTTTTTATGTGAAGATATTTCCTTTTTCACTATAGGCCTCAAAGTGCTCACAAATATCCCTTTGCAGATTCCAGAAGAACAGTTTCCAAACTGCTCAATGAAAAAAAATTTACCTCTGTGGAAGAATGCACACATCAAAAAGCACTTTCTCAGAAAGCTTCTTTCTACTTTTTTATGTGAAGATAATTCCATTTTCAGTATATGCACCAATGCGCTCTAAAATATCCATTTGCAGATTCCACAGAAAGACTTTTTCCAAACTGTTGAATTAAGGGAATGTTTCAACTCTGTGAGATGAATGCACTTGTTACACAGAAGTTTCTCAGAAAGGTTCTGTGTGGTGTTTTTGTGAAGATATTTCCTTTCTCAACATAAGCCTCAAGGTGCTCACAAATATCCCTTTTCAGATTCTGGAAGAACAGAGTTTCCAAACTGCTCAATGAAAAGAATCGTTTACCTCTGTGAGATGAATGCACACATCATGAAGGAGTTTCTCAGAAAGCTTCTTTTAAGTTTTTATGTGAAGATATTTCCTTTTTCACCTTAGGTCTCAAAGCTCTCCCTAATATCCTTTGGCAGATTGTACAAAAATACTGTTTCCAAACTGTTAAACCAAAAGAATGGTTCAACTCTGTGACACGAATGCACACATGACAAAGAAGTTTCTCAGAAATCCTCTGTCTAGTTTTTGTGAAAGTATTTCCTTTTTCACCACAGGCCTCAAAGCACTCACAAATATCCCTTTGCAAGTTCTAGAAGAACAGAGTTTCCAAACTTCCCAATGAAAAGAAACTTTTACCTCTGTGAGATGAGTGCACATATCCTAAACCAGTTTCTCAGAAATTTCTTTCTACTTTTCATATGAAGATATTTCATTTTTCACCATAGGCCTCAACACACTCCCAAGTATCCCTTTGCAGATTCTACAAAAATACTGTTTCCAAACTGCTCAATCAAAAGTATGGATCAACTCTGTGAAATGAATACACACATCACAAAGAAATTTCTCAGAAAGTTTCTGTCTGGTTTTTATATGAAGATATTTCCTTTTTCACCACAGGCCTCAATGTGCTCCCAAATATCCCCTTGCAGATGCCAAAAGCAGATAGTTTTCAAACTGATTTATCAAAAGAATGGTTCAACTCTGTGTGATGAATGCACACATTACAAAGAAGTTTCTCAGAAAGCTTCTGTCTAGTTTTTATGTGAAGTTATTTACTTTTTCACCATAGGTATAAAAGCGCTCATGAAAATCCCTTTGCTGATTCTAGAACAACAGAGTTTCCAAAGTGCTGAATGAAAAGAAATGTTTACCTCTGTGAGATAAATGCACACATCATAGAGAAGTTTCTCAGAAAGCTTGTTTCTAGTTTTTATGCGAACATATTTCATTTTTCACCATAGGCTCCCAAATATCCCTTTGCAGATTCTCCAAAAAGGCTGTTTCCAAACAGCTCAATCAAAAGAATGGTTCACCTCCATGAGATGAATGCACACATCATAAAGTAGTTTATCAGAAGCTTAATTCTAGTTTTTATGTGAATATCTTTCTTTTTTCACCATAGGTATCAAAGCGCTCATGAATATCCCTTTGCAGATTCTACAACAACAGGGTTTCCAAAGTGCTCAATGAAAAGGAATGTTTATCTCCATAGATAAATGCACACATCATAAAGAAGTTTCTCAGAAAGCTTTTTTCTAGTTTTTATGTGGAGATATTTCCTTTTTCATCATAAGCCTCAAAGCACACCCAAATATCCCTTTGCAGATTCTCCAAAACACTATTTGAAACTGCACAATCAAAAGAATGATTCATCTCTGTGGATGAATGCACACATCAAAAAGCAATTACTCAGAAAGCCTCTGTCTAGTTTTCATGTAAATATATTTCCTTTTTCAACTTAAGACTCAAAGAGCTCACAAATATCCCTTTACAGATTCCAGAAGAACAAATTTTCCAAACTGCTTTATGAAAAGAAATGTCTACCTATGTTATATTAATGCACACATCACAAAGCAGTTCCTCAGGAAGTTTCTTTCTAGTTTTTATGTGAAGATATTTCCTTTTTCACCATAGGCCTCAAAGTGCTGCCTAATATCCCTTTGCAGCTTGTCCAAAAATGCTCTTTCCAAACTGCTCAATCTAAAGAAAGGTTCAACTCTGTGAGATGAATGAACACATCATAAAGAATTATGCCAGAACGTTTCTGTCTTGTTTTTATGTAAAGATGTTTCCTTTTTAACCACGACTTAAAGCTTTCCCAAATATCCCTTTTCAGATTCTAGAAGTACACGGTCTTCAAACTGCTCAATGAAAAGAAAGGTTTACCTCTGTGAGATATATGCAGACAAAATAAAGCAGTTTCTCAGAAAGCTGCTTTCTATTTTTTTATGAGAAGATATTTCCTTTTTGACCATATGCCTCTAAGTTCTCCCAAATATCCCTTTGCAGATTCTGCAAAAAGACTGTTTCCAAACTGCACAATCAAAAGAATGGCTCAACTCTGTGAGATGAAGGCACACATCACAAAAGAGTTTCTCAGAAAGCTTCTTTCTAGTTTTTATGTGAAGATATTTCCTTTTTCACCATAGGCCTCAAAGCACTCCCAAATATACCTTTGCGCATTCTCCAAAAACACTGTTTCCAAACTGCTCAATCAAAGGAATAGTTAAGCTCTGTGAGATGAATGCACACATCACAAAGTAGTTTCTCAGAAAGCTTCCTTCTGGTTTTTATATGAAAATACTTTCCTTTTCACCTCAGGACTCAAAGTGCTCACAAATATCCCTTTGCAGATTCCAGAAGAACAGAGTTTCCAAACTGCTCAAGGAAAAGAAACATTTACCTCTGTGAGATGAATGCACAATCACAAAGCAGTTTTTCAGAAAGCTGCTTTTTAGCTTTTAGGTGAATATATTACCTTTTTCACCATAGGCCTCAAAGTGCTCCCAAATATCTCTTTGCAGATTCTACAAAAAGACAGATTCCACAAAAAGACAGATTCCAAACTGCTCAATCAAAGAATGGTTCAACTTTGTGAGAAGAATGCACACAACAGAAAGAAGTTTCTCAGAAATCTTCTGTCTTGTTTTTATGTGAAGATATTTCCTTTTTCAGAATGGGTCTCAAAGCACTCACAAATATCCCTTGCAGATTCTAGAAGAACAGAGTTTCCAACTTGCTCACTGAAAAGAAATATTTACCTGTGTGAGATGAATGCACACAGCACAAATAAGTTTTTCAGAAAGCTTCTTCCTAGTTTTAATGTGAAAATATTTCCTTTTTCACCATAGGACTCAAAGTGCTCCCAAATATCCCTTTGCAGATTCTAGAAGTACAGAGTTTCCAAACTGCTCAATGAAAAGAAACGTTTACCTCTGTGAGATGGATGTAGGCATAACAAAGCAGGTTCTCAGAAAGCTGCTTTCTAGTTTTAATGTGAAGATATTTCCTTTTTCACCATATGCCTCTAAGCACTCCCAAATATCCCTTTGCTGATTCTGCAGAAAGGCTGTTTCCAAACTGCTCAATCAAAAGAGTGGTTCAACACTTTGAGATGAATGCACACATCCCAAAGAAGTTTCTCAGAAAGCTTCTTTCTAGTTTTTATGTGAAGATATTTCCTTTTTCACCATAGGCCTCTAAGCGCTTACAAATTTCCCTTTACAGATTCTCCAAAACAGTGTTTTGAAATTGCTCAATCAAAAGAATGTTTCACCTCTGTGAGACGTATGCACACATCACAAAGCAGTTTCTTAGGAAGCTTCTGTCTAGTTTTTATGTGAAGATATTTCCTTTTTCACCATAAGCCTCAAAGTACTCACAAATATTCCTTTGTAGATTCTAGAAGAACAGAGTTTCCAAACTTCTCAATGAAAAGAAACGTTTACCTCTGTGAGATGAATGCTCACATCAGAAAGCAGTTTCTCAGAAAGCTTCTTCTTGTTCATAGGTGAAGATATTTCCTTTTTCACCATAGACCTCAAAGCATTCACAAATATCTCTTTTCAGATTCTAGAAGAGCAGAGTTTCCAAACTGCTCAATCAAAAGAATTGTTCAACTCTGTGAGATGAATGCACACATCAGAAAGAAGTTTCTCAGAAAGCTTCTAATTTTTATTTGAAGATATTTCCTTTTTCACCATAAGCCTCAAAGCATTCCCAAATGACCCTTTGAAGTTTCTACAAAAAGACTGTGTCCGAACTGGTCAAACAATAGAATGGTTCAACTCAGTGAGATGAATGCACACATCACAAAGAAGTTTCTCAGAAAGCTTCTGTCTAGTTTTTATGTGAAAATATTTGCTTTTTCACCACAGAAAAAAAAGTAATTTTAATAAAAACAAGAAATAAGCTTTCTGAGAAACTGCTTTTTGATGTGTGCATTCATCTCACAGAGTTTAACATTTCTTTTGATTGAGAAGTTTTGAAAAATTGTTTTTTTCCCATTCTGGGAATGGACATTCAGTAGCTCCTTTAGTCCATTGGTGGAAAAGTGGATATCCCAGGATTAAAACTAGAAGGAAGATGTCTGAGAAACTGCTTTGTGATTTTTGCATTCCTTTCGCATGGTGAAAACTTTCTTTTCATTCAGGTGTTAAGAAACACTGTTTTTTAGAATCTGCAAAGGGATATTGGAAGCACATTCAGGCCTATGGTGAAAAAGAAAATAACTTCAGATAAAAACTAGAAACTTTCTGAGAAACTGCTTTGTGATGTGTGCATTCATCTCACAATGTTAAACCTTTCTTTGATTCAGCATTTTGGAAACCGTTTTTCTCCATTCAGCGAATGGACATTTGTGAGTTCATTGAGGCCAATGGCAAGAAAGCAAATATCACAGGATAAAAACTAGAAGGGAGCTGTCTGACAAACCACTTTGTGATATGTGCATTCATCTCACAGAGATAAACCATTATTTTCATTAAGCCATCTGGAAACAGTTTTTGTAGAATCTGCGAAGGGATATTTGGGAGCTCTTTGAGCCTAGTGGGGAAAGAGCGAATATCCAAGGACAAAAACTAGAAGGAAGTTATCTGAAAAACCTCTTTGTAATGTGTCCGTTTATCTTGCAGAGTTAAACCTTTCTTTTCATTCAGGAGTTTGGAAACACTGTTTTTGTAGAATCTGCAAAGGGTTGTTTTGGAGTGCATTGAGACCTGCAGTGAAGAAGAAAATAGCTTCAGAAAAAAACAAGAAAGAAGCTTTTTGAGAAACTGCTTTGTGATGTGTGCATTCATCTCACAGACTTAAATCTTTCTTTTGAATCAGCAGTTTGGAAACACTGTTTTTGAAGAATCTGCAATCGGATATTTGGGAGCATATTGAGGCCTGTGGAGAGAAAGAAATTATCTTCACATAAAAACTAGAAAGAAGTTTTTGGAGTAACTGCTCTGTGATGTGTGCATTCATCTCACAGAGATAAACCTCTATTTTCATTCAACTGTTTGGAAGCAGTGTTTTCTTTTAGAATCTGTGAATGGACATTTTGGTGTACATTGAGGCTGATGGTGAAAAATAAAAAATCTTCAGATAAAAACTAGAAAGATCCTTTCTGAGAAACTGCTCTGTGGTATGTTTATTCATCTCACATAATTAAACTTTTCTTTGATACAGCAGTCTTGAAAGCCAGTTTTTGTCCATTCAGTGAGTCAACATTTGGGAGTGCACTGTGGTCAATGGTGAAAAAGCAAATATCCCAGGATAAAAATTAGAAGGATTTATCTGAGAAACCACTTTCTGTTGTGTGCATTCATCTTGCAGAGGTAAAACTTCCTTTTCATTCAGCAGTTTGGAAACACTGTTTTTGTAGAATCTGCAAAGGGATATTTGGGAGTGCATTAAGGCCTGTGGTGAAAAAGACAATATAATCAGATAAAGACTGAAAGGAAGCTTTATAAGAAACTACATTCCTCTAACAGAGTTAAACCTTTCCTTTGATTCAGAGGTTTGGAATCACTGTTTTTGTTGGATCTGTGAAGTGATATTTGGGAGCTCTTTGAGGTCTATGATGAAAAAGAAAATATCTTTAGATAAAAACCACAAAAAAGTTTTCTGAGAACTCCTTTGTGATGTGTGCATTCAGCTCACAGAGTTAAACCTTCCCTTTGATTCAGCAGTTTGGAGACACTGTTTTTGTCCATTCTGAGAATGGACAATTTGAAGCTCATTGAAGCCAATGGCAAAAAAGTGAATATCATTGGATAAAAACTAGAAGGAAAATTATCTGAGAAACTGCTCTATTATGTGTGCATTCATCTTGCAGAGACAAACCATTCTTTTCATTAAGCAGTTTGGAAATATTGCTTTTGTAGGATCTTCCAAGGGATATTTAGGAGATCATTAAGGCCAAAGACAAAGAAGCAAATATCCCAGGGTATTTCATTTCTTTTCATTCAGCAGTTTGGAAACACTGTTTTTGAAAAATCTGTGAAGGGATATTTGGGAGCACCATGAGTACTATGGTGAAAAAGAAAATATCCTCAGATAAAGAGTAGAAAGTAGCTTTCTGAGAAACTGCTTTGTGATGTGTGCATTCATCTAACAGAGTGAAAACTTTCTTTTCATTCAGCAGTTTGGAAACACTGTTTTCGCCCATTATGCGAATGTACATTTGGGAGCTCATAAAATCAATGGCAAAAAAGGAAATATCCCAGGATAAAAACCAGAAGGAAGCTTTCTGAGAAATCACTTTGTGATGTGTGCATCCATCTCACATAATGAAATATTTCTTTTCATTCTGCAGTTTGGAAAAACTATTTTTGTTGAATCTACGAAGGCGTATTTCGGAGTGCATAGGGAGCTATGGTGAAAAAATATATATATTCAGATAAAAAGTTGAGGAAGCATTCGAGAAACTGCATTCTGTTGTGTGCATTCATCTCACAGAGTTAAACTTTTCTTTTCATTCAGCAGTTTGGAAATACTGTTTTTTTCCATTCTCCGAGTGGGTATTTGGAAGCTCTTTGGGGACAGTGGTGAAAAAGCTGATATCCTTGGACAAAAACTAGAAGGAAGCTATCTGAGAAACCACTTTGTGATGTGTGCATTCATCTCACAGAGTTAAAACTTTCTTTTGATAGAATAGTTTGGAAACACTGTTTTTTGTGGAATCTATGAAGGGATATTTGAAATCACATTGATTCCTATGGTGAAAAAGGAAATATCTTCACATAAAAACTAGAAAACAGCTTTATGAGAAACTGCTTTGTGATGTGTGTTAGGTAACTAGAGCACCCTAATGGCGCTGGTTCCGGGTTCTTCTTCTTCAATGCAAACCCGCCAAAGGAAAAACCAATCCGAGAGAGGTGTTTTTCCTGCCTCGCTCTAAGCCCCACCCCAACCAATCACAAACATCCACGCAGCCCTCCTGGGCATAAAAGATGCAAACCCCCCACCACTCTCTCTCTCTCTGTCTCCTGCCCAGCCCAGCCTGCTGCCTCCAATAAAGATCTCTTGGCTGAGCCGGTGTGCCATAGTCTTAAGTCTGAGCGTCACTCTTTCATTGGTGCCGGGACTCGGATTGGGACTCCCCGCCTCCAGTGGGACTCCAGTCCCCCTCAGACTCAGACCAGGCCCTGGCCAGCCTTCCCCCAATTTCCTGTCCGCCAAACAGTGCATCCACCACCGGCTCCTGTTTGGTAAGTCCCCTTCTCTAGTCTGCCACCTAGTCCTATACCGTGGCGACAGACTCCTGCTTCCCTTCCTTGACCTGCAGGGAACTGAGTTTTCTCCCTCTCCCCCTCGCTCCTCTGGCCTGAGCCTCTGCACCATACTGTTGGCGACAGAAATCTTGGTACCAAGTGGCTCACTGTCCCTCAGCCATGCTGTTGACCCTTCAGTCACTTCACCTTGGTGACGACCAACCGAAGGCCCTGAACCTGATTACAGTGTTCGGCTAACTAGGGGATGCCCTCTTAGCCCTCACTGCCTCTCCGTCCATGGGAGGCTCCACATCCCTGCTGGCTGACTTCCCCCTAAAATGCCTTCTAGACAATCTGGCTACCCTAGGCCTTGCCACCGACCTCAAACCTAAATGCTTAATCTAATTCACAACCCCTTAAACAACCAAAATAAATGACCCATTTATGGGCCTCTAAATATTGTGAATGAACAGGAGGATGGGAAGAGATCCCTTATGCCCACAGCCCTGTATAACCCTCAACATCATATCGCTGCCCTCACCTTCCCCTAATCTTAACTCCATATCACCACTCTCAGCCCCACCCTCCAGCCACCGCCTGGCCAGCAGCAGCCCCGCCCTTTACCACTTCCCCCAACCTCTCTCTCCTTCCCCCTTCCTCCGCAACCTCTGCCGCTCAGCCCTCCCACCACTCGTTCCACATCACACCTCTCCATCCTTGCCCCTCTTACAGAAGTTGCAGGGGCAGAAGGCATTCTTCGTGTCCATGTTCCCTTCTCTATGGCTAACTTATAAATGCTTAGGCTCTTACACTTCTAACTCTGCCTCTTATATCAAATTTTCTCTAACACCCTCCTTCTCAAGAAGCACAGGCAGGTCTAGGAGCAGGCCTGTACTTATGCAGATCAGGTTCACCAAACAACCCCAGCCCTACCCATCGGGGCATAGGCAGTCCCCGAACACGACCCTGGCTGGGACTATAACTCCCAGAACAGTGTCTTGGCCCAAGACCACTTCCCCACCTGTTTAATAACACGTCTCTGCAAGGCAGCCCAAAAGGCAGTCAATTTTGAAAAACTTCATGAAATCATTCAGGAAAAACATGAAAACCCGTCTGCCTTCCTCGCCTGCCTTAAACAGGCACTCCAACAATACACCAACATAGACCCCGAAGCCCCTGACAGCAGACAACTTCCCATGTTCCATTTCTTTGCACAAAGCTTCCCATACATTCGGGCCAAACTAAGAAGGCTAGACAGAGGTCCCTTTACCCCACAGACCGAGATCCTCGCTACCGCGTTCAAGGTCTACCACAACCGTGACAAGCAGGCAAGGAGGCAAAAGTGCCAAATGTTGTCTCAGGCCTTCAAGGCCCCGACCCAACCTGTCAGACGCCCTGCCTCTATGTCCACTCACCACCAACCCCCTGGACCCTGCTTTAAGTGTGGGAACAAAGGTCATTGGGCTCATGAGTGTCCTAATCCCAGGCCACCCAAAAGACCATGCCCCAAGTGCCAAAAATCCAGCTACTGGGTGACCGACTGCCCCAGCTCCCTTGGGGAAGCTGGGCCAGACCCTGTCCTAAAGCAGATCTCATTAAGTTGGCAGCCTATGACTGATGGGGCCCTAGGACCTCTTCCCGACACACACCATCACCATGCAGGAGCCCAGGGTGCCTCTTGCAGTGAGTAGGCGTCTCGTCATTCCCCTTCTACTTCCTCAGTTCTGCAGGAGTATTAAGGCACTGTCTCCAACTCTGGCCCTCCTATAGTCAAAGTAGGGGGCCACCCCATGCAGCCAAAGACCACTCCGCCCCTAACATGTTCTCATAAGTTCCTGATCATGCCCCAGTGCACCCCTTCCTTTCCTCACACTTCCCGGCATCTCCAGCAACATCTCTCAAGCCGCCGAAGACCTCCTTCAGCAACTAGGCTCCCCCTCTGTTTCTGTCTCAATACAGCAGTCTTGGCTCCTACTTCTGCAGGAAGGAATCCAGCTCCTAAACAATGCTAATATCTCTCCCTCCAACTGCTTCCTATGTGCCAGCCTTAATAAACCTCCACTTATTGCTGTTCCTGTCACCCTCCCGAACAATACTAACACTACCAGTCATTCATCACTCCCAAACACACCCATAATATTCAGTGTTCCCCTCTTCAACATGTCCCAGGCCGTTACCTGCTACACAAACATCCCAGAAGCCCCTCCCTTCTGTAATACCACCACCCCATACCCTAATTCTTCCGCCCCCAATGGATACTTTTCTGGTGTAACCACACTCTTTACAAAACAATCAACTCCTCCATCAATACCACCTGCTTCCCCTTCACACTCCTGCCACAATTGGTCCTCCTCTCCCTTTCTGAAGGGACCACCGCCTTCAACCGTAACGACCCTCCCATAAATCAGGCCCCAAGAAAAAGACGGGCTGTATTTATACCTGCCATCCTTGGCCTCTCCCTTGCAACCTCCCTTCTAGGCTCCACTCTAGGGGCCACCTCCCTCGGATACGGAGTCTCAAAGGTTAATGAATTAAAGGTACACCTAGAATCCACTATTGAACAAACTGTGCAGTCACTAGCCACCCTGCAACAACAAATCACCTCTTTAGCCAGAGTAGTCCTCCAAAACCCCAGAGCCCTAGACCTCCTGACAGCTGAAAAAGGAGGCACAAGCTTTCTTCTCCAAGAAAGCTGTTGTTACTTTATTAATGAGTCCCAGGTTGTCGAGACCAACATAAAAAATCTTAATGACATAAGACAAAAACTCCTCAAAACAAACACAGGCTACTCACTTTGGGACACTCTAAAAATGCCTCTTTAAACTTGGGTCCTACCCTTTCTCGGACCCCCTCCTAGGAATAGCGGCCTTTTGTACCCTCCTCCCTTGCTTAATAAAGTTCATGCAACAACGAATCTCCTCATCTAACCAGACTTTTTTTGTTGTTGTTGTTTTGTTTTGTTTTATTATACTTTAGGTTTTAGGGTACATGTGCACAATGTGCAGGTTTGTTACATATGTATCCATGTGCCATGTTGATTTCCTGCACCCATTAACTCGTCATTTAGCATTAGGTATATCTCCTAATGCTGTCCCTCCCCCTTCCCCCAACCCCACAACAGTCCCTGGAGTGTGATGTTCCCCTTCCTGTGTCCATGAGTTCTCATTGTTCAATTAAAACCTATGAATGAGAACATGTGGTGTTTAGTTTTTTGTCCTTGTGATAGTTTACTGAGAAAGATGTTTTCCAGTTTCATCCATGTCCCTACAAAGGACACGAACTCATCATTTTTTATGGCTGCATAGTATTCCATGGTGTATATGTGCTACATTTTCTTAATCCAGTCTATCGTTGTTGGACATTTGGGTTGGTTCCAACTCTTTGCTATTGTGAAGAGTGCCGCAATAAACATACGTGTGCATGTGTCTTTATAGCAGCATGATTTGTAGTCCTTTGGGTATATACCCAGTAATGGGATGGCTGGGTCAAATGGTATTTCTAGTTTGAGATCCCTGAGGAATTGCCACACTGACTTCCACAATGGTTGAACTAGTTTACAGTCCCACCAACAGTGTAAAAGTGTTCCTATTTCTCCACATCCTCTCCAGCACCTGTTGTTTCCTGATTTTTTAATGATGGCCATTCTAACTGGTGTGAGATGGTATCTCACTGTGGTTTTGATTTGCATTTCTCTGATGGCCAGTGATGATGAGCATTTCTTCATGTGTTTTTTGGCTGCATAAATGTCTTCTTTTGAGAAGTGTCTGTTCATGTCCTTTGCCCACTTTTTGATGGGGTTGTTTGTTTTTCTTGTAAATTTGTTTGAGTTCATTGTAGATTCTGGATATTAGCCCTTTGCCAGATGAGTAGGTTGCAAAAATTTTCTCCCATTCTGTAGGTTGCCTGTTCACTCTGATGGTAGTTTCTTTTGCTGTGCAGAAGCTCTTTAGTTTAATTAGATCCCATTTGTCAATTTTGGCTTCTGTTGCCATTGCTTTTGGTGTTTTAGACATGAAGTCCTTGCCACGCCTATGTCCTGAATGGTATTGCCTAGGTATTCTTGTAGCATTTTAATGGTTTTAGGTCTAAAATTTAAGTCTTTAATCCATCTTGAATTAATTTTTGTATAAGGTGTAAGGAAGGGATCCAGTTTCAGCTTTCTACATATGGCTAGCCAGTTTTCCCAGCACCATTTATTAAATAGGGAATCCTTTCCCCATTTCTTGTTTTTGTCAGGTTTGTCAAAGATCAGATAGTTGTAGATATGCGGCATCATTTCTGAGGGCTCTGTTCTGTTCCATTGATCTATGTCTCTGTTGTGGTACCAGTACCATGCTGTTTTGGTTACTGTAGCCTTGTAGTATAGTTTGAAGTCAGGTAGCGTGATGGCTCCAGCTTTGTTCTTTTGGCTTAGGATTGACTTGGGGATGCGGGCTCTTTTTTGGTTCCATATGAACTTTAAAGTAGTTTTTTCCAATTCTGTGAAGAAAGTCATTGGTAGCTTGATGGGGATGGCATTGAATCTATAAATTACCTTGGGCAGTATGGCCATTTTCACGATATTGATTCTTCCAACCCATGAGCAAGGCCTTTTCTGCATCTATTGAGATAATCATGTGGTTTTTGTCTTCCATTTGTTTGTATCCCCTTTTATTTCATTGAGCAGTGGTTTGTAGTTGTCCTTGAAGAGGTCCTTCACATCCCTTGTAAGTTGGATTCCTAGGTATTTTATTCTCTTTGAAGCAATTGTGAATGGGAGTTCACTCATGATTTGGCTCTCTGTTTGTCTGTGATTGGTGTACAAGAATGGTTGTGATTTTTGTACATTGATTTTGTATCCTGAGACTTTGCTGAAGTTGCTAATCAGCTTAAGGAGATTTTGGGCTGAGACAATGGGGTTTTCTAGATATACAATCATGTCATCTGCAAACAGGGACAATTTGACTTCCTCTTTTCCTAACTGAATACCCTTTATTTCCTTCTCCTGCCTGATTGCTCTGGCCAGAACTTCCAACACTATGTTGAATAGGAACGGTGAGAGACGGCATCCCTGTCTTTTGCCAGTTTTCAGAGGGAATGCTTCCAGTTTTTGCCCATTCAGTATGATATTGGCTGTGGGTTTGTCATAGATAGCTCTTATTATTTTGGGATACGTCCCATCAATACCTAATTTATTGAGAGTTTTTAGCATGAAGGGTTGTTGAATTTTGTCAAAGGCCTTTTCTGCATCTATTGAGATAATCATGTGGTTTTTGTCTTTGGTTCTGTTTATATGCTGGATTACATTTATTGATTTGCATATGTTGAACCAGCCTTGCATCCCAGGGATGAAGCCCACTTGATCATGGTGGATAAGCTTTTTGATGTGCTGCTGGATTCGGTTTGCCAGTATTTTATTGAGGATTTTTGCATCAATGTTCATCAAGGATATTGGTCTGAAATTCTCTTTTTTGGTTATGTCTCTGCCAGGCTTTGGTATCAGTACGATGCTGGCTTCATAAAATGTGTTAGGGAGGATTCCCTCTTTTTCTATCGATTGGAATAGTTTCAGAAGGAATGGTACCAGTTCCTCCTTGTACCTCTGGTAGAATTGGGCTGTGAATCCATCAGGTCCTGACTTTTAACCAGCTTCTCATTAGGCACTACCAATTCCTAGCAACTGACGTAGTCAACCAGGACTCACCTGCCGATCGCCTCCACCTCCAGGACCTGTAATTTCTTAGATTTCTTCCAGGCCCTCCAACAAGATACGTGGCTCATAGCAGATCCTTCCCTGCCATACGGATGGCTCGCGTCCATGGGTGACCTCTACTTACAAGGGACATCTTTAGACTTCACACCCCAGGAAGTTTTCACCTTTAGCGCCATCTTCCTTGGCCTCCTGCTATTGCTCTGCCCCTACATTCCTCCAATATCCCTTCCCATGATGCCCCCGTTTAGCAGGAAGTGGCCAGATGAACAGCGACGCCCACCTCCCCACTTCTTAAAAAACAAAAAAGGGAGGAATGTTAGGCGCTGGTTCCAGGTTCTTCTTCTTCAATGCAAACCCGCCAAAGGAAAAACCAATCAGAGAGACGTGTTTTTCCCGCCTCACTCTAAGCCCCACCCCAACCAATCACAAACATCCACACAGCCCTCCTGGGCATAAAAGAAGCAAACCCCCCACCGCTCTCTCTCTCTCTGTCTCCTGCCCAGCCCAGCCTGCTGCCTCCAATAAAGATCTCTTGGCTGAGCCGGTGTGCTGTGGTCTTAAGTCTGAGCATCACTCTTTCAATGTGTGTATTCATGTCACAGAGTTAAAGCTTTGTATTGTTTGAACAGTATGGAAAAAGAGTTTTTGTAGAACCTACAAAGGGATATTTGAGAGTACCTTGAGGCCTGTGGTGAAAAAGGAAATTTCTTCAGATAAAAACAGGAAAGAAGCTGTCTGAGAACCTGCTTAATGATGTGTGCATTCAACTCACAGTGATAAATTTTCTTTTGATTCAGCTGTTTGGAAATGCTGTTTATGTTGAATCTGCAAAGGGATATTTGGGAGAGCAGTGAGGCCTAGGGTGAAAATGAAAATATCTTCATATAAAAACCAGAAAGAAGCTTTCCGAGAAACTACTTTGTGATGTGTGCATTCTTCTCAGAGAGTTAAACCTTTATTATCATTGAGCAGTTTGGAAACACTGTTTTTGTAGAATCTATGAGAGGATATTTGGGACCGCATTGAGGCCTATGGTGAAAAAGGAAATATCTTCAGAGAAAAATTAGAAAGAAGCGTTCTGATAAATGGCTTTGTGATGTGTGCATTCATCTCACAGAGGTAAACCTTTCTTTTGATTGATCAGTTTGGAAACACTCAGAGAAAAACTAGAAAGAAGCTTTCTGAGAAACTGCTTTCTGATATGTGCATTCATCTCTCAGATTTAAACATTTCTTTTGATTGAGTAGTTAGGAAACACTGTTTTTGTAGGAACTGTGAAGGGATATTTTTGAACACATTGAGGCCTGTGGTGAAACAGGAAATATCTTAAGATAAAAACTAGAAAGAAGATTTCTGAGACAGTGCTGTATGATGTTAGCATTCGTCTCTCAGAAGTAAGCCTTTCTTTTGATTGAGCAGTTTGCAAGCAATTTTTTTGTAGAATCTGTGAAGGGATATTTTGGAGAGCATTTAGTCCTATGGTGAAAACCCAAATATCTTCAGACAAAATCTAGAGACATGCTTTCTGATAAACTGCTTTGTGATGTGTGCATTCATCTCACAGAGTTAAACAATTCTTTTGATTGAGTGCCTTGGAAACACTGTTTTTGTAGAATCTGAAAAGGGATATTTGGGAGCACATTGAGGCATATGGAGGAAAAGGAATTATTTTCAGATTAAAAACTACAAAGAAGGTTTCTGAGAAACTGCTTTGTCATGTGTGCATTCATCTCACAGAGTCAAAACTTTCTTTTGATGGAGCAGTTTGGAAACACTGTTTTTGTACAAACTGCAAAGGTATATTTGGGAGAGCATTGAAACACATGGTGAAAAAATATGCTTCAGATAAAAACAGGAAAGAAGCTTTCTGAGAAACTGTTTTTGATGTGTGTATTCATCTCACACAGCTAAATTTTTCTCTTCATTGAGCAGTTTGGAAACACTGTTTTTGTAAAATCTGTGAAGGGGATCTTGGAGCACACTGAGGCCTATGGTGAAAAAGGAAATATGTTCAGATAAAAAATCGAAAGAAGCTTCTTAGAAACTGCTTAGTATGTGTGCATTCCTCTCACAGAGTTAAACCTTTCTTTTGGTTGAGCAGTTTGGAAACTCTGTTTTTGTAGAATCTGCAAAGGGATATATGGGAGTGCATTCAGGCCTCTGCTGAAAAAGGAAATATCTTCAGATAAAAACTAGAAAAAAGCTTTGTGAGAAACTGCTTTGTGATGAGTGCATTCATCTCAAAGAGGTAAATCTTTCTTTTCATTGAGCAGTTTTGCAACACTGTTTTTCGGGAATCTGGGAAGGGATATTTGGGAGCATTTTAAGGCCTATGGTAAAAAATGAAATATCTTCAGATAAAAACTAGAAAGAACCTTTCTGAGAAACTGCTTTGTGATGTGTGCATTAATCTCAGAGAGTTAAAACTTTTTTTTTTTGATTGAGCGGTTTGGAAAAACTTTTTCTGTAGACTCTGTGAAGGGATATTTAGGAGTGCTTTGAGGCATATGGTGAAAAAGGAAATATCTTCAGAGAAAAATTAGAAAGAAGCTTTCTGGCAACTGCTTTCTGATGTGGACATTCACCTCACAGAGTTAAAATGTTATTTTGATTGAGTAGATTGGAAACACTGTTTCTGTTAAATTGACCAAAGGATATTCGGGAGTGCATTGAAGCCAAGGGTTAAAAAGGAAACATCTTCAAATGAAAAGTAGAAAGAAATTTTCTGAGAAACTGCTTTGTGGTATATGCATTCATCTCACAGGGTTAAACCTTTCTTTTGATTGAGCAGTTTGGAAAAAGTGTTTTGGTAGAGTGTGCAAAGGGATATATGGGAGCACTTGAGGCCTACAGTGAAAAAGGAAATATCTTCAGATACAAACAAAGAAAAGCCTTTCTATAAACCACTTTGGGATGTGTGCATTCTTCTCACAGAGTTAAACATTTCTATTGATTATGCAGTCTGGAAACACTGTTTTTGTTGAATCAACAAGTTGACATATGGGAGTGCATTAAGGCCAAAAGTGAAAAAGGAAATATATTGGAAGAAAAACTAAAAAGAAGCTATCTGAGAAACTGCTTTGTGATGTGTGCATTCATCTCAAAGAGTTAAACCTTTCTTTTGATTGAGCAGTTCAGAAACAGTTTTTGTACAATCTGCAAAGGGATATTTGGGGACAGTTTGAGGCCTATGTTGAAATAGGAAATATCTTCAGATAAAAACTAGATGAAGCTTTCTGAGAAACTGTATGTGACAAGTGCATTCATCTCACAGGTTTAAAACTTTCTTTAGATTGTGCAGTTTGGAAACCCTGTTTTTGTAGAATCTGTGAAGTGGTATTTGGGAGTGCATTGAGGTCTATGGTGAAAAAGGAAATATCTTCAGATAAATACTAGAAAGGAGATTTTCAGCAACTGCTTTGTGATATGTGCATTCTTCTCATAGAGTTAAACCTTTCTTTTGATTTAACAGTTGGGAAACACTGTTTTGGTAGAAACTAGGAAGGGTTATTTTGGAGCACATTGAGGCCCGGGGTGAAATAGGAAATATCCTCAGAGAAAAACTAGAAAGAAGAGTTCTGAGAAGCTGCCTTGTGATGTGTGCATTCCCCTCACAAAGTTAAACTGTTTTTTTTTTTTATTGAGCACGTTGGAAACACTATTTTGGTAGAATCTGTGAATGGATATTTGGGAGTACATTGAGGCCTGTGGTCAATAAGGAAGTATCTTCAGATAAAAACTAGAAAGAAGCTTTCTGAGAAACTGCTTTGTGATGAGTGCATTCATCTCACAGAGTTAAACTTTTCTTTTGATTGAGCATGTTAGCAACAGTGTTTTTGTAGAAGCTCAGAAGGGATATTTGGGAGCACTTTTAGATCTATGTTTAAAAATGAAATATCTTCAGATAAAAACTAAAAAGAAGCTTTCTGGGAAACTGCTTTATGATGTGTGCATTCATCTCACAGAGTTAAACCTTTCTTTTGATTGAGCAGTTTGGAAATGCTGTTTTGCTAGAATCTGTGAAGGGATATTTCAGAGTGCACAGATGCCTATGGTGAAAAAGAAAATATCTTCAGGTAAAAATTAGAAAGAAGCTTTCTGAGAAACTTCTGTGTGCTATATGCATTTATCTCACAGAGTTAGACATTTCTTTTGATTCACCAGGTTGGAAACACCGTTTTTGTCCATTCTGTAAATGCAAATTTGGAAGCTCATTGAGGCCAATCATGGAAAAGTAAATATCCCAGGATAAAAATTAGAATGAAGTAAGCTGAGAAATGGTATTGTGATGTGTGCATTCATCTCTCACAGTTACACAGTTATTTTCATTCAGCAGCTTTGAAACACTTTTTTTAGAATCTACAAAGGGACATTTAGGAGTGCATTTTGGACTGTGACAAAAAATAATGTATCTTCAGATAAAACCTTGGAGGAAGCTTTCTGAGAAACTTCTTTGTGATGTGTGTATTCATCTCTCAGAGTTAAACCTTTCTTTCAATTCAGCAGTTTGAAAACACTGTTTTTGTAGAATATGGAAGGGATATTTGGGAGCAAATTGAGGCCTGTGGTGAAAATAATATTTCTTCAGATAAAAAGTATGAGGAAGCTATCTAAGAAACAGCTTTGTGATGTGTGCTTTCATGTCACAGAGTTAAACCTATCTTTTCATTCAACAGCTTGGAAACACTGTTTTTTTAGAGTCTGCGAACTGACATTTGGGAGTGCATTGAGGCCAGTGGTGAAAAATAAAAAATCTTCAGATAAAAACTAGAAAGGGGCTTTCTGAGAAACTGCTTTGTGATATGTGGCTTCATCTCAAAGAGTTAAACTTTTCTTTGATTCAGCAGTCTTGAAAGCCTGTTTTTGTCCATTCAGTGAATCAACATTTGGGGGCGCATTGTGGCCAATGGTGAAACAGCAAATATCCCACGATAAAAAATAGAAGGAATCTATCTAAGAAACCACTTTCTGATGTTTGCATTCATCTTTCAGAGTTAAACCTTTCTTTTCACTCAGCAGTTTGGAAACACTGTTTTTGTAGAATCTGCGAAGGGATATTTGGGAGTGCATTAAGGCCTGTGGTGAAAAAGAAAATATATTCAGACAAAAAATTGAAAAGAAGCTTTATAAGAAACTGCATTCATATCACAGAGTTAAACCTTTCCTTTGATTCAGAGGTTAGGAATCACTGTTTTTTTAAATCTGAGAAGTGATATTTGGGACTGCTTTGAGGACTATGGTGAAAAAGAAAATATCCTCATATAAAAACTAGAAGGAAGCTTTTGAGAATGGCTTTGTGATGTGTGCATTCATCTCACAGAGTTAAACTTTCCCTTTGATTCAGCAGTTTGGAGACACTGTTTTTGTCCATTCTGAGAAAGGACATTTGGAAGCTCATTGAGGCCAATGGCAAAAATTGATTATTTCTGGATAAAAACTAGAAGGAAATTATCTGACAAACTGTTCTATGATGTGTGCATTCATCTCGCAGTGATAAACCATTCTTTTTATTAAGCAGTTTGGGAAACACGTTTTTGTAGAATCTTCCAAGGGATATTTGGGAGATCATTAAGGCCAAAGGCAAAGAAGTGAATATCCCAGGGTAAAAACTAGAAGGAAGCTATCTGAGAAACCACTTTGTGATGTGTGCATTCATCTCACAGACTTAAACCATTGTTTTGATTTGGTAGTTTGGAAACACTGTTTTTGTCCATCCCACAAATGCGCATTTGGGAGCTCCTCGAGTCCAAAGGTGAAAAAGGGAATACTCCAGGATAAAAATGACAAGGAAGCTGTCTGACAAACCGCCTTGTGATTTGTGCATTCATCTTGGAGAGTTAAACGTTTCTTTTCATTCAGGAGTTTGGAAACACTCTTTTTCTAGAATCTGTGAACTGATATTTGGGAGCATATTGAGAACTACGGTGTGAAAGGAAATATATTCAGTAAAAAACTAGAAAGAAGGTTTCTGAGAAATCGCTTTTTGCTATGTGTATTCACATCACAGAGTTAAAGCTTTCTTTTGATTGAGCAGTTTGGAATCACTGTTTTTGTAGAATCTGCGATGATATATTTGGGACCACACTGAAGCCTATGGTGAAAAAGGAAATATCTTCACAGGAAAAATTGGAAAGAAGCTTTCTGAGAAACCATTTCGTGTTGCATGCATTCTTCTCACAGAATTCAACCATTCTTTGGATTGAGCTGTTTAGAAACACTGTTTTTGTAGAATATGCAAAGGGATATTTGGGAGTGCATTAAGGCCTATGGCAAAAAATAAAATATCTTCAGATAAAAATTAGAAAGAAGCCTTCTGCGAAACTGCTTTGTGATGTGTGCATGCATCTCATATAGGTAAACCTTTCTTTTGATTGAGCAGTTTGGAAACACTGTTTTGGTAGAATCTGCAAAGGGATATTTGGGATCACATTGGGGACTATGGTGAAAAAGGAAATGTCTTCAGATAAAAACTAGAAAGAAGCTTTCTGAGAAACTGCTTTCAGATTTGGGCATTCATCTCACAAAGTTAAAACTTTCTTTTGATTGTGTAGTTTGTAAACACTGTTTTTGTAGACTCTGGGAAGGGATATTTGAGAGCACGTAAAAGCATATGATGAAAAAGGAAGTATCTTCAGATAAAAACTAGACAGAAGCTTTCTGAGAAGCCACTTTGTAATGTGGCATGCTTCCCACAGAGTTAAACCATTCTTTTGGTTGAGTAGTTTGGAAACTGTTTTTTTAGAATCTGCGAAGGGATATTTGGGAGCCCATTGAGGCCAAGGGTGAAAAAGGAAATATCTTCACATAAAAACTGGAAAGAAGCTTCCTGAGAAACTGCTTTGTGATGTGTCCATTCATCTCACAGAATTAAAACTTCCTTTTCATTGGGCAGTTTGGAAACACAGTTTTTGAGGTATCTGTGAAGTGATATTTGGGAGTGCATTGAGATCTGTGGTTAAAAAGGAAATATCTTCAGATAAAAAGTAGAAAGAAGATTTCTCAGAAACTGCTTTGTGATGTCTGCATTCTTCTCACAGAGTTAAACCTTTCTTTTGATTGAGCAGTTTGGAAAAACTGTTTTTGTAGAATCTGTGAAGTGATATTTGGGAGTGCATTCAGGCCTATGATGAAAAAGGAAATATCTTCAGATAAAAACTAGAAACTTTCTGAGAAACTGCTTTCTGACGAGGGCATTCATCTCATACAGTTAAACCTTTCTTTTGAATGAGTAGTTTGGAAACACTGCTTTGGTAGGATCTGCAAAGAGATACTTGGGAGTACATTGAGGCCTATGCTGAAAAAGGAAATATCTTCATATAGAAATGAAAAAGAAACTCTCTAGGAAACTGCTTTGTGATTTGTGCATTCATCTCACAGAATTACACTTTTCTTTTCATTTTGCAGTTTGGCAACACTGTTTTTGTTGAATCTGTGAAGGGAAAATTGGGAGCACATTGAGGTCTATGGTCAAAAAGGAAATATCTTCAGATAAATACTAGAAAGAAGCTTTCTCAGAATTGGCTTTGTGATGTGTGCATTCTCCTGATAGACTTAAACTTTTCTTTTGATTTAGCAGTTTGGCATCACTGTTTTTGTAGAATCTGAGAAGGGATATTTGGGAGTGCTTTGAGGCCTACAGTTAAAAAGGGAATGTCTTCAGATAAAAACTAGAAAGAAGCTTTCTGGGAAACTGCTTTATGATTTCTACCTTCATCTCACAAAATTAAACCTTACTTTTGATTGAGCAGTTTGGAAACACTTTTAGGTAGGATCTGCAAAGAGATATTTCAGAGTGCATTGAGGCCTATGGTGAAAAAGGAAATATATTCAGAGAAAAACTAGAAGGAAGGTTTCTCAGAAACTGCTTTGTGTTGAGGGCATTCTCCTCACAGAGTTAACCTTTCTTTTGATTGAGCAGTCTAGAAACACTGTTTTTGTAGAATCTACAAAGGGATATATTGTAGTACTTTGAGGTCTACAGTACAAAAAGAATTATCTTCAGATAAAAACTAGAAAGAAGGTTTCTGAGAAACTGCTTTGTGATGTGTGCATTCTTCTCACACAGTTAAACATTTCCATTGATTAAGCAGCCTGGAAAGATTGTTTTGGTAGAATCTATGAAGGGATATATGGGAGCACATTGAGGCCTATGGTGAAAAAGAAAATATCTTCAGAGAACAACTAGAAAGAAGATTTCTGAGAAACTGCTTTGTGATGTGTGCCTTCATCTCACAGAGTGAAACCTTGCTTTTGACTGAGCAGTTTGGAAACTATGTGGTTGTAAAATCTGAGAAGGGATGTTTGGGATTGCTTCAGGGCCTATGGTGTAAAAGGAAGTATCTTCAGATAAAAACTAGAAAGAAGCTTTCTGGGAAACTGCTTTCTGATGTGTTCATTCATCTCACAGAGATAAACCTTTCTTTTGATTGTGCAGTTTGGCCACACGGTTTATGATGCATCTGTAAAGGGACATTTGGGAGTGCATTGAGGTCTATGGTGAAAAAGGTAATATCTTCAGATAAATATGAAGCAGTTTGGGAAAACTATTTTTGTGGAATCTGTGAAGGGACATTGGGGAGTGCATTGAGGCCTATGGTGAAAAAGGAAATATCTTCAGATAAAAGCTAGAAAGATGCTTTCTCAAAAACCACTTTGTGATATGTGCATTCTTCTCACAGAGGTAAATGTTTCTTTTCATTCAGAAGTTTGGAAACACTGTTTTGGTAGAATCTGCGAAGGGATATTTTGTAGAGCTTTGAGTCCTATGGTGAAAAAGTAGATAACTTCAGATTAAATTAGAAAGGAGCTTTCTCAGAAATAGTTTTGTGATGTGTGCATTCTTCTCACAGAGTTAAACCTTTCTTTTCATTAAGCAGTCTGGAAACACTTTTTTTTGTTTAATCTAAGAAGGGATATTTGGGAGCACATAAAGGCCAGTGGTGAAAAAGGAAATATCTTCTGAGAAAAACTAGGCAGAAGCTTTCTGAGAAACTGCTTTGTGATGAGTGCATTCGTCTCACAGAATTCAACATTTCTTTTGATTGAGCAGTTTGGCAACACTCTTTTTGTAGAATCTGAGAAGGTATATTTGGGAGTGGTTTGAGGCCTATGGTGCAAAAGGAAATATCTTCAGAGGAAAACTAGAAAGAAGCTTTCTCAGTAACCACCTTCAGATGTGTGCATTCATCTCAAAGAGTTAAACCATTCTTTGAGCAATTTGGAAACACTGTTTTGGTAGGATCTGTGAAGGGATATTTGGGAGCACTTACAGGCCTATGGTGAAAAATTAAATATCTTCAGATAAAAACTAGAAAGAAGCTTTGTGAGAAACTACTTTGTGATGAGTAAATTCATCTCACAGAGTTAAAACTTTCTTTTGATTTTTCAGTCTGACAACAGTGTTTTGAAAAATCTGAGAAAGGATATTTGGGAGTGCTTTGAGGCCTATGGTGAAGAACAATATATCTTAAGATATAAAATAGAAAGAAGCATTCTGGGAATCTGCTTTGTTATGTGTGCATTCTTCTCACAGAGTTAAACCTTTCTTTTGATTGAGCAGTTTGGAAACACTGTTTTTTTTTAAATCTAGGAAGGGATATATGGGAGCACATTGAGGCCAGTGGTGAAAAAGGAAATATCTTCAGATAAAAAATAGAAAGAAGCTTTCTGAGAAAATGATTTGTGATGTGTGCATTCATCTCACAGACTTTAACCATACTTTTCATTGAGCAGTTTGAAAACACTGTTTTTGTAGAATCTGTGAAGGGATATTAAGGATCACTTTCAGGCCTCTGGTGAAAAATTAAATATCAGATAAAAACTAGAAAGATGCTTTCTGAGAAACTGCTTTGTGATGAATGCACTCATCTCAAAGAGTTAAATGTTTCATTTGGTTGAACAGTTTGGAAACAGTGTCCTTTGGAGAATCTGCAAAGGCATATTTGGGAGCGCTTTGAGGCCGAAGATCAAAAAAGAAATATCTTCAGATAAAAACTAGAAAGAAGTTTTCTGGGAATCTGTTTGTGATGTGTGCATTTATGTCACAGTGTTAAAACTGTCTTTTGATTCAGCAGGATGGAAACTGTTTTGGAAGAATCTATGAGACACATTTGGGAGCACATTGAGGTATTTGTTGAGAAAGGAAATATCTTCAGGTAAAAACTAGAAAGAGGCTTTCTGGGAAACTGCTTTGTGATGTGCACATTCATCCCACAGAGTTAAACCTTTCTTTTCATTGAAAAGTCCGGAAACACTGTTTTTGTACAGTCTACTCAGGGATATATGGGTGTACATTGAGGACTATGGTGCAAAATGAAATATCTTCCAAGAAAAACGGGAAAGAAAATTTCTGAGAAACTGCTTTGTGATGTGTGCATTCATCTCACAGAGTTAAACCTTTATGTTGATTGAGCAGTTCCCAAACCCTGTGTCAGTACTATATGTGAAGGGATATTTGGGAGGGCATTCAGGCCTACGGTGAAAAAGGGAATATCTTCACATAAATAGTAGAAAGAAGCTTTCTCAGAAAATGCTTTGAGATGTGTGCATTCTTCTCACAGAGTTTAACCATTCTTTTGATTGAGTAGTTTGGAGACACTGTGTTTGTGGAATCTGTGAAGGGATATATAGGAGCACATTGAGGCCTATGATGAAAAAGAAAATATCTTCACAAAAAAAGTAGAAAGAAGCCTTTTGAGAAACTTCTTTGTGTTGTGTGTATTCTTCTCACAGAGGTAAAATTTTCTTTTCATTGAGCAGTTAGGAAACACTGTTTTGGTAGAATCTTCAAAGGGATATTTTGGAGTGCATTCAGGCCTATGGTGAAAAAGGAAATATCATCAGAGAAAAATTAGAAACAAGCTTTCTGAGAAACCCCTTTGTGATGTGTGCATTTTTCTCACAGAGTTAAAACTTTATTTTCTTTGAGCAGTCTGGAAACACTGTTTTTATAGAATCTTGGAAGTGATATATGAGAGTGCATTGAGGCCTATGGTGAAAAAGAAAATATCTTTAGATAAAAACTAGAAAGAAGCTTTCTGAGAAACTGCTTTGTGATGAGTGCATTCATCTCACAGAGTTAAACCTTCCTTTTGATTGAACAGTTTGGCAACACTCTTTTTGTGGAATCCGAGAAGTGATATTGGGAGCAATTAGAGGCCTACAGTGAAAAAGGGAACATCTTAGGATAAAAACTAGAAAATACATTCTGAGAAACTGCTTTATGATGTGTGCATTCATTTCACAGAGTTAAACCTTTCTTCTCATTGAGGAGTTTGGAAACATTTTTTTTGAAAGATCTGTGCAGGCATATTTGGGAGCGCCTTGAGGCCTATGGTGAAAAAGCAAATGTCTTCAGACTAAAGCTAGAAAGAAGCTTTCTCTGAAACCGCCTTCTATTGTGTGCATTCATTTCACAGAGTTGAAGCATTCTTTTGATTGAGCAGTTTGGAAACACTGTTGTTGGAGAATCTGCCAAGGGATGTGTGGGAACTCATTGAGGCTTATAGTGAAAAAGGAAATATCTTCAGATAAAAACTAGAAAGAAACCATCTAAGAAACTACTTTATGATACATACACTCACTCACAGTAGTAGACTATTCTTTTCATTAAGCAGTTTGGAAACACTGTTTTGGTAGAATCTGCAAAGGGATATTTGGGAGCACCTAGAGGCCTATGTTAAAAAAGGAATGATCATCTGAGAAAAAGTAGAAAGAAGCTTTGTGAGAAACTCCTTTATGATGTGTATGTACTTCTCACAGAGTTAAACCTTTCATTCCATTGAGAATTCTGGAACTTCTTTTTCCTTAGAACCTAGGAAGGGCTATATGGAGCATATTGTGTCCAAGAGTGAAAAAGGAAATATCTTCAGAGAAAAACCAGAAAGAAGCTTTCTGAGAAACTGTTTTGTGATGTGTGCATTAGTCTCACAGAGTTAAACATTTATTTTTATTGAGCAATTTGGAAACACTGTTTTGGTAGAATCTGCAAAGGGATATTTGGGAGTGCATTGAGGCCTCTGGTGAAAAAGGAAACATCATCAGAGAAAAAGTAGAAAGAAACTTTCTGAGAAACTGCTTTGTGATGTGTGCATTCTTCTCACAGAGTTAAACCTTTCTTTTCATTGAGCAGTCTGGAATCACTTTTTTTTTAGAATCTAGGAAGGGATATATGACAGCACATTGAGGCTTATAATGAAAAAGGAAATATCTTCAGATAAAAACTAGAATGAAACTTTCTGAGAAACTGCATTGTGCTGAGTGCATTCATCACACAGAATGAAACCTTTCTTTTGAATGAGCACTTTGTCAACACTCTTTTTGTAGACACCGAGAAGGCATATTCGTGAGGGCTTTGAGGCCTGTAGTGAAAAAAGGAACATCTTCAGATAAAAACTAGAAAGAAGCTTTCTGAGAAACTGCTTGGTGTTGAGTGCATTCATCTCACAGAGATAAACCTTTCTTTTAATTGAGCAGTTTGGCAAAACTCTTTTTGTAGAATCTGAGAAGGGTTATTTTGGAGTGCTTTGGGGCCTACAGTTAAAAGGGGAACATCTTCAGATAAAAACTAGAAAGAAGCTTTCTGAGAAGCTGCTTTGTGATGTGTGCATTATTTTCATGGAGGTAAACCTTTCTTTTCATTGAGCAATGTGGAAACCCTGTTGTTGGAGAATCTGCCAACGGATATATGGGAGCTCATTGAGGGCTATGGTGAAAAAGGAAATATCTTCTGATAAAAAGTAGAAAGAAGCATTCCAAGAAACTGCTTCATGATGAGTGCATTCACCTCACAGAGTTAACATTTCTTTTGATTGAGCAGTTTGGAAACACTGTTTTGGTAGGATCTGTGAAGGGATACTTGGGACCGCCATGAGGCCTGTGGTAAAAAGGGAAACATCTTCAGAGAAAAAGTAGAAAGAAGCTTTCTGAGAAACTCCTTTGTGATGTGTGCATACTTCTCACAGAGTTATACCTTACATCTCATTGAGCAGTCTATAAACTTTGTTTTTTTATTGACTACTGGTTTTTTATTTGTTTTATTTTATTATTGTTATACATTAAGTTTTATGGTACATGTGCACAATGTGCAGGTTTGTTACATATGTATACATGTGCCATGTTGGTGTGATGCACCAATTAACTCATCATTTAGCATTAGGGATATCTCCAAATGTTATCCCTACCCCCTGCCCCCACCCCACAACAGTCCCCAGAGTTTGATGTTCCCCTTCCTGTGTCCATGTGTTCTCATTGTTCAATTCCCACCTATGAGTGAGAACATGTGGTGTTTGGCTTATTGTCCTTGCGATAGTTTGCTGAGAATGATGGTTTCATCCACGTCCCTACAAAGGACATGAACTCATCATTTTTTATGTCTACATAGTATTCCATGGTGTATATGTGCCACATTTTCTTAATCCATTCTATCATTGTTGAACATTAGGTTGGTTCCAAGTCTTTGCTATTGTGAATAGTGTCACAATAAACACATGTCTGCATTTGTCTTTACAGCAGCATAATTTATAATCCTTTGGGTATATACCCAGTAGTGGGATGGCTGGGTCAAATGGTATTTCTAGTTCTAGATCCCTGAGGAATCATCACACTGACTTCCACAATGGTTGAACTAGTTTACAGTCCCACCAACAGTGTAAAAGTGTTCCTATTTCTCGACATACTCTCCAGCACCTGTTGTTTCTAGACTTTTTAGTGATCACCATTCTAACTGGTGTGAGATGATATCTCATTGAGGTTTTGATTTGCATTTCTCTGATGGCCAGTGATGATGAGCATTTTTTCATGGGATTTAGGCTGAATAAATGTCTTCTTTTGAGAAGTGTCTGTTCATATCCTTTGCCAATTTGTTGATGGGGTTGTTTATTTTTTTCTTGTAAATTTGTTTGAGTTCATTGTAGATTCTTGATATTAGCCCTTTGTCAGATGAGTAGGTTGCGAAAATTTTCTCCCACTTTGTAGGTTATCTGTTCACTCTGATGGCAGTTTCTTTTGATAATGGGAGACTTTAACATCCCACTGTCAACATTAGACAGATCAACAAGACAGAAAGCTAACAAGGATACCCAGAAATTGAACTCAGCTCTGCACCAAGTGGACCTAATAGACATCTACAGAACTCTCTACCCCAAACCAAAAGAATATACATCCTTTTCAGCACCACACAACACCTATTCCAAAATTAACCACATAGTTGGAAGTAAAGCACCCCTCAGCAAATGTAAAAGAACAGAAATTATAATAAACTGTCTCTCAGACCAAAGTGCAATCAAACTAGAACTCAGGATTAAGAAACTCACTCAAAACTGCTCAACAACATGGAAACTGTACAACCTGCTCCTAAATGACTAGTGGGTACATAATGAAATGAAGGCAGAAATAAAGATGTTCTTTGAAACCAATGAGAACAATCACATAACATACCAGAATCTCTGGGAAACATTCAAAGCAGCCTGTAGAGGGAAATTTATAGCACTAAATGCCACAAGAGAAAGCAGGAAATATCCAAAATTGACACCCTAACATCACAATTAAAAGAACTAGAAAAGCAAGAGCAAACACATTCAAAAGCTAGCAGAAGGCAAGATATAACTAAGATCAGAGCAGAACTGAAGGAAATAGAGACACAAAGAACCCTTCAAGAAATTAATGAATCCAGGAGCTGGTTTTTTGAAAAGATCAACAAAATTGATAGAATGCTAGCGAGACTAATAAAGAAGAAAAGAGAGAAGAATCAAATAGATGCAATAAAAAATGATAAAGGGGATATCACCACCGATCCCACAGAAATACAAACAACCATCAAAGAATACTACAAACACCTCTATGCAAATAAACTAGAAAATCTAGAAGAAATGGATAAATTCCACGACACATACACCCTCCCAAGACTAAACCAGGAAGAAGTTGAATCTCTGAATAGACCAATAACAGGCCTGAAATTATGGCAATAATTAATAGCTTACCAACGAAAAAAAGTCCAGGACCAGATGGATTCACAGGCGAATTCTACCAGAGGTACAAGGAGGAACTGGTACCATTCCTTCTGAAACTATTCCAATTGATAGAAAAAGAGGGAATCCTCCATAACTCATTTTATGACGCCAGCATGAGCCTGATACCAAAGTCCGGCAGAGACACAACCAAAAAAGAGAATTTTAGACCAATATCCTTGATGTACATTGATGCAAAAATCCTCAATAAAATACTGGCAAACCAAATCCAGCAGTACATCAAAAAGCTTATCCACCATGATCAAATGGGTTTCATCCCTGGGATGTAAGGCTGGTTCAACATATGCAAATCAATAAATGTAATCCAGCATATAAACAGAACTAAAGACAAAAACCACATGATTATCTCGATAGATGCAGAAAAAGCCTTTGACAAAATTCAACAACCCTTCATGCTAAAAACTCTCAATAAATTAGGTATGGTTGGGAGGTATCTCAAAATAATAAGAGCTATCTATGACAAACCCACAGCCAATATCATACTGAATGGACAAAAACTGGAAGCATTCCCTTTGAAAACTGGCACAAGACAGGGATGCCCTCTCTCACCATTCCTATTCAACATAGTGTTGGAAGTTCTGACCAGGGCAATCAGGCAGGAGAAGGAAATAAAGGGTATTCAATTAGGAAAAGAGGAAGTCCATTTGTCCCTGTTTGCAGATGACATGATTGTATATCTAGAAAACCCCATCATCTCAGCCCAAAATCTCCTTAACCTGATAAGCAACTTCAGGAAATTCTCAGGATACAAAATCAATGTGCAGAAATCATAAGCACTCTTATACATCAATAACAGACAGAGACCCAAATCATGAGTGAACTCCCATTCACAATTGCTTCAAAGAGAATAAAATACCTAGGAATCCAACTTACAAGGGATGTGAAGGACCTCTTCAAGGAGAACTACAAACCACTGCTCAATGAAATAAAAGAGGATACAAACAAATTGAAGAACATTCCATGCTCCTGGGTAGAAAGAATCAATATCATGAAATGGCCATACTGCCCAAGGTAATTTATAGATTCAATGCCATCCCCATCAAGCTACCAATGACTTTCTTCACGGAACTGGAAAAAACTACTTTAAAGTTCATATGGAACCAAAAAAGAGCCTGCATCGCCCAGTCAATCCTAAACTAAAAGTACAAAGCTGGAGGCATCACGCAACCTGACTTCAAACTATACTACAAGGCTACAGTAACCAAAGCAGCATGGTACTGGTACCAAAACAGAGATACAGACCAATGGAACAGAACAGAGTCCTCAGACATAATGCCACATATATACAACCATCTGATCTTTGACACACCTGACAAAAACAAGCAATGGAGAAATGATTTCCTGTTTAATAAATGGTGCCGCAAAAACTGGCTAGCCACATGTAGAAAGCTGAAACTGGATCCCTTCCTTACACCTTATAAAAAAATCAATTCAAGATGGATTAAAGACTTACATGTTAGACCTAAAACCACAAAAACCCTAGAATAAAGCCTAGGCAATACCATTTAGGGCATAGGCATGGGCAAGGACTTCAGGTCTAAAACACCAAAAGCAATGGCAACAAAAGCCAAAATTGACAAATGGGATCTAATTAAATTAAAGACCTTCTGCAGAGCAAAAGAAACTACCATCAGAGTGAACAGGCAACCTACAGAATGGGAGAAAATTTTCACAATCTACTCATCTGACAAAGGGCTAATATCCAGAATCTACAATGAACTCAAACAAATTTACAAGAAAAAAACAAACAACCCCATCAAAATGTGGGCAAAGTATATGAACAGACAATTCTAAAAGAAGACATTTATGCAGCCAAAAGTCACATGGAAAAATGCTCATCATCACTGGCCATCAGAGAAATGCAAATCAAAACCACAATGAGATACCATCTCACACCAATTAGAACGGCAATCATTAAAAAGCCAGGAAACAACAGGTGCTGGAGAGGATGTGGAGAAATAGGAACACTTTTACACTGTTGGTGGGACTGTAAACTAGTTCAACGATTGTGGAAGTCAGTGTGGCAATTCCTCAGGGACCTAGAACTAGAAATACCATTTGACCCAGCCATCCCATTACTGGGTATACACCCAAAGGATTATAAATCATGCTGTTAAAAAGACACATGCACACGTATATTTACTGAGACACTATTCACAATAGCAAAGACTTGGAACCAACCCAAATGTCCAACAATGATAGACTGGATTAAGAAAATGTGGCACATACACACCATGGAATACTATGCAGCCACAAAAAATGATGAGTTCATGTCCTTTGTAGGGACATGGATGAAACTGGAAGCCATCATTCTCAGCAAACTATGGCAAGGACAGAAAGCCAAACACCACATGTTCTCACTCATAGGAGGGAATTGAACAATGAGAAAAACATGGACACAAGAGGGGGAATATCACACTCTGGGGACTGTTGTGGAGTGGGGGGAGAGGGGAGGGATAGCATTAGGAGGTATATCTAATGCTAAATGACGAGTTAATTAGTGCAGCACACCAATATGGCACATGTATACATGTGTAACAAACCTGCAAATTGTGCACATGTACCCTAAAACTTGAAGTATAATAATAGTAAAATAAAAGAAAAAAAAGAGAAACCGCCTTGTGATGTGTGCATTCACCTCACAGAGTTAAACCATTCTTTTCACTGAGCAGTCTGGAAACACTCTTTTGGTGGACTCTGCGAAGGCATATTTTGGAGTGCCTTGAGGCCTATGGTAAAAAAGGAAACAACATCAGAGAAGAAAAACAGAAAGAAACTTTCTGAGAAACTCCTTTGTGATGTGTGCATGTTTCTCACAGATTTAAACATTTCATTTCATTGAGCAGTCTGGAACATCTGCTTTTTCAGAGACTAGCAAAGATATATGGTAGCACATTGAGGCCAATGGTGAAAAAGGAAATATCTTCAGATAAAAACTAGAAAGAAGCGTTCTGAGAAACTACTTTGTTCTAAGTGCATTCATCTCACAGAGTGAAACTTTTCTTTTGATTGATCACTTTGGCAACCCCCTTTATGTACACCTTCAGAAGGGATATTTGGGAGCGCTTTGAGTCCTTTACTGAAAAAGGGAATGTCTTCCGATAAACACTAGAAAGAAACTTTCTGGGAAACTGCTTTGTGATGTATGCATTCTTTTAACAGAGGTAAAACTTCCTTTTGATTGAGCAATTTGCAAACCCTGTTTTGATTGTATCTGCGAAGTGATATTTGGGAGTACATTCAGGCCTACGGTGAAAAAAGAATTACCTTCAGAGAAAAACAAGAAAAAAGCTTCTGAGATACTGCTTTGTGATGCGTGCATTCACCTCAGAGGTAAACGTTTCTTTTGAGTGAGCAGTTTGGACACACTGTTTTTGTAGAATCTGCAAAGGGATATTTGGAAGTGCCTTGAGGCCTATGGTGAAAAAGGAAACATCATGAGAGAAAAAGTAGAAAGAAGCATTCTGAGAAACTTCTTTGAGATGTGTGCATTCTTCTCACAGAGTTAAAATTTTCTTTTCATTGAGCAGTCTGAAACCACTTTTTTTTAGGATCTAAGAAGGGATATATGAGTACTCAATGAGGCCTATAGTCAAACAGGAAATATCTTCAGAAAAAAAACTAGAAAGAAGCTTTCTTAGTAACTGCTTTGTGATGAGTGCATTCATCTCACAGAGTTAAAATTTCCTTTGATTGAGTAGTTTGGCAACACTTTTTTGTAGAATCTGAGAAGGGACAATTGGGAGTGCTTTGTGGCCTATAGTGAAAAAGGGAATGTCTTCAGATAAAAAGTAGAAAGGAGCTTTCTGGGCAACTGCTTTATGATGTGAGCATTCATCTCACAGTGTTAAACCTTTCTTTTGATTGAGAAGTTTACACATATTCTCTATGTAGAATCTGAGAGGGTTATCTGGGAGTTATTTGAGGCCTGTAGTAAAAAAGGGAACATCTTCAGATAAAAAGTAGAAAGAAGCTTTCTGGACAACTACTTTCTGATATGTGCATTCATCCCACAGAGTTAAACCTTACTTTTGATTTAGCAGTTTGCACACCCAGTTTTTTTAGATTCTGGGAAGGGACATTTGGGAGTGCTTTGTGGTCTGTGGTGAGAAAGGAAATATCTTCAGATGAAAACTAGAAAGAAGCCTTCTCATAAACAGCCTTCTGATGTGTACACTCATCTCACAGAGTTAAAGCATTCTTTTGATTGAGCTATTTGGAAAAACTGTCTTGTTAGGACCTGTGAAGGGATATTTGGGAGCACTTACAGGCCTATTGTGAAAAGTTAAATATCTTCAGATAAAAACTAGTAAAAGCTTTGTGAGAGACTGATTTTTGTAATGAGCAAGTTCATCTCACAGAATTAAAACTTTCTTGTGATTTTGCAGTTTGGCCAGAGTGCTTTTGTAAAATCTGAGAAGGCATATTTGGGAGTGCTTTGCAGTCTATGTAGAAAAATAAAATATCTTCAGATATAAACTAGAAAGAAGCTTCCCAAAATCTGCTGTGTGATGTAGGCATTCTTCTTACAGAGTTAAAATGTTCTTTTAATTGAGCAGTTTGGAAACATTGTTGTTGGGGAATCTGCCAATGGATGTATGGGAGCTCATTGAGGCCTATGATGAAAAAGGAAATATCTTCAGATAAAAACTAGAAAGAAGCTTTATAAGAAACTGCTTTGTGATGTATGCATTCTCCTCACAGAGTTAAACCATTATTTTCATGGAGCAGTTTGGAAACATAGTTTTGGTAGAATCTGTGAAGAGATATTTGGGAGCACCATGAGGCCTATGGTAAAAAAGGAAACATCATCAGAGAAAAGGTAGAAAGAAGCTTTCTGAGAAACTCCTTTGTGATATGTGCACATTTCTCACAGACTTAAGCCTTTCATTTCGTTTAGCAGCCTGGAAACTCTGTTTTTTCAGAATCAAGGAAGGTATATATGAGAACACATTAAGGCCAATGGTGAAAAAGGAAATATCTTCAGATAAAAACTACAAAGAAGGTTTCTGAGAAACTGCTTTGTGCTCAGTGCATTCATCTCACAGAGGTAAAACTTTCTTTTAATTTAGCAGTTTGGAAACACTCTTTTTGTAGATTCTGTGAAGGGATATTTGGGAGCACTTTGAGGCCTATGGTGAAAAGGAAATATCTTCAGATGAAAACTAGAAAGAAGCATTCCCGTAAACCACCTTCTGATGTGTGCATTCATCTCACAGAATTAAAGCATTGTTTTGATTGAGCTATTTTGAAACACTGTTTTGGTAGGATCTGTGAAGGGATATTTGGGAGTGCTCACAGGCCTATTGGGAAAAATTAAATATCTTCAGATAAAAACTAGAAAAAAGCTTTGTGAGAAACTACTTTGTGATGTGCAAGTTCATCTCACAGAGCTAAACTTTTCTTGTGGTACTGCAGTTTGGCAACCGTGCTTTTGTAACATCTGAGAAGGAATATTTGGGAGTGCTTTGAGGTCTATGTTGAAAAACAAAATACCTTCAGATATAAAGTAGAATGAAGCTTTGTCAGAATCTACTTTGTGATGTGTGCATTCTTATCACAGAGGTAAACCATTCTTTAAATTGAGCAGTTTGGAAACACTGTTGTTGGGGAATCTGCCAAGGGATGTATGGGAGCTCATTGAGGCCTATGGTAAAAAAGGAAATATGTTTAGATAAAAACTAGAAAGAAGCTTTCTAAGAAACCACTTCGTGATGTGTGCATTCACCTCACAGAGTTAAACCATTATTTTCATTGAGTAGTTTGGAAACACGGTTTTTATAGAATCTGCGATGTCATATTTGGGAGTTCATGGAAGCCTATGGTGAAAAAGGAAATATCTTCGGATAGAAACTAGAAAAATCTTTTGGAGAAACTATTTTGTGATGTGTGCATTCAACTCACAGAGTTAAACCTTTCTTTGGATACAGCACTTTGGAAACACAGTTTTTGTAAAATCTGCAAAGGGCTATTTGGGATTGCACAAGGCCTATTGTGAAACATGAAATAACTTCAGATAAAAACTAAAAGGAAGCTTTCTGAGAAACCCCTTTGTGATGTGTGCATTCTTCTCACAGAGTTAAAAGTTTCTTTTTATTGAGCACCTTGGAAACACTGTTTTTTTAGAATGAAACGGATATTTAGTTTGCAAACGGCTATTTGGGAGTGAACTGATGTCTATGGTGAAAAAGAGAATATCTTCAGATAAAAACTAAAAAGAAGCTTTTTGAGAAACAGCTTTGTGATGTATGAATTCATCTTACAGAGATAAACTTTTCTTTTGAGTGAGCAGTTTGGAAACAATGTTTTCATATAATCTGTGAAGCAATCTTTTGTAGCACAAAAATGCCTATGGTGAACAAGAAAATATCTTCAGATAAAAACAGGAAAGAGGCATTATGAGAAACTGCTTTCTGATGTGTGCATTCACCTCAAAGAATTAAGTCCTTCTTTTGATGGAACACTTTGGAAACACTGTTTTTGTAGAATCTGAGAAGGGCTATTTAGGAGCACATTGAGGCCAATGGTGGAAAAGGAAATTTCCTCACAGAAGAACTAGACAGAAGCTTTCTGAGAAACTGCTTTGTGATGTGTGCATTCATCTCAGAGTTAAACCTTTATTTTGGTTCAGCAGTTTGAAAACACTGTTTTTGTAAAATCTGTGAAGGCATATTTGGGAGCACATAGAAGCCTATCTTGAAAAAGAAATATCTGCAGGTAAAAACTAGAAAGAAGCTTTTTGAGAAACTGCTTTGTGATGTGTGAATTCATCTCAAAGAGTGAAACCTTTCTTTTGATTGATCAGTTTGGAAACACTGTTTTTGTAGAATCTGCGATGGGACGTTTTGGAGCACATGAGGCCTATGGTGGAATAGGAAATGTCTTCGGAAAAAAACTAGAAAGGAGCTTTTTGAGAAACTGTTTTGTAATGTGTGCATTCAACTCACAGAGTTAAACCTGTTTTTTGATTGAGCAGTTTGGAAACACTTTTCTTGTATAATCTGTGAAGCGATGTTAGGTAGCACAAAAAGGCCTATGGTGAACACAGAAATATTTTCAGATAAAAACATCTAAAGGACCTATGGTGGAAAAGGAAATATCTTCAGAGAAGAACTAGACAGAAGCTATCTGAGAAATTGCTTTTTGATGTGTGCATTCATTTCACAGAGTTAAACCTTACTTTTAATAGAGCAGTTTGGAAACACTGTTTTTGTAGAATCTGCAAAGTTATATTTAGGAGTGCACTGAGGCCTATGGTGAAAAACTAAATATATTCAGATAAAAACTAGAAAGATGCTTTATGAGAAGCTGCTTTGTTATGTTTTCATTCCTCTCACTGAGTTAAACCTTTTTCTGATGGAGCAGTTTGGAAATACTCTTTTTGCAAAATCTATGAAGTGATATCATGCAGCACAAAAAAAGCCTTTGGTGCAAAAGGAAATATTTTCAGATAAAAACTGGAAAGAAGTGATATGAGAAACTGCTTTCTGATGTGTGCATTCATCTCACAGAGTTTAGTCCTTTTGATGCAACAGTTTGGAAACACTGTTTTTATAGAATCTGTGAAGGTATGTTTGGGAGGGCATTGAGGCCTATGGTGAAAAGGTAACATCAGATAAAAACTAGAAAGAAGTTTTCTGAGAAACTGCTTAGTGATTTGCGTTCTCTGCTCACAGAGTTAAACATGTCTTTTGATTGAGCAGTTAGAATCTGCAAAGGGATATTTGGGAGTGCAGTAATGCTTATGGTGAAAAAGGAAAATCTTAAGATAAAAAGTAGAAAGAAGTTTTTGAGAATCTGATTTGTTATATATGGGTTCATCTCACAGAGTTAAACTAGCCTTTTGTTGAGCACTTTGGAAACACTGTTGTTGTAGAGTCTGCAATGGGATATTTGGGAGCGTATTAAATATCATGAAAAAGAAATATCTTTGGATAAAAACTAGAAAGAAGTTTTTGAGAAACTGCTTTGTGATGTATGAATTCATCTGACAGAGTTAAACTTTTCTTCTGACAGAGCAGTTTAGAAACACTGTTTTTGTATAACTTTCAAAGCGATGTTAAGTCCCACAAAAAGGCCTGCAGCGAACAAGGAAATATCTTCTGATAAAAACTGGAAAGAAGCATTATGAGAAATTGCTTGCTGATTTTTGCATTCATCTCACAGAATTAAATCCTCATTTTGATTGAACAGTTTGGAAACACTGTTTTTGTAGAATTTGCGAAGGGATATTTGGGAGAGCATTGAGGCTTACAGTGGAAAAGGAAATATCTTCAATAAGAACTGGACAGAATCTTTCTGAGAAACTGCTTTGTGATGTGTGCATTCATCTGACAGAGTTAAAACTTTCTTGTGATTGAGCAGTTTGGAAACACTCTATTTGTAAAATCTGTGAAGGGATATTTGGGAGCACATTGAGGCCTATGTTGTAAAAGGAAATATCATCAGAGAAGAGCTAGAAAGAAGCTTTCTGTGAAACTTCCTTGTGATGTTTGCATTCATCTCACAGAGTTAAGTTTTCCTATGAGCAGTTTGGAAACCAGTTTTGTACAATCTACAATGGGATATTTGGGAGTGCATTGAGGCCTTGGGTTGAAAAGGAAATATCTTCAGATAAAATCTAGACAGAAGTTTTTTTGAGAAACTCTTTGTGATGTGTGCATTCATTTCACAGATTTAAAGCTTTCTTTTGATTGAGCAGTTTGGAAACACTGTTTTATAGAATCTGCAATGGGATATTTGGGAGTGCACTAAAGCCAATGGTGAAAAAGAAATATCATTGGATAAAAACTAGAAAGAAGTTTTTGAGAAACTGCTTTGTGATGTATGCATTCATCTCACAGAGTTAAACTTTTCTTCTGACTGAGCAGTTTGGAAACACTGTTTTAGTATAATCTGCGAAGAGATGTTAGGTAGTATAAAAGGGCCTATGGTGAACTTTGAAATACCTTCAGATAAAAACTGGAAAGAAGCCTTATAAGAAACTGTTTTCTGATGTGTGCATTCATCTCAGAGTTAAATCCTTTCAATGGAAGACTTTGGAAACACTGATTATTTCAGAGTGCACTGAGGCCTATGGTGAAAAAGGAAATATCATCAGAGAAGAACTAGGAAGAAGATATCTGAGAAATTTCTTTTGATGTTTGCATTCAGCTCACAGAGTTAAGCCCGTCCTTTCACTGAGTAGTTTGGAAACAGTGTTTGTGAAGAATCTGAGAACAGATATACTGGAGCAAATTGGGGCCTAGTGTTGAAAAGGAAATATCTTCAAATAAAAACTGGAAAGAAGAGTTATGAGAAACTGTTTTCTGATTTGTGCTTTCATCTCACTGAGATAAACCTTTCTTTTGATTGAGAAGTTTGGAAACACTGTTTTTGTAGAATCTGCAAAGGTATATTTGGGAGTGCACTGAAGCATATGGTTAAAAAGGAAATATCTTAGGATAAAAACTAGAAAGAAGCTTTTTGAGAAACTGCTTTGTATTGTGGGCATTCAACTCACAGAGTTAAACCTGTTTTTTGATTGAGCAGTTTGACTACACTGTTTTTGTAGAATCTACGATGGGATATGTGGGAGGCATGGAAGCTTATGGTGATAATGGAAAAATCTTCAGATAAAAACTAAAAAGAAGCTTTTTGAGAAACTGCTTTGTATTTGTGCATTCATCTCACACAGTTAAACTTTTCTTTTGTCTGAGCAGTTTGGAACACTGTGTTTGCAAATTCTGTGTAGCAAAATTAGGTGGTGCAAAAAAGGCAATGGCAAACAAGGAAATATTTTCAGATAAGAAGTGGAAATAGGCGTTATGAGAAACCACTTTCTGTTGTGAGCATTCCTCTCACAGAGTTAAGTCCTTCTTTTGATGGAACAGTTTGGAAACACTGTTTTCTTGGTATCTGCGAGGGGATACTTGGGAGCACATTGAGGCCTATGGTGGAAAAGAAAATATCTTCAGAGAAGAACTAGACAGAAGCTATCTGAGAAATGGCATTCAGATGTCTGCATTCATCTCACAGAGTTAAAACTTTCTTTTGATTGAGCAGTTTGGAAAGACTGTTTTTGTAGAATCTGTGAAGGGATATTTGGGAGAGCCTTGAAGACTATGGTGAAAAAAGGAAATATCTTCAGATAAAAACTAGAAAGAAGTTTTTGAGAAACTGCTTAGTGATGTGTGCATTCGTCTGACAGAGTAAACCTTTCTTGTTTTTGTAGAATGTGCAAAGGAATATTTAGTGTGCACGAGGCCTATGGTGAAAAAGGAAATAACTTCAGACAAAAACTGGAAAGACTATTTCTGAGAAACTGCTTGGTGCTGTCTGCACTCTTCTCATGTAGTTAAAAGTTTCTTTAGATTTTGCAGTTTGGAAACACTGTTTTTGTAGAATCTGCAAAGGGATATTTGGGAGCTCCTTGAAGCTGAAGGTGAAAAAGGAAATATCTTTGGATAAAAACTAGAAAGAAACTTTTTGAGAAACTTCTTTGTGATGTGTGCATTCATCTCACAGAGTTAAACTTGTGTTGATTGAGCAGTTTGGAAACACTGTTTTTGTGGAATCCATAAAGTGATATTTAGGAGCACGCTGATGTCTATGGTGAGAAAGGAAACATCTTTGGATAAAAACTAAAAAAATCTTTTTCAGAAACTGCTTTGTGATGTATGCATTCATCTCACAGAGTTAAAATTTGCTTTTGACTGAGCAGTTTGGAAACACTCTTTTTGTATAATATGAGAAGTGAGGTTTGGTAGTGCAAATAAGCCTATGGTAAATAAAGAAATATCTTCAGATAGAAACTGGAGAAAAGCGTTATGAGAAACTGCTTTCTGATAAGTGCATTCATCCCACAGAGTGAAATCCTTCTATTGATGGAACAGTTCAGAATCACTGTTTTATAGGATCTGTGAAGGGATATTTGGGAGTGCTTTGAGGCCTGTGGTGGAAATGGAAATATCTTCAGAGAAGAATTAGACAAAAGCTTTCTGAGAAACTGCTTTGTGATATGTGCATTCATCTCACAGAGTTAAACCTTCCTTTTGATTGAGCAGTTTGGAAAGACTGTTTTTGTAGATAGTGCAAAGGTATATTTTGGAGCACACTGATGCCCAAGGTGAAAAAGAAAATAACGTTGGATAAAAACTAGAGAGAAGATTTTTGAGAAACTGCTTTGTGATGCATGCATTCAACTCACGGAGTTAAACCTGTTTTTTGATAGAGCAGTTTCAAAACACTGTATTTGTAGAATCTGTGATAGGATATTTGGGAGTGCATCGAAACCTATGGTGATACAGAAATATCTTTGGATGAAAGCTAGAAAGAAGCTTTCTGAGAAACTGCTTTATGATGAGTGCATTCATCTGACAGAGTTAAACCTTTCTTTTGATTGAGCAGTTTGGCCACACTCTTTTAGTAGAATCTGAGAAGGAATATTTGGGAGTGCTTAGAGGCCTATAGTGAAAAAGGGAAAGTCTTCAGGTAAAAACTAGAAGAAGCTTTCTGGGATACTGCTTTATGATATGTGCATTCCTCTCACAGAGTTAAACCTTTCTTTTCATTGAGTACTTTGGCAACACTGTGTTTGTAGAACCCGTGAAGGTATATTTGAGAGTGCTTTGAGACCTATGGTGTAAAAGGAAATATCTTCAGATGAAAACTAGAAAGAAGCTTTCTCAGGAACCGTTTTGTGATACGTACATTCATCTCACAGAGTTAAACCATTCTTTTCATTGAGCAGTTTGGAAAGACTCTTTTGGTAGAATCTACAGTGGGATACCTGGGAGCACTCTCAGGCCTATGGTGAAAAATTAAATATCTTCAGATGAAAACTAGAAAGAAGCTTTCTCAGAAACTGCTTTGTGATGAGTAGGTTTATCTCACAGAGCTAAACAATTGTCTTGATTGTGCAGTTTGGCAACAGTGGTTTCTTAAATTGGCAAAGGGTTATTTCGGAGTACTTTGATGACTATGGTGAAAAACGAAATATCTTCAGATAAATAGCAGAATGAAGCCTTCTAAGAAACTGCTTTTAGATGTGCTCATTCTTCTCACAGTGGTAAACATTTCTTTTAATTGAACAGTTTGGGAACACTGTTTCTGTAGAATCTGTGAAGGGATACATGGGTGCGCACTGAGGGCCTATGGTGAAAAAGGAAATATCTTCAGGTTAATACTAGAAACAAGCTTTCTGAGAAACTGCTTTGTGATGTGTGCCCTCTTCTCACAGAGTTAAGCCTTTCTTTTGATTGAGCAGTTTGGAAGAACTGTTTTTGTAGAATCTGCAAAGGGGTATATAGGAACACATTGAGGCCTATGGTGAAAAATGAAATGTCTTCAGAGAAAAACTAGAAAGAAGGTTTCTAAGAACCTGCTTTGTGATTTATGCATTCATCTCACAGAGTTCAACATTTCGTTAGATTCAGCAGTTTGGAAACACACTTTTGGTAGAATCTGCTAAGGTATATAGGGAGTGCTTTGAGGCCTATGGTGAAAAACAAAATATTGTCAGAGAAAAAGTAGAAAGAGGCTTTCTGAGAAACTCCTTTGTGAAGTGTGCATTCGTCTCGAAGAGGTAAACTTTTATTTTGATTGATCAGTCTGGATACACTGTTTTTGTAGAATCTAGGAAGGGATTTATGGGAGTGCATTGAGGCCTATGGTGAAAAAGAAAATATCTTCTGATAAAAACTAGAAAGAAGCTTTCTCCGAAACTGCTTTGTGATGGGGGCATTCTTCTCACTTAGTTAAACTTTGCCTTTGGTTGAACAGTCTGGAAACACTGTTTTTCTAAAATCTATGAAGTGACATGTGGGAGCAATTTGAGGCCTATTGTGAAAAAAGAAATATCCTCAGAGAAAAACTAGAAAGAAGATTCTGAGAAACTGCTTTGTGATGGGTGCGTTAATCTCAAGGAGTTAAACATTTATTTTGATTGAGCAGGCTGGCAAAGGTGTTTTTGTAGAATCTGAGAAGGGATATTTAGGAGTGCTTTGAGACCTATGGTGAAAAAAGGAAATATCTTCAGATAAAAACTAGAAAAAAGCTTTCTGTGTAACTGCTTTGTGATGCATGCATTCATATCACAGAGTTAAGCCTTTCCTTTGATTGAGCAACTTGGCAACATAGTTTTCGTTGAATCATGAAGGGACATTTGGGAGCACATTGAGGTCTATGGTGAAAATGGAAATATCTTCATATAAATACGAGAAAGAAGCTTTCTCAGATGCAGGTTTGTGATGTGTGCAATCTTCTCACTGAGTTAAACTGTTCCTTTGATTGAGCAGTTTGGAAACACTGTTTTTGTAGAATCTGCAAAGGGACACTTGGGAGCATATAGAGGCCTATGGTGCATAACAAAATAACACCAGATAAAAACTAGAAATAAGCTATCTGTGAAGCTGCATTGTGATGTGTGGATTCACCTCACACAGTTAAACATTTCTTTTAATTTGACATGTTGAAAACACTCTATTCTAGGATCTGTGATGGAAAGTTTTGGAGCCCATTGAGGCCTATGTGGAAAAAACGAATATTCCCTGATAAAAACTAAAAAGAGGCTATCTGTGAAAATACTTTGAGATGTATGGATTCTTCTCACAGTTTTAAAACTTTCTTTTGATGCAGTTGATTGGAAACACTTTTTTGGTAGAATCTGTGAAGGGACATTTGCAAACCCATTGAGGACTATGGTGAAAAACTGAATATCCCAACATAAAAACTAGAAAGAAACTCTTAATGAAACTGCTTGGTGATGAGTGGATTCACCTCACAGAGGTTAACCTTTCTTTTGATTCAGCAGGTTGGAAACATTCTTTTTGTAGAACCTGCAAAGGGACATTTGGGAGTCCACTGAGGTCTATGTTGAAAAACTGAATATCACAAGATAAAACTAGAAAGAGGTTATCTGTGAAAATGTTTGAGATGTGTGGAATCATCTCACAAAGTTAAACATTTCTTTTGATTCAGCATCTTGGGAACACTCTATTTGTAGAAGCTGCGAAGGGACATTTGAGAGCTCACAGAGGCTTATGGTAAATAACCGAATATCCTGAGATAAAAACTAGAAAGATGTTATCTGCTAAACTGCTTTGTGATACACGGACTCATCTCAAAAATTAAACCTTTCTTCTGATTCAGCAGGTTACAAACACTTTTTTTGTAAAATCAGTGAAGGGATATTTGGAAGCCCTTTGAGGCCTGCAGTAATAAACCAAATAATTCCAGAAAAAAAAACAAGAGAGAAGCTGTTTGTAAAACTGCTTTGTGATGTGTGTATTCATCTCACAGAGTTACTCCTTTCTTTTTATACTGCAGCGTTGAAATAGTCTTTAGATAGAATCTGCGAATGGACGTTTTGGAGCCCTTAGAGGCCTATGATGAAAACCCGAATATATCCAGATAAAAACTTCAAAGAAGCTATCTGTGAAACTTCTTTGTGATGTGAGGATTCATCTCACAGAGCTAATCCTTTCTTTTTATTCATCAGGTTGTAAACATTATTTGGTAGAATCTGTGAAGGGACACTTGGGAGCCCATGCTGAAAAACAGAATATCCCCAGATAAAAACTAGAAAAAAACTATTTGAAAATGCTTTATGGCTTTAGGTCTAACATTTAAATCTTTAATCCATCTTGAATTAATTTTTGTATAAGGTGTAAGGAAGGGATTCAGTTTCAGCTTTCTACATATGGCTAGCCAGTTTTCCCAGCACCATTTATTAAATAGGGAATCTTCTCCCCATTTCTTGTTTTTGTCAGGTTTGTCAGAGATCAGATAGTTGTAGATACGTGGCATTATTTCTGAGGGCTCTGTTCTGTTCCATTGGTCTATACTTCTGTTTTGGTACCAGTACCATGCTGTTTTGGTTACTGTAGCCTTGTAGTATAGCTTGAAGTCAGGTAGTGTGATGCCTCTGGCTTTGTTCTTTTGGCTTAGGATTGACTTGGCAATGTGGGTTCTTTTTTGGTTCCTTAAAGTAGTTTTTTCCAATTCTGTGAAGAAAGTCATTGGTAGCTTGATGGGGATGGCATTGAATTTATAAATTACCTTGAGCAGTATGGCCATTTTCATGACATTGATTCTTCCTACTCTTGAGCATGGAATGTTCTTCCATTTGTTTGTATCCTCTTTTATTTCATTGAGCAGTGGTTTGTATTTCTCCTTGAAGAGGTCCTTCACATCCCTTGAAAGTTGGATTCCTAGGTATTTTGTTCCCTTTGCAGCAATTGTGAATGAGATTTCACTCATGATTTGGCTCTCTGTTTGTCTGTTATTGGTGTATAAGAATGCTTGTGGTTTCTGCACATTGATTTTGTATCCTGAGACTTTGCTGAAGTGGCTTATCAGCTTAAGGAGATTTTGGGCTGAGACCATGGGGTTTTCTTGATATACAATCATGTCATCTGCAAACAGGGACAACTTGATTTCCTCTTTTCCTAATTGAATACATTTATTTCCTTCTCTGGCCTGATTGCCCTGGCCAGAACTTCCAACACTATGTTGAATAGGAGTGGTGAGAGAGGGCGTCCCTGTCTTGTGCCAGTTTTCAAAGGGAATACTTGTGCCAGTTTTTGCCCATTCAGTGTGATATTGGCTGTGAGTTTGTCATAGATAGCTCTTATTATATTGAGATACATCCCATCAATACCTAATTTAGTGAGAGTTTTAGCATGAAGAGTTTTTGAATTTTGTCAAAGGCCTTTTCTGCATCTATTGAGATAATCCTGTGGTTTTTTCTTTGGTTCTGTTTATATGATGGATTACATTTATTGATTTGCATATGTTGAACCAGCCTTGCATCCCAGGGATGAAGCCCACTTGATCATGGTGGATAAGCTTTTTGATGTGCTGCTGGATTCGGTTTGCCAGTATTTCATTGATTTTTGCATTGATGTTCATCAGGGATATTGGTCTAAAATTCTCTTTTTTTGTAGTGTTTCTGCCAGGCTTTGGTATCAGGATGATGCTGGCCTCATAAAATGAGTCAGGGAGGATTCCTTCTTTTTTACTGATTGGAATAGTTTCAGAAGGAATGGTACCAGCTCCTTCTTGTACCTCTGGTAGTATTTGGCTGTGAATCCATCTGGTTCTGGACCTTTTTTGGTTGGTAAGCTATTAATTATTGCCTCAATTTCAGAATCTGTTATTGGTCTATTCAGAGATTCAATTTCTTCCTAGTTTAGTCTTGGGAGGGTGTATTTGTCAAGGAATTTATCCATTTCTTCATCTAGAAACCTATTTCTAGTTTTTTTGTGTAGAGGTGTTTATAGTATTCTTTGATGGTAGTTTGTATTTCTGTGGGATTTGTGTTGATATCCCCTTTATCACTTTTTATTGCATCTGTTTGATTCTTCTCTCTTTTCTTCTTTATTAGTCTTGCTAGCAGTCTATCACTTTTGTTGACCTTTTCAAAAAACCAGCTCCTGGATTCATTGATTTTTTGAAGGTTTTTTTGTGTCTCTATTTCCTTCTGTTCTACTCTGATCTTAGTTATTTCTTGCCTTCTGCTAGCTTTTGAACGTGTTTGCTCTTTCTTCTCTAGTTCTTTTATTTGTGATGTTAGGGTGTCAATTTTAGATCTTTCCTGCTTTGTCTTGTGGGCATTTAGTCCTATAAATTTCCCTCTACACACTGCTTTAAGTGTGTCCCAGAGATTCTGGTATGTTGTGTCTTTGTTCTCGTTGGTTTCTAAGAACATTTTTATTTCTGCCTTCATTTTATTATGTACCCAGTAGTCATTCAGGAGCAGGTTGTTCAGTTTCCATGTAGTTGAGCAGTTTTGACTGAGTTTCTTAACCCTGAGTTCTAGTTTGATTGCACTGTGGTCTGAGAGACAGTTTGTTATAATTTCTGTTTTTTTTTTACATTTGCTGAGGGGTGCTTTACTTAAAACTATGTGGTCAATTTCAGAAGAGGTGTGGTGTGGTGCTGAAAAAAATGTATATTCTGTTGATTTGGGGTGGAGAGTTCTGTAGATGTCTATTACGTCCACTTGGTGCAGAGCTGAGTTCAATTCCTGGATATCCTTGTTAACTTTCTCTCTCATTGATCTGTCTAATGTTGACAGTGGGATGTTAAAATCTCCCATTATTATTGTGTGGGAGTCTAAGTCTCTTTGTAGGTCTCTAAGGACCTGCTTTATGAATCTGTGTGCTCCTGTGTTGGGTGCATATATATTTAGGATAGTTAGCTCTTCTTGTTGAATTGATCCCTTTACCATTATGTATTGGGCTTCTTTGTCTCTTTTGATCTTTGTTGGTTTAAAGTCTGTTTTATCAGAGACTAGGATTGCAATGCTGGACTTTTTTTGTTTTCCTTTTGCTTGGTAGACCTTCCTCCAATCCTTTATTTTCAGACTATGTGTGTTTCTGCATAAAAACCCTAGAAGAAAACCCAGGCAATACCATTCAGGACATAGCCATGAGCAAGGACTTCATGTCTAAAACACCAAAAGCAATGGCAACAAAAGCCAAAATTGAAAAATGGGATCTAATTAAATGAAAGAACTTCTGAACAGCAAAAGAAACTACCATGAGAGTGAACAGGCAACCTACAGAATGCAAGAAAATTTTTGCAATCTACTCATCTGACAAAGTGCTAATATCCAGAATCTACAATGAACTCAAACAAATTTACAAGAAAAAAAAAACAACCCCATCAAAAAGTGGGAAAAGGATATGAACAGGCATTTCTCAAAAAAAGATATTTATGCAGCCAAGAGACATTTTTGGCCACCAGAGAAATGCTAATCAAAACAACTATGAGTTACCATCTCACACCAGTCAGAATCGCAATCATTAAAATGTCAGGAAACAACAGGTGCTAGAAAGGATGTGGAGAAATAGGAAAAATTTTACACTGTTGTTGGTACTAGTTCAACCATTGTGGAAGTCAGTGTGGTGTTTCCTCAGGGATCTAGAACTAGAAATCTCATTTGACCCAGCCATCCCATTACTGGGTATATTTCCAAAGGATTAAAAATCACACTGCTATAAAGACACATACACAGGTATGTTTATTGTGCACTATTCACAGTAGGAAAGACCTGGAACCAACCCAAATATCTAACAATGATAGACTGGATTAAGGAAATGTGGCATATATACACCATGGAATACGATGCAGCCATAAAAAATGGTGAGTTTATGTCCTTTGTAGGGACATAGACGAAGCTGGAAACCATCATTCTCAGCAAACTATCACAAGGACAATAAAACAAACACTGCATGTACTCACTCATAGGTGAGAATTGAACAATGAGAACACGTGGACACAGGAAGGGGCACATCACACACTGGGGTCTGTTTTGGGGTGGGGAGAGGGGGGTGGGATAGCATTAGTAGATATACCTAATGTTAAATTACAAGTAAATTGGGGGAACACAACAACATGGCACATGTATACATATGTAACTGGCACATTGTGCACATGTACCCTGAAACTTAAAATATAATTTAAAAAAAGTAATTTGAGTAACTAAAATTCTGAAAAATTAAAAGAAATGCTTTGTGATGTATGGATTCATCTCACAGAGATAAACCTTTCTTTTGATTCTGCAGGTTGGAAATGCTCTTTGGATATAATTTTGAAGGGAAAATTGGGAGCACATAGAGGCCTGTGGTGAAAAACTGAATATCCCCAGATAAAAACTAAAAAGAAGCTATCTGTGAAAGTGCTTTGTGATGTGTGGAATCATCTCATAGAGTTAAAGCTGTCTTTTTGATTCACGAGTTTGCAAATACTTCTTTTGCAGAATCTGAGAAGGGACATTTGAAAGCCCTTTGAGGTGTATGGTGAGAAACAGAATATAAATAGATAAAAACTAGAAAGAAGCTATCTATAAAACTGCTTTGTAATGTGTGGATTCATGTCACAGAGTTAAACATACATTTTGTTTCTGGAAGTTGGAAGGTGCTTTAGGTGGAATCTGCAAAGGGACATTTGGGAGCCCATGGATGCTGATGGTTTAAAACAAAATATTCCAAGATAAAAACAAGAAAAAACTATCCTTGAAACTGCATTGGGATGCGTGGATTCATGACACAGAGTTAAACTGCTCTTTTGATTCAGCAGGCTGGATACACTTTTTTCATATAATCTGTGTAGAGACATTTCGGAGCCCTTTCACACCTGTCATGAAAAACCGAATATCCCCAGATAAAAGCTAGACAGAAACTATCTATGAAACCTGATTGTGATGTATGGATTCATCTCATTGATATAAACCTTTCTTTTGATTCTACAGATTGCAAAAACTCTTTTGGAAGAATCTGCAAAAGGACGTTTGGAAGCCCCTAGAAGCCAATTGTGAAAAACCAAATATTCCCAGATGAAAACTAGAAGAAGCTATAGTTGAAACTGCATTGTGATGTGGAGATTCATCTCACAGAGTTAAACTTTTCTTTGGGTTCAGCAGGTTTGAAACACTCTTTTGGTAGAATCTGTAAATGAATATTTGGGAGCCGATAGAGGCCTATTTTGAAAAATCAAGCATCCCCAGATAAAAACTAGAAGGAAGCTACCTGTGAAACTGCTTTGTGATGTGTGTATTCATCTCACAGAGTTAAAACTTTCTTTTGATTCAATAGGTTGTAAACACTTTTTTGATAGAATCTGCAAAGTGACATATCACAGCCCATTGAGGCATATGGTGAAAAAACGGATATCCCCAGATAAAAAACTAGAAAGAAGCTATTTCTGAAACTGCATTGTGATTTGTGCATTTATCTCATGGAGTTAAATCTTTCTATTGATTCAGTAGAATGGAAATAATCTTTCTGCAGATTCTGCAGAGGGACATTTTGGAGCCCTTTTAGGCCTATGGTGAAAAACACAATATCCCCAGACAAAAACAAGACACAAGCTATCTGTGAAACTGCTTTGTGTTGAGTGGGTTCATCTCACGGATTTTAACCTTTTTTTTTTCATTCAGTGAGTTGAAAACACTGTTTTTTTTAGAATCTGCCAAGGGACACATGGGAACCCCTAAAGGCCTATGGTGAAAAACTGAATATCCCCAGATAAAAACTAGGAACAAGCTGTCTGTGAAACTACATTGTGATTTGTGATTTACTTCCCACAGTTAAACGTTTCTTTTGATTCAGCAGGTTGCAAACACTGTTTTAATAGAATCTGTGAAGGTACATTTGGGAGCCTATTCAGGCCTATGGTGAAAAACTAAATACATTCAGAAAAAAACCTGAAAGAAGCTATCTGTGAAACTACTTTTTGATGTGTGGATTCATCTCACAGAGTTAAACATTTCTTTAGATACAGAAGTTTTGAAATATTCTTTAAATAGAATCTGTGAAGAGACTTTTTTAAGCCCATATAGGCCTAAGTTGAGAAACAGAATATCACCAGATAAAAACTAGAAACAAGCTATCTGGGACATTTCTTTGTGACATGTGGATTCCCCCACAGAGTTAAACCTTCTTTTGACTTAGCACGTTATAAACACTCTTTTGCTTGAAACTGTGAAGGGAAATTTGTGAGCCCATTTTAGCCTATGGTGAAAAATGGAATATCCCAAGATAAAAACCAGAAAGAAGCTATCAGTGAAACTGTTTTGGATATGTGGATTCACCTCACAGACTTAAACCTTTCTTTTGATTAAGCAGGTTGGAAACACTATTTTGGTAGTATCTGCAGAGGGACATTTGGGAACCCATTTATGTCAATAGTGAAAAACTGAATATCCCCAGATTAAAACTAGAAAGAAGCTATCTGTGTAACTGCTTTCATATGTGTGGATTCATCTCACAGAGTTAAACCTTTCTTATAGATTCAGCAGGTTGCAAATACTTATGTTTTGTAATCTGTGTAGTGACATTTGGGAGCCCATTAAAGCCTATGATGAAAAATTGAATATCCCCAGATAAAAACCAGAAAGAAGCTATCTTTGAAACTTCTTAGTGATGTGTGGGTTCATCTCAAAGACTTAAACCTTTCTTTTGCTCAGCATGTTGGAAACACTCTTTTGCTAGAATCTGCAAAAAATTGAGCTGGGCGCGGTGGCTCATGCTTGTAATCCCAGCACTTTGGGAGGCCAAGGCAGGAGGATCATGAGGTCAGGAGATCGAGACCACGGTGAAACCCTGTCTCTACTAAAAATACAAAAAATTAGCTGGGCATTGTGGCGGGCACCTGTAGTCCTAGCTACTCGGAGAGGCTGAGGCAGGAGAATGGCGTGAACCTGGGAGGTGGAGCCTGCAGTGAGCTGAGATTGTGCCACTGCACTCCAGCCTGGGCGACAGAGCAAGACTCCATCTCAAAAAAAAAAAAAAAAGATTTTTGAGCCCACTGTAGTCTAGGGTAAAAAAAAAAGCAAATATTTCAAAATAAAAACTAGAAAGAAGCTATCCATTAATCCGTTTTGTGATGTGTGGATTCATTTCACAGAATTAAACCTTTCTTTGGATTCTTCAAGTTGGAAACACCTTTTTGTAGAATCTGTGAAGGGACATTTGAGAGAGCTTTGAGGCCTATAATGAAAAACCAAAAATCCCCAGATAAAACCTGGAAGGAAACTCTCTGTGAAACTGTTTGGGATGTGTTTATTCAGCTAATAGAGTTAAAACTTTCTGTCAACATAGCATGTTTGAAACATTATTTAGATAGTATCTGTGAAGGGACATTTAGGAGCCCATAAAGGCCTATGGTGAAAAACAGGATATTGCCAGATATAAAGTAGAAGAAAGCTAAATATGTAACTGCTTTGAGATGTATGGATTCATCTCACATAGTTAAAACTTTCTTTTGACACAGCAGGTATGAAACATTCTTTAGTTAGCATCTGTGAAGGGACATTCAAGAGCCCATAGAGACCTATGGTGAAAAACACAAAAACTCCAGATAAAAACTAGAAGGAAGCTATCTGTTTAACTTATTTGTAATGTCTGGATTTATCTGACAGAGATAAAATTTTACATTGATTCAGAAAGTTGGAATCTCTCTTTTGGTAGAACCTGCCAAGGGACATTTGGGATCCCTTAAAGGCCTATTGTGAAAAACTGAATACATCTTGATAAAAACTAGAAAGAAGCTGTCTGTGAAATTGCATTGTAAAGTGTGGATTCATGTCACAGAGTTAAACGTTTGTTTTGATTGATCAGGTTGGAATCACTCATTTTGTAGACTCTGTCAAGAGACATTGTGGAGCCTATTGGGTCCCATGGTGAACAACTCAATATTTCCAGATAAAAAACCAGAGGGAAGCTATCTGTGAAACTGTTTTGTGGTGTGTGATTTGTCTTGCAGACATAAACACTTTTTTTGATTCAGTAGGTTGGAGACACTCATTTTGTAGAATCGGCAATGGGATATTTCAGAGCCCATTGAGGCCTAAGATTGCAAACACAATATCCCAAGATAAAAACTAAAAAGGAGCTGTCAATGAAACTGCTTTTTGATGTTGGGATTTATCTCACAGAATTAAACATTTCTTTTGATTCAGCAGGTTGTAAACACTCTTTTTGTAGAATCTGCATAGGGACATATCACAGCCTATTGAGGCCTATGGTGATAAAAGGGATATCCCCAGATAAAAACTAGAAAGAAGGCATTTCTGAAACTACATTGTGATTTCTGCATTTATCTCACAGAGGTAAATCTTTCTATTGATTCAGCAGGATGGAAAAACTCTTTTTGAATAATCTGCAAAGGAATATTTGGGAGATCTTTTAGGCCTGCGGTGAAAAATAAATATCCCCAGATAAAAACTGCAAAGAACTGATGAGTGACACAGCTTTTCTGATGTGTGGATTTATCTCACAGACTTAAACCTTTCCTTTCATTCTGCATGTTTGAAACACTCGTTTTGCAGAATCTGTGAAGGGACATTATGGAGCCCCTTGTGGCCTATTGTGAAAAACAAAATATCCTCAGATAAAAACTAGAAAGAAGCTGTCTGTGAAGTGCTCTGTGATGTGTGGATTCATTGCACAGAGTTAAAACTTTCTTTTGATGGAAACACTCTTTAGATATTATCTGTGAGGGAACATGTATTAGCCAATACAGGCTTATGGTGAAAAACAAAATATCCCCACATAAAAAGCATCAAGAAGCTATCTGTGAAACTGCTTTGTTAAGTGTATATTCAGCTCAAAGGGTTAAACCTTTCTTTGGATTCAGCAGGTTTCAAACACTGTTTTGCTAGAATCTACCAATGGACACTTGTAAGCCCATCGTAGCACACTGTGAAAAATGGAATATTCAAAGATAAAAACTAGAAAGAAGCTTTCTGAGAAACTGCTTTGTGATGTGTGCATTCTTCTCACAGATTTAAACCTTTCTTTTGATTGAGCAATTTGGAAACACTGTTTTTGCAGAATCTATTCAGGGATATATGGGAGTGCATTGAAGCTTATGGTGAAAAGGGAAATATCTTCAGATAAAAAAATAGAAAGAAGCTTTCTGGGAAACTTCTTTGTGATGTGTGCATTCACCACACAGAGTTAAACTTTTTTTGATTGAGCAGTTTGGTTACACTGTTTTTGTAGAATCTGTGAAGGGACATCTGGGAGTGCTTGGAGGCCTATGGTGAAAAAGTAAATGTCTTCAGAAAAAAGTAGAAACAATCTTTCTCAAAAACCGCTTAGTGATGTGTGGACTCTTCTGACAATGTTAAACTGTTCTTTTCTTTGAACAATTTGGATACACTGTTTTGGTAGAATCTGTGAAGGGATATTTGGGAGTGCATTGTGGCCTTTGGTGAAAAAAGAATATCTTCAGGGATAAACTAGAAAGAAGCTTTCAGAGAAACTGTTTTGTGATGAGTGCATTCATCTCACAGACTTAAAACTTTCTTTTGATTGAGCAGTTTGCAAACACTGCTTTTGTAGAATCTTCAAAGGGATATTTGGGAGCCATTAGAGGCCTATGTTGAAAAAGGAAATATGTTTGAGAAAAACTGGAAAGAAGCTTTCTGCAAAACTGCTTTGAGATGTGTGCATTCATCTCACAGAGTTAAACTTATAGTTTGAGCAGATTGGAAACATTGTTTTGGTAGAATCTGCGAACAGATTTTTTGGAGTGCTTTCAGGCCTATGATAAAAAAGAAATTATCTTCAGATAAAAACTAGAAGGAAACATTCTGAGAAATGGCTTTGTGGTGAGTACACTTATCTAACAGAGTTAAACCTTTCTTTTGATTGATCAGTCTGGAAACACTGTTTTCGTAGGATCTACGAAGAGATATATGGAGCACATTGAAGCCTATGTTGAAAAAGGAAATGTCTTCAGATAAAAAATAGAAAGAAGCTTTCTGAGAAACTGCTTTGTAATGTGTGCATTCATCTCACAGAGTTAAACCTTTCTTTTGATTGAAGAGTTTCACAACATTGTTGTGGAATCTAAGAGGGGATACTTGGGAGTGCTACAAGACCTTGAATGAAAAAGGAAATATCTTCAGATAAAAATTAGAAAGAAGCTTTCTGGGAAACTGTTTTGTGATGTTTCCATTCATTTCTCAGGTTAAAACTTTTTTTTTGATAGAGAAGTTGGGACACCGTGTGTTTGTATAATCTGCGAAATGATGTTTGGGATCCATTTGAGGCCTATGGTGAAAAAAGGAAATATCTTCAGATAAAAAGTAGAAAGAAGCTTTCTGAGGAACTGCTTTGTGATGTGTCCATTGATCTCACAGAATTAAAACTTCCTTTTCATTGGGCAGTTTGAAAACACAGTTTTTGAGGTATGTGTGAAGGGATATTTGGGAGTGCATTGAGATCTATGGTTAAAAAGGAAATATCTTCAGATAAAAAGTAGAAAGAAACTTTCTCAGGAACTGCTTTGTGATGTCTGCATTCTTCTCACAGAGTTAAACCTTTCTTTTTATTGAGCAGTTTGGAAACATTGTTTTTTTAAAATCTGGGAAGGGATATATTGAAGAGCATTGAGGCCTATGGTGAAAAAGGAAATATCTTCAGATAAAAAGTAGGAAGAATTTTTTTCAGAAACTGCTTTGTGATGTGGACATTCCTCTCTCAGAGTTAAACCATTCTTTTGATTAAGCAGTTTGGAACCACTGTTTTTGTAGAATCTATGAAGTGATATATGGGAGGGGACTGACACCTGTGGAGAAAAAGGAAATATCTTCATAGAAAAACTGGAAAGAAACTTTCTGAGAAACTGCTTTGTGAAGTGTGCATTCATCTCACAAAGTTAATCCATTCTTTTGATTGAGCTGTTTAGAAACACTGTTTTTGTGGAATTTGCAAAGGGGTATTTCGGAGTGCTTTGAGGCCCATGCTGAAGAAGGAAATATTTTCAGATAAATACTAGAAAGAAGCTTTCTCAAAAACCACTTTGTGCTTTGTGCATTCTTCTGACAGAGTTAAATCTTTCATTAGATTGAGGAAATTGGAAACACTGTTTTTGTGGAATCTGTGAGGGGATATTTGGAGGCACTTTGAGGACTATGGTGAAAATGGAAATATCTTCAGATAAAAAGAAGAAAGAAGTTTCTCAGAAGCTGAATTGTGATATGTGCATTCTTCTCACAGAAGTAGATGTTTCTTTTGATAGAACAGTTTGGAAATACTGTGTTTGTAGAATCTACACAGAGATATAAGAGAGCATATTGAGGCCTATGGTGAAAAAGGAAATATCTTCAGATTAAAAATAGGAAGAAGCTTTCCGATATGGGCATTTCTCTCACAGAGATAAATTTTTTTCATTGTGTGGTTTGTAAACACTGTTTTTGTAAAATCTGCTAAGGGATATTTCAGAGCACTTTGAGGCCTAAGGAGAAACAATAAGTATGTTGAGGTAAAAACTAGAAAGAAGCTTTCTGAGAAACTGCTTTGTGATTTATGCCTTCATCTCACTGAATTAAAACTTTCTTTTGATTGAGCAGTTTGGCAACACTCTTCTTGTGGATTCTGAGAGGGGATATTTTGGAGTGCTTTAAGGCCTAGGTGAAAAAGGAAATACCTTCAGATAAAAATTAGAAAGAAGGAAACTGCTTTGTGATTTGTGCATTAATCTCAAAAGTTAAAACATTATTTTGATTGAGCACATTGGAAACACTGTTTTGGTGGAATCTGCAAAGGGATATTTCTGGAAAGATGCATTCTGGTAAACTGCTTTCTGATGTGTGCATTGATCTCGCAGAGTTGAAACTTTCTTTGGATTGAGCAGTTTGGAAACACTGTTTTGGTAGAATCTGCAAAGGGATATTTGGGAATGCACTGAGGCCTATGGTGAAAAAGGAAATATCTTCAGATAAAATCTAGAAAGAAGCTTTTGAGAAAGTACTTTGTGATTATTGAATTTATCTCCCAGAGTTAAACCTTCCTTTTCATTGAGCAGTTTGGAAATACTCTTTTTGTGGAATCTCAGAAGGGATATTTTGGAGCTCTTTAAGGCCTAGGGTTGAAAAAGGAAATAAAATCAGATAAAAACTAGAAAGAAGCTTTCTGAGAAACTGTTTTTTGATGTGGACATTCATCTCACAGTATTAAACCATTCTTTTGATTGAGCAGTTTGGAACCATTGTTTTTGTAGAAACTATGAAGGGATATATGAGAGGGCATTGACGCCTATGTTGAAAAAGGAAATATCTTCATAGAAAAACTGGAAAGAAACATCCTGAGAAAGAGCTTTGTGAGGTGTGCATATATCTGACAGAGTTAAACCATTCTTTTGATTGAGCAGTTTGGAAACATGGTTTTTGTAGAATTTGCAAGGGGGTATTTTGGAGCGCTTTGAGGCCTATGCTGAAGAAGGAAATATCTTCAGATAAATAATAGAAAGAAGCTTTCTCAGAAACTGCTTTGTGATGTGTGCATTCTTCTCACTGAGCTAAACCTTTCTTTTGATTATACAGTTTGGAATCACTGTTTTGGAAGTATCTGCAAAGGGATATTTAGGAGTGCATTGAGGTCTACGGTTAAAAAAGAAATATCTTCTGATAAAAACTAGAAAGAAACTTTCTGAGAAACCATTTTGTGATGTGTGCATTCATCTCACAGAGTTAAAAGTTTTTTTTGATTGAGCAGTCTGGAAACACTGTCTTTGTAGGAACTATGAAGGGATACATGGGAGCATCTTGAGGCTCATGGTGAAAAAGGAAATATCTTCAGAGAAAAACTGGAAGGAAACATTCTGAGAAACTGCTTTGTGATGTGTGCATTCATGCTACAGGGTTAAAACTTTCTTTTTATTGAGCAGTTTGGAAACACTGGTAGAACCTGTGAAGGGATATTTGGGAGCTCATTGAGGCCTATGGTGAAAAATGAAATATCTTCAGATACAAACTAGAAAGAAGCTTTCTTTGAAACTTCTTTGTGATGAGTGCATTCATCTCACAGAGGTAAAACTTTCTTTTGATTGAGCAGTTTGGCAACACTGATTTTGCAAAATCTGAGAAGCTATATTTGGGAGTGGTTTGAGGCCTATGGTGAAAAAGGAAATATCGTCAGATAAAAACTAGAAAGAAGCTTTCTGGGAATCTGCTTTGCAATGAGTTCATTCATCTCACAGAGTTAAACATTTCTTTTCATTGAGCAGTTGGCAACACTATTTTTGTAGAATCTGCAAGGCCTACTGAGAAAAAGAAAATGTCTTGAAAAAAATTAGAAAGAAGCTTTCTGAGAAACTGCTTTGTGATGAGCGCATTCATCGCAAAGAGTTAAAACCTTCTCTTGATTAAGCAGCTTGGGCACATTGTTTTTGTAGAATCTGTGAAGGGTTAGTTTGTATTGCCTTGAGACCTGTGGTGTAAATTGAAATACCTTTAGATAAAAACTAGAAAGAAGCTTTCTCAGAAACTGCTTGGTCATGTGTGCATTCATTTAACATAGATAAACTTTTTTTGATTGAGCAGTTTGGCAACACTATTTTTGTGGAATCTGCAAAGGGATATTTGGGAGTGCTTTGAGGCCTATGGTGAAAAATGAAATATCTTCAGACAAAAACTGCAAAGAAGCTTTCCTAGAAAATGCTTTGAGATGTGTGCATTTTTCTCACAGAGGTAAACGTTTTTTGTTAGTTAGTTTGTTCATTTGTTTGTTTGACCAGTCTGGAAACACTGATTTGTAGAATCTGCATAGGGATATTTGGGATCAGATTGAGGCCTATGGTGAAAAAATAAATATCTTTAGATAAAAACTAGAAAGAAGCTTTCTAAGAAACCACTTTGTGATGTGTGCATTCTTCACACAAAGTTAAAACTTTCTTTTGATTTAACAGTCTGGAAACCCTCTTTTTGTAGAATCTATGAAGTGATATATAGGAGTGGATGAGGCCTATTTTGAAAAAAGAAATGTCTTCAGAGAAAAACTAGAAAGAAGCATTCTGAGCAACTTCCTTGTGATTTGTGCATTCATCTCCCAGAGTTAAAACTTTCTCTTGATTGCACAGTTTGGAATCACTGTTTTGGTAGAATCTGTGAAAGGAAATTTGGGAGTGCATTGAGGCCAATGAGAAAAAGGAAATATCTTCAGATAAAAGCTACAAAGAAGCTTTCTGAGAAACTGCCTTTTGATTAGTGCATTCATTTCAAAGATTTAAACCTTTCTTTTGATTGAGTAGTTTGGCAACACTCTTTTTGTGGAATCTGAGAAGGGATATTTGGGAGTGCTTTAAAGCCTATGGTGAAAAAGAAAATATCATCAGATAAAAAGTACAAGGAGCTTTCTGGGAAACTGCTTTGTTATGTGTGCATTCCTCTCACAGAGTTAAAGCTTTATTTTGATTGACCAGTTTGGAGACACTGATTTTGTATTAATTTTGAAGGGATATTTGGGGGTGCATTGAGGAGTATGGAGAAAAAGGAAATATCTTCAGATGAATACCAGAAAGAAGCTTTCTGAGAAATTGCATTGTTATGTGTGCATTCATCTCACAGGGTTAAAACTTTCTTTTGATTGAGCATATTGGAAACCCTGTTGTTGGAGAATCTGTGATGGGATATTAGGGAGTGCCTTGAAGCCTATGGTGGAGAAGGAAATATCTCCAGATAAAAACTAGAAAGAAGCTTTTTGAGACACTGATTTGTGATGTGTACATTCATCTCACAGAGTTAATCTTTTCATTTCATTGAGCAGTTTGGAAAGACTGCATTTGTAGAATCTGCAAAAGCATATTTGGGAGCACATTGAGGCTTACAGAGGAAAAGGATACACCTTCCGATAAATCTAGAAATAAGCTTTGTGAGAAACTGCTTTGTGATTGGGGCATTAATCTCACAGAGTTAAACCTTTCTTCTCATTGAGCAGTTTGGAAACACTGTTTTTGTAGAAACTTTGAAAGAGTATTTGGGACTGCTTTGAGGCCTATGGTGAAAAAGGAAATATCTTGAGATAAATCTAGAGAGAAGATTTGTGAGAAACTGCTTTGTGGTGGGTGCATTCATCTCACATATTTAAATCTTTCTATTGATTGAGCAGTTTGGAAACACTCTTTTTGTAGATTCTGCAAAGGTATATTTGGTAATGCATTGAGGCCTATGGTGAAAAAGGAAATACCCTCAGATGAAAACTAGAAAGATTTCTGAGAAACAGCTTTGTTATGTGCTCATTCTTCTAATGGAGTTAATACCGTATTTTGATAAAGCTGCTTAGAAACACTGTTTTTGCATAATGTGTCATGGGATATATGGGAACACATTGAGGCCTGAGGTGAAAAAGGAAATATCTTCATATAAAAACTAGAAAGAAGATTTCTCAGAAACTGCTCTATGGTGTCTGCATTCATCTCACAGAATTATAATGTTTTTTGATTGACCAGTATGGAAACACTGATTTTGTAGAATTTGTGAAGGGATATTTGGGAGCACATTGAGGTTGATGGTGAAAATGGAAATATCTTCATATGAAAACTAGAAAGAAGCTTTCTGAGAAACTGCTTTGTGATGTTTTCTTTCATCTCACAGTTAAACATTTCTTTTAATTGAGCAGTTCAGAAACATTGTTTTTGTAGAAGAGATTTTTGTGACCACATTGAGGCCTATTGTGAAAAAGAAAACATCTTCAGATAAATACTAGAATGAGGCTTTCTGAAAAATTGCATTGTGATGTGTGCATCTTCTCACACAGTTAAATTTTCTTTTTTTTTGTTTTTGTTTTTGTTTTTTATTATTATACTTTAGGTTTTAGGGTACATGTGCACAATGCACAGGTTTGTTACATATGTATCCATGTGCTGTATTGGTTTGCTGCACCCATTAACTCGTCATTTAGCATTAGGTATATCTCCTAATGCTGTCCCTCCCACCTCCCCCCAACCCACAATAGTCCCCGGAGTGTGTTGTTCCCCTTCCTGTGTCCATGAGTTCTCATTGTTCAATTCCCCTCTATGAGTGAGAACATGCGGTGTTTGGTTTTTTGTCCTTGTGTTAGTTTACTGAGAATGATGTTTTCCAGTTTCATCCATGTCCCTACAAAAGACATTAACTCATCATTTTTTATGGCTGCATAGTATTCTATGGTGTATATGTGCCACATGCACACGTATGTTTATTGTGGCACTATTCCAAATAGCAAAGACTTGGAACCAACCCAAATGTCCAACAACAACAGACATAAATTTTCTTTTAATGGACCAGTTGGAAACTGGTTTTCTAGAATCTGTGAAGGGATACTTGGGAGTGCATTTAGGCCTACAGTGAAAAAGGAAGTATATTCAGATAAATCTGGAAAGAAGCTTTGTGAGAAACTTCTTTGTGAAGTTTAACTCATCTCACAGAGTTAAACCTTTATTCTCATGGAGGAGTTTGAAAACACTGTTTTCATAGAATCTGTGAAGGATATTTGGGAAGGCATTGAGGCCTATGGTGAAAAAGGAAATATGTTCAAATAAAAACTAGAAAGATTTCTGAGAAACAGCATTGTGATGTGTGCATTCACCTCACAGAGTTAAACCTTTCTTTGGATTGGGCAGTTTGGAAACCCTGTTTTTGTAGAAACTGTGAAGGGATATTTGGGAGCAGCTTTATGCCTATGGTGAAAAAAGAAATATCTTCAGATTAAAGTAGAAAGAAGCTTTCTGGGAAACTGCTTTGTCATGTGTACATTCATCTCACAGTGTTTAACCTTTCTTTTGATTGGGAAATTTGGAAACACTGTTTTTGTAGAATCCGTGAAGGAATATTTGTGAGCAATTTGAGGCCTATCATGAAAATGGAAATATCTTCAGATAAAAAAGAAGAAAGAAGCTTTCTCAGAAACTGCTTTGTGATGTGTGCATTCTTCTAAAAGAGTTAAACCTTTCTTTTGATTGAGCAGTTTGGAAACACTCTTTTTGCAGAATCTACACAGGGATATATGGATATAAAGGAAATATCTTCAAATAAAAAAAGAAAGAAGCTTTCTGAGAAATTGCTTTGTGATGTGTGCATTTGCCTCACAGAGATAAACAGTTTTTTGACTGATCCATTTGGAAACAATGTTTTTGTAGAATCTATGTAGTGATATTTGGGAGCACTTTGAGGCCCAAGATGAAACAAGAAATAACTTCAGATAAAAACTAGAAATAAGCTTTCTGTGAAATTGCTTTGTGATAAGTTCATTCATCTGACAGAGTTAAACCATTCTTTAATAAGTTTTGATACACAGTTTTTGTAAAATCTTTGTAGGAATATTTGGAGCACATTGAGGCCTATGGTGAAAAAAGAAATACCTTCAGATAAATACTAGAAAGAAGCTTTCTCAGAAACCCATTTGTGAAGTGTGCATTCATCTCACTGAGTTAAACCTTTCTTTGGATTGAGCAGTTTGGAAACACCGTTTTGGTAGAATGTGCAAAGGGATACTTTGAAGTGCATTGAGGCCTATGATGAAAAAGTATATCTTCAGAAAAAAAACTAGAAAAAAGCTGTTTTAAAAACTGACTTGTGATGAATGAATTCATCTCACAGAGTTAAAATTATATTTTGATTGAGTAGTTTGGCAACAATTTTGTTGCAGATTCTTAGAAGTGATGTTTGTGAATGCTTTGGGGCCTATGGTGAAAAAGGAAATATCTTCAGATAAAAACTAAAAACAGCTTTCTGGGGAAGTGCTCTGTGATAAGTGCATTCATATCACAGATATAAACATTTCTTTTGATTGAGCAATTGGGCAACATAATTTTTGTAGAATCTGCGATGGGATATTTTGGAATGGTTTGAAGCCTGCAGTGAAAAACGAAATATCTTCAGAAAAAACTAGAAAGATGCTCTCTGAGAAACTACTTTGTGGGGTGTGCATTCTTCTCACAGAGTTAAATCTTTGTTTTGACTGAGCAGATTGGAAATACTGTTTTTCTAGAATATTTGAAGGAACATTTGGGAGGACATTGAGGTCTATGTTGAAAAAGGAAATATCTTCAGATAAAAACAAGAAAGAAAGTTTCTGGGAAACTGCTTTGTGATGGATGCTTTCATCTCACAGAGTTAAACATTTCTTTTGATTGAACAGTTTGGCAACACTCTTTTTGGAATCTGAGAAGGGATATTTGGGAGTACTTTGTGGCCTGTGGTGAAAAAGTAAATATCTTCAGGCAATTACTAGAAATAAGTTTTCTGGGAAATGGCTTTGTAATTTGTGCATTCACCTCAGAGTTAAACCTTGCTTTTGATTGAGAAGTTGGAAACACAGTTTTTGTACAATCCGTGAAGGGATATTTGTGAGAGATTTGAGGCCTATGGGGGAAAAGGAAATGTCTTCAGATAAATACTTGAAAGAAGCTTTCTCAGAAACTGCTTTGTAATGTGTATGTTCTTCTCACAAAGTTTAACTTTGTTCTTGATTGAACAGTTCAGAAACACTATTTCTGTAAGTTATACCAAGGGATATATGGGAGCTTTTGATTTTGTTTTGATTGAGCAGATTGAAAATACTGTTTTTCTAGAATATTTGAAGGAATATTTGGGAGGACATTGAGGTTTATGGTCAAAAAGGAATTATCTTCAGAGAAAAACTATAAAGAAGCTTTCTGAGAAACTGCTTTGTGATTAGTGCATTCATCTCACTGAGTTAAATGTTTGTTTTGATTGAGCAATTTGGGCACACTGTTTTTGAAGAATCTGAGAAGGGATATTTGGGAGCATTTGAGACTTATGGTGAAAAAGGAAATATCTTCTGATAAATACTAGACAGAAGCTTTCTCAGAAACTGCTTTGTGATATGTGCATTCTTCTCACAGAGTTAAACCTTTCTTTTCATTGAGCAGTTTTGAAACACTGTTTTTGTAGAATCTGCGAAGGGATATTTTGGGGCATATGGAGGTGTATGTTGAAAACAGAAATATCTTCAGATGAAAACTAGAAAGAAGCTTTCTGGAAACTGCTTTGTGATGTGTGCATTCATCTCACAGAGTTAAACCATTATTTTGATTGAGAAGTTTAGGAACATTCTTTCTGTAAAATCTACCAAGGGATATTTGGGAGCACATTGAGGCCTATGGTGAAAAAGGAAATATCTTCAGATAAAAAGTGGAATGAAGCTTTCTCAGAAACTGCTTTGTGATGTGGTCATTCTTCTCATGGAGTTAAACCTTTCTTTAGATTGAGCAGTCTGGAAACACTGTTTTGGTAGAATCCACCAAGGGGCATATGGGGGCGCATTGAAGCCTATGGTGAAAAAGGAAACATCTTCAGAGAAAAAACAGAAAGAAGCTTTCTGAGAAACTACTTTGTGATTTGTGCATTCATCTCACAGAGTTAAACGTTTCTTTTGATTGAGCTGTTTTGCAACAGTGTTTTTAAACCTAAGAAGGGATATTTGGGAGCAGTTTTAGGCTTATGGTGAAAAATGAAATATCTTCAGATAAAAACTAGAAAGAAGCTTTCTGAGAAACTGCTTTGTGCTGTGAGCATTCATGTCACAGAGTTAAACCTTTTTGATTGGGAAGATTGCAAACACTGTTTTGGTAGAATCTGCAAAGTGATATTTGGGAGTGCACTGAGGCATATGTTCAAAAAGGAAATATCTTCAGAAAAAAACTAGAAAGAAACCTCCTGAGAAACTGCTTTGTGATGTGTCCATTTATCATGTAGAGTTTAAACTTTCTTCTGATTGAGAAGTTTGGCAACGCTGTTTTTGTAGAATCTGGAAAAGAACATTTAGGATTGCTTTGAAGCCTATGGTGAAAAACGAAATATTTTTAGATAAATACTAGACAGAAGCGTTCTCAGAAACCCCTTTGTGTTGTTTGCATTGTTCTCACAGAGTTAAACCTTTCTTTTCATGGAGCAGTTTTGAAACACTCTTTATGTACAATCTGTGAAGGAATATTTGGGAACGTTTTGAGGCCTATGGTGAAAAAGGAAATATCTTCAGATAAAAACTAGAAAGAAGCTTTCTCAGAAAAGCTATGTGATGTGTGCATTCTTCTCACAGAGATAAACTTTTCTTTTGATTAGGCAGTTTAGAAACACTGTGTTTGTAGACTCTATGAAGATATATATTGGAGTTCATTGAGGCATACAGTGAAAAAGGAAATATCTCCAGAGAAAAATTTAAGGAAGCATTCTGAGAAACAGCTCTCTGATGTGTGAATTCGTCTTGAAGAGTTAGACCTTTCTTATGATTGAGTAATTTGGAAACATTGTTTTGGAAATATCTGCAAAGGAATATATGGGAACACCTACAGGCCTACAGTGAAAAAGGAATTATCTTCAGATAAATGGTAGAAAGAACCTATCTCAGAAACCCCTTTGTGATGTGTGCATTCTTCTCACAGAGTTAATCTTTTCTTTTGGTTGAGCAGATTGGAAATACTGCTTTTCTAGAATATTCAAAGGGAGATTTGGGAGGACATTGAGGCTTATGTTGAAAATGGAAATGTATTCAGATAAAAACTAGAAAGAAGCTTTCTGGGAAAGTTCTTTGTAATGAGTGCATTCATCTCACGGAGCTAAACGATTTTTAATTGAGCAGTTTGGCCAAACTTTTTTGTAGAATCTGAGAAGGGATAATAGGGATTGCTTTGAGGCCTGTGGTGAAAAAGGAAATATCTTTAGCTTAATAGTAGAAGAAAGCTTTGTAGGAAACTGCTTTGTGGTTTGTGCTTTCATCTCACAGAGTTGAACTTTTATTTTATTGAGCAATTTAGAACCACTGTTTTTGTAGAATCTGCAAAAGGATATTTGGGGGCAATTTGATCCCTATGTTGAAAAAAGAAATATCTCCAGGTAAATACTAGTAAGAAGCTTTCTCAGAAACTGCTTTGTGATATGTGCATTATTCTCACATAGTTTAACCTAGCTTTTGATTGAACAATTTGGAAACCCTGTTGTTGTAGAATCTGTGAAGAGATATTTGGGAGCACTTCAAGGACTATGGTGAAAAAGGATATGTCTTCAGAGAAAAACTAGAAAGAATATTTCTGGAACTGCTTTGTGATGTGCATATTCTTCTCACAGTCTTAAAACATTATTTTGATTTAGCAGTTTGTAAACACTTTTTCTGTAAATTCTACTAAGGGATATTTGGGAGCACATTGAGGTCTGTGGTGTAAAAGGAGATATCTTCAGTTAAATACTAGAAAGAAGCTTTCTAAGACCCTGCTTTAGGATGTGTATATTCTTCTCACAAAGGTTTTTATTGAGCCATTTGGAAACACTGTTTTTGTAGAATTCACGAAGGGATATTTGGGAGCAATAGAGGACTACAGTGAAAAACGAAATATCTTCACATAAAACCTGGAAAGAAGCATTCTGACAAAGCTCTTTGTGATGTGTGCATTCATCATTACAGTTAAAACTTTCTTTTGATTGAGCAGTTTGGAAACACTGTTTTTGTAGAATCTGCTAAAAGATATTTGGGAGCACATTGAGGCCCATGGTTAAAAAGAAAATACCTTCAGATAAAAACTAGAAAGAAGCTTTCTGAGAAACTGCTGGTGACTGGTGCATTCATCTCACAGAGTCAAACCTTTTTTTTATTGAGCTGTCTGGAAACATTGTTTTTGTAGAATCTACAAAGGGATATATTGGAGTTCATTGAGGCCTACGGTGAAAAAGAAAATATCTTAAGAGAAAAATTAAAAGAAGCTTTCTGAGAAACTGCTTTGTGATGTGTGCGTTTGTCTCAAAGGGTTAAAACTTTCTTATGATCAAGCAGTTTGGAAACACTGTTTTAGAAATATCTGTGAAGGAATATTTGGGAGTGCATTGAGGCCTATGGTGAAAAAGGAAATATCTTCAGATACATACTAGAAAGGTTTCTCACAAACTGCTTTGTGATGTGTGCATTTTTCTAACAGAATTTAAATTAGCTTTTGATTGAGCAGTTTGGAAACACTGTATCTGTAACTTCTACTGAGGGATATATGGTAGCACATTCAGGCCTATGGTGAAAAAGGAAATATCTTCAGATAAAAACTAGAAAGAAGCTTTCTGAGAAATGGCTTTGTGATGTGTGTATTCATCTCACAGATTTAAACATGTCTCTTGATTGAGCAGTTTGGCAACACTATTTTGGCATTTTCTGAGGAGGGATAGTTGGGAGCACATTGAGGCCTATGGTGAAAAAGGAAATATCTTCAGACATAAACTAAAAGGGAGCTGTCTGGGAAACTGCTTTGTCATGTGTGAATTCATCTCACAGAGTTAAAACTTTCTTTTGATTGAGCAGTTTGGAAACACAGTTTGGGTAGAATCTGTGCAAGGATATTTGGGAGTGCTTTGAGGCCTATGGTGAAAAAGGAAATATCAACAGAAAAAAAACTAAAAAGAACCTTTCTGAGAAACTACTTTGTGATGAATGCATTCATCTCACAGAGTTAAACCTTTCTTTTGATTGAGCAGTTTTGAAGCACTGTTTTCACAGAATCTGTGAACAGATATTTGGGAGCACTTTGAGGCTGATGGTGAAAAGTGAAATATCTACAGATAAAAAGAAGAAAGAAGTTATCTCAGAAACCACATTGTGATTTGGGCATTCTTCTCTCACAGTTAAATCTTTCTTTTGATTGAGCAGTTTGGAAACACAGTTTTTATAGAATCTGCAAAGGGATATTTTGGATTGCATGTGGCCTATGGGGAAACAGGAAATATCTTCAGAGAAAAACTAGAAAGGAATTTCTGAGAAACTGATTTTTGATGAGGGAATTCATCACACAGGGTTAAACATTTCTTTTGATTGAGCACTTTGGCAACATTGTTTTTGTTGAACCTGAGTAGGGATATTTGGGAACACTTGGAGGACTATGGTGAAAAAGGAAATATCAACAGAAAAAAAACTAAAAAGAACGTTTATGAGAAGCTGCTTTGTGATGAGTGCATTCATCTCACAGAGTTAAACCTTTCTTTTGATTGAGCAGCTTGGAAACACTGTTTTTGCAGAATCTGTGAACAGATATTTGGGAGTGCCTTGAGACCAATGGTGAAAAGGCAAATATCTTCAGGTAAAAAGAAGAAAGAAGTTTTCTCATAAACCACATTGTGATGTGGGCATTCTATTCTAAGAGTTAAACCTTTGTTTTGATTGAGCAGTTTGGAAACACAGTTTTTATAGAATCTGCAAAGGGATATTTTGGATCACATGAGGCCTATGGTGAAACAGGAAATATCTTCAGAGAAAAACTAGAAAGAAATTTCTGAGAAACTGATCTTTGATGAGGAAATTCATCAAACAGGGTTAAACATTTCTTTTGATTGAGCACTTTGGCAACAGTGTGTTTCTATAATGTGAGTAAGTATATTTGGGAGCACTTGGAGGACTACGGTGAAAAAGGAAATATCTTCTGGGAAAAACAGGAAGGAAGCTTTCTGAGAAACTGCCCTGTGATATGTGCATTCATCTCACAGAGTTAAACTTCTTTTGATTGAACAGTTTGTAAACACTCTTTTGGTAGAATCTGTGAATGGATATTTGGGAGTGCATTGAGGCCTATGGTGAAAAAGGAAATATTTTCAGATGAAAACTAGAAAGAAGCTTTCTAAGAAACTACTTTGTGATGACTGCATTCATCTCCCATAATTAAACTATTCTTTTGATTGAGCAGTTTGGAAACATTGTTTTGGTAGAATCTGCAACATTAAGGAGAGCATTGATGCCTGTGGTGAAAAAGGAAATATCTTCAGATAATTACTAGAAAGAAGCTTTCTCAGGAACCGCTTTGTGATATGGGCATTCTTCTCACAGAGCTAAACCTTTTCTTTGATTGAACAGTTTGGAAACAACATTTTTGAGGAATCCGTGAAGGGATATTTGGGAGGGCTTTGAGGCCTGTGGTGAGAAAGTAAATATCTTTAGACAAAAACTAGAAAGAAGCTTTCTGAGAAACCATTTTGTGATGCATGCATTCCTCTTACAGAGTTGAATCTTTCTTTTCATTTGCAGTTTGGAAATACTGTGGAGAATCTACAAAGAGATATTTTGGAGCACTTTGAGGCCCATGGTGAAAAAGGAAATATCTTCAGATAAAAACTAGATAAAAGCTATCTCAGAAATCACTCCGTGTTGTGTGCATTCTTCTCACAGAGTTAAACCTTGCTTTTGATTGAGCAGTTTGGAAACACTGCTTTACTAGAATCTGCAATGGGATATATGGGAGTGTGTTTAGGCCTACAGTGAAAAAGGAAATATCTTCAGATGAAAACTAGAAAGAAGCTTTCTTTTTTTTTTTTTTTTTGAGACAGAGTCTCGCTGTTGCCCAGGTTGGAGTGCAGTGGCAGGATCTTGGCTCACTGCAGAATCCCCCCCACCGGGGTTCATGCCACTCTCCTGCCTCAGCCTCCTGAGTAGCTGGGACTACAGGCATCCTCCACCTCACCCAGCTAATTTTTTGTATTTTTAGTAGAGATGGGGTTTCACTGTGTTAGCCAGGATGGTCTCAATCTCCTGACCTCATGATCCGCCCACCTCGGCCTCCCAAAGTGCTGGGATTACAGGCGTGAGCCACTGCACCCAGCCTAGAAAGAAGTTTTCTAAGAAAATACTTTGTGATGACTGCATTTATCTCTCATAATTAAACTTTTCTTTTGATTAAGCAGTTTGGAAACACTCTTTTGGTAAAATCTGTGATATTTGGGAGCGCATTGATGCCTATGGTGAAAAAGGAAATATCTTCAGATAATTACTAGAAAGAAGCCTTCTCACAAACCACATTGTGATGTGGGCATTCTTCTCACAGAGCTAAACCTATTTTTTTTTTGATTGAGCAGTTTGGAAACACCATTTTTGTAGAATCTGTGAAAGGATATTTGGGAGGGCTTTGAGACCTATGGTGAAAAAGGAAATATCTTCAGATAATTACTAGAAAGAAGCTTTCTCAGAAACCACTTTTTGATGTGGTCATTCTTCTCACAGACTTAAAACTTTTCTTTGATTGAGCAGTTTGGAAACGCCATTTTTGAAGAATCCATGAAGGGATATTTGGGAGGGCTTTGAGGCCTATGGTGAGAAATAAATATCTTTAGATAAAAACTAGAAAGAAGCTTTCTAAGAAACTATTTTGTGATGCATGCATTCCTCTTAAAGAGTTCAAACTTTCTTTAGATTTGCAGTTTGGAAACACTATGGAGAATCTATGAAGAGATATTTTGGAGCACTTTGAGGCCTATGATGAAAAAGGAAATATCTTCAGATGAAAACTAGAAAAAAGCTATCTCAGAAATTGCTTTGTGTTGTGTTCATTCTTCTCATAGAGTTAAACCTTGCTTTTGATTGAGCAGTTTGAAAACATTGCTTTAGTAGAGTCTGCAAAGGGATATATGGGAGCACATTTAGGCCTATTGTGAAAAACGAAATATCTTAAGGGAAAAACTAGAAAGAAGCTTTCTGAGAAACTGCTTTGTGATGTGTGCCTTCAACTCACAAAGGTAAAACTTTCTTTTGACTGAGCAGTTTGGAAACACTGTTTTGGTAAAGTCTACAAAGGGATATTTTGGAGTGCATTGTGGCCTATGTCAAAAAAGGAAATATCTTTAGATAAAAAATACAAAGACACTTTCTGGGAAATGACTTTGTGATGTGTTCATTTATCTTACAGTGTTAAACTTATTTTTAATTGAGCAATATGGAAAAACACTGTTTTTTTAGAATTTGCGAAGGTATATTTGGGAGTGCTTTGAGGCCTATGGTGAAAAAGGAAATATCTTCAGATGAAAACTAGAAAGAAGATTTCTGAGAAATTGTTTTGTGGTGAGTGCATTCATCTCACAGAGTTAAATCTTTCTTTTGATTTAGCAGTTTAAAACACTGTTTCTGTAGAATCTTCAAAGGGATATTTGGGAGCAGTTAGCGGCCTATGGTGAGAAATGAAATATCTTCAGATAAAAACTAGAAAGAACCTTTCAGAGAAACTGCTTTGTGATGTATGCATTCATCTCACAGAATTAAACCTTTCTTTTGATTTAGCATTTTGGCAACACTGTTTTTGTAGAATCTAAGAAGGAATATTTGGGAGCCCTTTCAGGGTTATGGTGAAAAAGCCAATAGTTTCATATAAATACTAGAAAGATGCTTTCTGGGATACTGATTTGTGTTGAGCATATTCAATTCTCATAATTAAACTTTTATTTTGATGGAGCAGTTTTGCAGTAGTGTTTTTGTACAATCTGAGAAGGGATATTTTGGAGTGCTTTGAGGCCTACTGTGAAAAACGAAATATCCTCAGATAAATAACAGAAAGAAGCATTCTGGGAAACTGCATTGTAATGTGCATTTATTTCAGAAAGTTAAACCTTTCTTTTGATTGAGTAGTGTGGAAATTCTGTTTTGGTAGAATCTCCAAAGAGATATTTGGGAGCTCTTTGGAGCCTACAGTAAAAAAGGAAATATCTTCAGATAAAAACTAGAAATAAGCTCTCTCAGAAACAGCTTTGTTATGTGTGCATTCTTCTCACAGAGTTAAGCCTTTCTTTTGATTGAGCAGTCTGGAAACACTGTTTTTGTAGAATCTATGAAGGGATATATGGGAACACATTGAGGCCTATAGTGAAAAAGGAAATATCTTCAGAAAAAAATTGGAAAGAAGCTTTCTGAGAGACTGCTTTGTGATGAGTGCATTCATCTCAGGTATTTCAACCTTTCTTTTGATTGACCAGTTTGGAAACACAGTTTTTGTATAATCTGCAAAGGGACATTTTGGAGCCCATGGATGCCTAGGCTGAAAAATGAAATATCTTCAGATAAATACTAGAAAGAAGCTTTCTCAGAAACCATTTTGTGATGTGTGCATTCTTTTCAGAGAGTTAAACCTTTCTTTAGATTGGGCACTTTGGAAGCACTGTTTTTGCAGAATCTGTGAAGGGATAAATGAGAGTGCATTGAGGCCTGTTGTGAAAATGGAAATATTTAAAGGGAAAAATTTGAAAGAGGCTTTCTAAGAAACTACTTTGTGATGTGTGCATTCTTCTCACAGAGTTAAACCTTTGTTTTGATTGTGCAGTTTGACAACACTGTTATTGTGGAAACTAAGAAGAGCTATCTGGGAGCACTTTAAGACCCAAGGTGAAAAGTGAAATATCTTCAGATAAAAAGGATAAAGAAGCTTAATGCAAAACTGATTTCTGATGTAGGCATTCATCTCACAGAGTTAAACTTATTTTTAATTGAACCATTTGGAAACACTGTTTTGGTAGAATCTGTGAAGATACATTTGGGAGTGCTTTGAGGCCTATGGGGAAAAAGGAAATATCTTCAGATAAAAAGTAGAAAGCAGCTCTTTGAGAAACTGTTTGTGATGAGTTCATTAATCTCACAGAGTTAAACCTTTCTTTTGATTGAGCAGTGCAGAAACACTGTTTTGGTAGAATCTGTGAAGAGATATTTTGGGACATATTTGGGTCTATGGTTAAAAAGGAAATGTCTTCAGATAAAAACTAGAAAGAAGTGTTCTCAGAAACTGCTTTGTGATGAGTGCATTCATCTCATGGAGTTAAATCTTTCTTTTCATTGAGCAGTTTGGGAACAGTGTTTTTGTAGAATCTGAGAAGGGATATTTGGTAATGCTTTGAGGCCTATGGGGAAAATCAAAATATCCTCAGGTAAAAACTAGAAAGAAACTTTCCGAGAAACTGCATTGTGATAAGCGCATTCGTCTCAAAGAGTTAAACCCTTCTTTTGTTTGAGCAGTTGGAAACACTGTTTTGGTAAAATCTGCAAAGGGATATTTGGGAGTGCTTTGAGGCCTATGGTGAAAAAGGAAATAGCTTCAGAAAAACACTAAAAAGAAGGTTTCTCCGAAACTGCTTTGCATTGTATGCATATTTCTCACAGAGTTAAAGCTTTCTATTGATTGGCCAGTTTGGAAACACTGTTTTTGTAGAATATGCAAAGGAATATATGGGCACCCTTGAGACCTATTGTGAAAAATGAAATATCTTCATGGAAAAACTGGAAGGAAGCATTCTGAGAAACTGCTTTGTGATGTGTGCATTCAGCTCACAGTCACAGTGTTAAACCTTTCTTTTGATTGACCAGATTGGAAACACTGTTTTGGTATAATCTGTGAAGGGATATTTGGGAGTGCATTTTCATCTATTGTGAAAAAGGAATTATCTTCAGAGAAAAACTAGAAAGAAGCTTCCTGAGAAACTGCTTTTTGATGAGTGTATTAATTTCACAGGGTTAAGCCTTCCTTTTGATTGAGCAGTTTGGAAACAATGTTTTGTTAGAATCTGCAAAGGGATATTTGGGAGCGCTTTGAGTCCTATGGTGAAAAAAGAAATATCTGCAGATAAAAATAGAAAGAAGCTTTTGGGAAACTGCTTTGTGATGTGTGCATTCATCTCACAGAGTTAAACCTATCTTTTGATTGAAAAGTTCAGAAACACTGTTTATGGAGAATCTGCAAAGGGATATTTAGGCACACATGAGGCTTATGTTAAACAAGGAAATATCTTCAGAGAATTACTAGAAACAAACTTTCTCTAAAACCACTTGTGAGATGGGTATTCTTCTCACAGAGATAAACCTTTCTTATGATTGAGTAGTTTGGAAACACTGGTTTTGTAAAATCTGTGAAGGGATATTTGGGAGTGCATTTAGGCCTATGTTGAAAAAGGAAATATCTTCAGAGAAAGACAAGAAAGAAGCTTTCTAGGAAAATTCTTTGTGATTTGTGTATTCATCTCACAGAGTTAAACCTTTCTTTTGATTGAGCAGTTTGGAAACATTGTTTTTGTAAAATCTGCAAAGGGTCATACAGGAGTGCATTGAGGCCTGTTGAGAAAAAGGAAGCATCTTCAGAGAAAAACTAGAAGAAATTTTCTGAGAAACTGCTTTGTGATTGTGCATTCCTCTCACAGAGTTAAAACTTCCTCTTGATTGAGCAGTTTGGAAACACTCTTCTGGTAGAATCTGCAAAGGGATATTTGGGAGTGCATTGAGGCCTATGGTGAAAAAGGATATATCTTCAGATAAAAGCTAGTAAGAAGCTTTCTCAGAAACCACGTTGTGATGTATTCATTCTTCTCACAGGGATAACCTTTTCTTTTGATTCAGCAGTTTGGAAACAGTGTTTTTGTAGAATCCGCGAATGGACTTTAGGGAGCTCATTGAGGCCTGTGGTGAAAAAGGAAATAACTTCAGATAAAAATTAGAAAGAAGCTTTCTCAGAAACTGCTTTGTGATGTGTGCATTCTTCTCACATAGTTAAACCTTTCTTTTGATTGAGCAGTTTGGAGACACTCTTTTGTTAGCATCTGCATAGGGATATTTGCATGCTCTTTGAGGCCTATGTTTAAAAAGGAAATATCTTCATATAAAAATTAGAAAGAAGCTTTCTGAGAAACTGCTTTGTTATGAGTGCATTCATCTCACAGAGATAAAGCTTTCTTTTGATTCAGCTTTTTGAAAATGCTCTTTGGATAGAATTACAGGGGGAAATTTGGGAGCACATAGAGGCCTGTGGCCTGAATATCCCCAGAAAAAAAACTAGAAAGAAGCTATCTTTGAAAGTACTTTGTGATGTGTGCATTCATCTCACAAATTTAAACCTTTCTTTTTGATTCAGGAGTTTGCAAATAATTCCTTTTCAGAATCTGTGAAGGGACATTTGAGAGCCCATTGAGGCATATGGTGAGAAACTGAATATCAACAGATAAAAACTAGAAATAAGCTATCTGGAAAACTCCTTTGTAATGTGTGGATTCATCTCACAGAGTTAAACATACATTTTGATTCTGGAGGTTGGAAAGACGCTTTAGGTACAATCTGCAAAGGGACATTTGGGAGCCCATTGACACTGATGGTTTAAAACCAAATATTTCAAGATAAAAACTAGAAAAAATTATCTTTGAAACTGCATTGGGATGTGTGGATTCATCTCACAGTGTTAAACTTTTCTTTTGAGTCAGCAGGCTGGATACATGTTTTTGCTATAATCTGTATAGGGACATTTGGGAACCCATTCACACCTGTCATGAAAAACTGAATATTCCCAGATAAAAACTAGATGGAAACTATCTATGAAACTGGATTGTGATGTGAGGTTTCATCTCACTGATTTAAACCTTCTTTTAATTCTGCAGATTGAAAAACTCTTTTGGTAGAATCTGCGAAGGGACATTTGGAAGCCCATAGAAGCTGATTGTGAAAAACCAAATATTCTAAGATGAAAACTAGAAAGAAGCTATATTTGAAACTGCTTTGTGATGTATGGATTCATCTCACAGAGTTAAACTTTTCTTTAGATTCATCAGGTTGGAAACACTCTTTTGGCATAATTTGCCAGGATACATATGGGAGCCCTTTGAAGCCTATGGTGAAATACTGAATATCTCCAGATAAAAACTAGAATGAATCTATCTGTAAAAGTAGTTTCTGACCTGTAGATTCTTTGCAAAGAGTTAAACGTTTCTTTGATTCAGCAGGTTGCACACACTCCGTTGCTAGAATCTGTGAAGGGACATTCCAAGCCCAATGTAGCCTATGGAGAAAAACCAAATATCCCAGGATAAAAACTAGAAAGAAGCTATATGTTAAACTGCTTTGTGATGTGTAGATTCATGTCACAGGGTTAAAGGTATCTTTTGCTTAAGCAGGTTGCAAACACTCCTTTTGTAGATTCTGTGAAGGGACATTTGGTAGCACTTTGAGGACTGTAGTAAAAAGCTGAATATCCCCAGATAAAAACTAGAAAGCAGCTATAGTTATAACTGCTTTGTGATGTGTGGATTCATCTCACAGAGTTAAATCTTTCTGTTTATTTAGCTGTGGTTGAAAACACTCTTTTAGTAGAACCTGAGATGGGACCTTAGGGAGCCCATTGAGGCCTTTGGTGAAAAACCAAATATCCCCAGATAAAAATTAGAAAGAAGCTATCTGTGAAATTACTATGTGATGTATGGATTCATCTCACAATTTTAAACCTTTCTTCTGATTTAATGGGCTGGAAACCCTATTTTTGTAGAATCTGCAAAGGGAAATTTGAAATCCCTTTGAGGTCTTACAAAAAACAAAATATCCCCAGATTAAAACAAGAAAGAAGTTATCTGTGAAACTAATTTGTGATGTGTGGATTCATCTCACAGAGTTAAACCTTTCTTTTGATTCAGCAATTTGCAGACACTCCTTTTTGGAAACTGTGAAGGAATATTTGGGAGCCCATTTCCGCCTATGGTGAAATATCAAATATCCCCAGATAAGAACTAGAAAGAAGTTAGCTGTGAGACTTCTTTGTGATACAGGATTCATGTCACAGGGTTAAAGCTTTGTTTTGACTGAGCAAGTTGGAAATATTTTTTGACAAAATCTGTTGAGGTACATGAGGCAGCCCTTTGCAGCTTATGGTGAAAAACTAAATGTTCCCAGATAAAAGTTGAAAGACGCTATCTGTGAAACTGCTTTGTGATGTGTTGATTCATCTCACAGAATTAAACCTATCTTTGACTCAGCAATATGACAACACTCTTTTGGCAGAATCTGTGAAAAGACATTTGAAAGCTGATTGAGGCATATGGTGAAAAACTGAATATCCCCACATAAAAACTAGAAAAGAGCAATCTGTGAAACTGCTTTGTGAAGGGTTGATGCATCTCACAGAGTTATACCATTTCCTTGATTGGGCAGGTTGCAAATACTTATGTAGAATCTGCAAGAGACATTCAGGAGCCCATTGAGGCCTATGGTGAAAAAAAAATTTCCCCAGATAAAAACTCAAAGAAGCTATCTGTGAAACTACTTTGTGATGTGTGGATTCATCTCACAGAGTTAAACCATTCTTTAGTTTCTGCACATTGGAAACGCTTGTTCTGTAGAATCTGCAAAGGGACATTTCTGAGCCCATTGAGCCTTATGATGTAAAACTGAATATACCCAGATAAAAACTGGAAAGAAGCTATCTGTGAAACTGCTTTTTGATGTGTGGATTTAACTCACAGTGTTAAACCTTTCTTTTTATTCAGCAGCTTGCAAATACTCTTTTTGTAGGATCTGATAAGGGACACTTAGGAGCCCTTGAGGACTGTAATGAAAAACTGAATATCTTCACATAAAAACTAGAAAGAAACTATCTGTTAAACTGCTTTTTTGATGAGTGGATTCACCTCACAGAGTTAAACCTTTCCTTTGATTCAGCAGGTTGGAAGCACTTGTTTTGTAGAATCTACAAAAAGATATTTTGGAGCCCATTGTGGCATAGAGTGAAAAACCAGTATCCCCAGACAAAAACTAGAGAGAAGCTCTTTGTGAACTGCTTTGTGATATGTGGATTCATCTCACAGAATTAAACATTTCTTTCAATTTAGCCTGTTGGAAACACTCTTTTGGTAGAATCTGCAAAGGGACATTTGGGAGCCCTTTGTGACCTATGGTGAAAAACGGAATGTCCACAGATAAAAATTAGAAAGAAGCTATCTGTGAAACTCCTTTATGATGTGTGGATTCATCTCTTAGATTTTAATTTTTCTTTTCATACAGTAGATTTGAAACACTCTTTGGGTAGAATCTGTGAAGGGACTTTTCAGAGCCCTTAGAGGTCTTTGGTGAAAAACAAAACAACCCCAGATAAAAACTAGAAAGAAGCTATATGTGAAACTGCCTTGTAACATGTGGATTCATCTCACAGAGTAACAACTTTCCTTTGATTAAGCAGGTTGGAAAAACCTTTATGTTAGAATCTGCAAAGGCAGACTTGGGAGCCCATAGAAGCCTATGGTGAAAAAACAATTATCCCCAGATAAAAATTGGAAAGAAGCTATCAGTGAAAGTGCTTAGTGATGTGTGGAGTCATCTCAAAGGGTTAAAAATTACTTTCAATTCAGGATGTTGGAAACACTCTTTTGCTAGAATCTGAGAAAGGTCAGTTTCCAGCCCAAAGTAGTCTATGTTAAAAAACCGAATATCCCAAGATAAAAATTAGATAGAAGCTATCAATAAAACTTCTTTTTGATGTGTGGATTCATTCCACAGAGGTAAATTTTCTTTTTCATTTAACAGGTTGCAAACACTCCTTTTGTATAATATGATAAGGGCTATTTGGAAGCCCATTGAGGCCTATGGTGAAAGAGAGAATATCACCAGCTATGTGTGAACTGCTTTGTGAGGTCTGGATTCATCTCAAAGAGCTAAAACATTCCTTAATACAGTGTTTCCAAAACACTCGAAGTTTTCTGAGAAACTTCTTTGTGATGTGTGCATTCACCTCACAGACTTGAACCTTTATTTTGATTGAGCAGTTTGGAAATGGTCTTTTTATAGAATCTGCAATGGGATATTTGGGAGCTCATTGAGGCCTGTGGTGAAAAAGGAAATATCTTCAGATAAATCCTAGAAAGAAGCTCTCTCAGAAACCACTTTGTGTTGTGTGTATTTATCTAACAGAGTTAAATCTTTCTTTTAATCGAGCAGTTTGGAAACACTGTTTTTGTAGAATGTGTGAAGGGATATTTGGGAGCACATTGAGGCCTATGGTGAAAAAGGAAATATCTTCAGATGAAAACTAGAAAGAAGCTTTCTGAGAAACTGCTTTGTGATGTGTAGATTCATCTCACAGAGTTAAACCTTTCTTTTGATTAAGTAGTTTGGAAACACTATTTTTGTAGAATCTGCAAAGGGATACTTGGGAATGCATTGAAGCCTATGGTGAAAAAGAAAATATCCTCAGATAAAAACTAGAAAGATTTCTGAGAAACAGCTTTGTGATGTGTGCATTCATCTCACAGAGTTAAACTTTTCTTTTGATTGAGCAATTTGGAAACACTGTTTTTGTACAATCTGCAAAGGGATATTTGGGAGCGTCTTGTGGCCTATGGTGAAAAAGGAAATATCTTTCGATAAAAACTAGACAGAAGTTTTCTGAGACTCTGCTTTGTGTTGTGTGCATTCCTCTCACAGAGCTAAAGCTTTATCTTCATTGAGCAGATTGGAAACACTGTTTTTGTAGAAACAGTGAACGGATATTTCGGACTGCTTTAAGGCCTATGGTGAAAGAGGAAATGCCTTCAGAGAAAAATTCAAATTAAGTTTTCTGAGAGACTGCTTTGTGATACGTGCATTCATCTCATGGAGTTAAAAATTTCTTTTGATTGAGCAGTTTGGAAACACTGTTGTGGTAGAATCTGTGAAGAGATATTTGGGAGTGCTTTCAGCCTATGGTGAAAAACTCAATAACTCCAGATAGAAACTAGAAAGAACAATCTGTTTAACTTATTTGTAATGTCTGGATTTATCTCACAGAGGTAAACCTTTATACTGATTCAGCAAGTTGAAATCACTCTTTTGGCAAAATCTATCAAGGGACATTTCAGATCATTTAGAGGCCTGTAGTGAAAAACAGAATATACCTTGATAAAAACTAGAAAGAAGCTATCTGTGAAACTTCATTGCAAAGTGTGGATTCATGTCACAGAGTTTAACCTTTCTTTTCATTCATCAGGTGGCAAACACTCGTTTTGTAGACTCTGTGAAGATACATTTTGGAGCCCATTGGGTCCTATGGTGAACAACCCAATATTTCCAGATATAAACCAGAAGGAAGCTATTTGTGAAACTGCTTTAAGACACGCAATTCATCTCACAGAATTAAACTTTATTTTTGATTCAGTAGGTTGGAGACACTCATTTTGTAGAATTGGAGACGTGATATTTTGGAGCCCATTGTGGCCTATGGTTGCAAACCCAATATCCCAAGATAAAAACTAAAAAGGAGCTGTGAGTGAAACTGCTTTGTGATGTTTGGATTTATCTCACAGAGTTAAACCTTTCTTCTGATTCAGCAGATTGTAAACACTCTTTTCGTAGAATCTGCATAGGGACCTATCACAGCCCATTGAGGACTATGGTGAAGAAATGGATAATCCCAGATAAAAACTAGAAAGAAGCTATTTCTGAAAGTGCATTGTGATTCCTGCATTTATCTCACAGTGTTAAATCTTTCTATTGATTCAGCAGGATGGAAACACTCTTTAGATAAAATGTGCAAAGGAACATTTATAAGCTTACAGATGCCTATGGTGAAAAACAGAATATCCCCACATAAAAACTATCAAAAAGCTACCTGTGAAACTGCTTTGTTACGTGTGGATTCAGCTCAAAGGGTTAAACCTTTCTATTGATTCAGCAGGTTGCCCATATTCTTTTGCTAGAATCTGCAAAGGGACATTTGTGAGCCCATTGTAGCACAGTGTGAAAAATGGAATATTCAAGGATAAAAACTAGAAAGAAGCTTTTAGTGAAACTACTTCATGATGTGTGGACGCTACACACAGAGTTTAACTTTTCTATTGATTCAACAGTTTGGAAACACTATTTTGGTAAAAGCAGAAAATGGACGTGGGAGCACATTAAGAACTATGGTAAAAAAACAAATATTCTGAGATAAAAACTATAAAGAAGCTATCTGTGAAACTGCTCTGTGATGATTGGATTCATCTCACAGAGTTAAACATTTCTTTTGATTCAGCAGGTTGGAAACACTTTCTTGGCAGAATCTGCAAGATTTGGAAGCTTTTTGAGGCCTATGGTGAAAAACAGAATATCCACAGATAAAAACTACAAAGTAGCTATCTGTGAAACTCCTTTGTGATGTGTGGATTCATCTCACAGAGATAAGTCTTTCCTTTGGTTCAGCCCTTTGGAAACACTAGTTTTGTAGAACCTGAGAAGGAACTTTTTGAAGCCCACTGAGCTTTGGAAGCTTTTTGAGGCCTATGGTGAAAAACAGCGTATCCACAGATAGAAACTACAAAGTACTATCTGTGTAACTGCTTTGCTATGTGTGGATTCATCTCACAGAGTTAAACCTTTCTTTTGATTCAGCAGGTTGCAAATACTTATGTTTTGTAATCTGTGTAGTGACATTTGGGAGCCCATAAAAGCCTATGGTGAAAAATCAAATATCCCCAGATAAAAATCAGAAAGAAGCTGTCTTTGAAACTGCTTTGTGATGTATAGATTCATCTCAAAGACTTCAACCTTTCTTTTGACTCAGCATGTTGGAAACACTCTTTTGCTAGAATCTGTGAAAGGAGATTTGTGAGCCCACTGTATGTGGAAAAAAGAAAAACAAATATTTCAAGGTAAAAACTAGAAATAATCTATCAGTTAATCTGCTTTGTGATACATGGATTCATATCAAAGAGTTAAAACTTTCTTTTCATTCAGCAGGTTGGAAAAACCTCTTTGTAGAATCTTCAAAGGTATATTTGAGAGAACTTTGAGGCCTATAATGAAAAATCAAAAATCCCTAGATAAAAACTAGAGGGAAGTTCTTTGTGAAACTGTTTGGGATGTGTTTATTCATCTAACAGAATTAAACATTTCTGTCAATATAGCATGTTTGAATCATATTTAAGATAGATTCTGTGAAGGGATATTTAAAAGCCCACAGAGGTCTATGGTGAAAAACAGAATATCCACAGATAAAAAGTAGAGAAAAGCTAAATATGTAACTGCTTTTGATGTATAGATTCATCTCATGGAGTTAAACCTTTCTTTTGATGTAACAGATTGGAAACACTCTTTTGTTAGAATTGGTGAAGAGAAGTTGGGGAACCCATCAAGGCCTATGGTGAAAAAGAGAATATCCCCAGATAAAAACTAGAAAAAACTCTCAGTGAAGCTACTTAGTCATATGTGGATTCATCTCAAAGGGCTAAACTTGTTTTCAATTCACGGGGTCAGAACACAATTTTTCTAGAATCTGCAAAGGGACATTTGTGAGCCCACTGTAGTCTATGGGAACAAATGGAATATCCCATGATCAAAACTAGAAAGAGGCTATCTGTGAAACTTATTTGTGATGTGTGGATTCATCCCAAAGAGGTAAACATTTCTTTTAATTTAGAAGGTTCCAAGCTGTACTTTTGCAGAGTCTGAAAAGGTACATTTGAAAGCCCTTTGAGTCCTTTGTTGAGAAACCAAAGGTCCACACATAAAAACTATGTCCACACATTAAACTATCTGTTAAACTGCTTTTTGATATGTGGTTTCATCTCAGTGTTGAACCTTTCTTTTTACTCAGCAGGTTGGAGACACTGTTTGGTTAGAATGTATGAGGAAACATTTGGGAGATTTTGAGGCCTATGGTGAAATACAAAATATCCCCAGATAAAGCCTTGAAAAAAGTTGTCTTTGAAACTGCTTTGTGATGTATATATTCATCTTACAGAGTTAAATTTTTATTTTGATACAGCAGGTTTGAAACTCTCTTTAGGTAGAATCTGTGAAGGGACATTTGGAAGCACTTTGAGCCCTATGGTGAAAAATAAAATATCCCCAGATAAACACTAGAAAAAAGCTATCTATGAAGCTGCTTTGAATGTATGGATTCACATCACTGAGTTAAACATTTCTTTTGATTCAGCAGGTTAGAAACCCTCTTTTTGGAGATTCTGCAAAGGGACGTGTGTGAGCTCTTACAAGGCTATAGTGAAAAAGAGAATATCCAGATAAAAACTAGAAATAAGGTATCAGTGAAACTGCTTTCTGATATGTGGATTCATCTCAAAGAGGTAAACCTTTCTTTTGATACAGCAGATTTGAAAGACTTTTGTGGAAGAATTTGCAAAGGGACTTATGGAAGCTCATAGAGGCCTCTGTTCCTCTGTTCAAAAACTGAATATCTTCACATAAATACTAGGAAGAAGCTATAAGAAGCTATTGGTGAAACCACTTTGTGATGTGAGGATTCATCTCACAGAGTTAAACATTTCTTTTGATTCAGCAGCTTGGAAACACTCGTTCTGTAGAACCTGCAGAGAGACATTTGGGAGCCCATAGAGACCTAAAGTGAAAAGCCCAATATCCCCAGATAAAAACTCGAAGGAATCTATACGCGAAACTGCTTTGTGATGTGTGGATTCATCTCCCTGAGTTAAACCTATCTTTTGATTCAGCAGGTTGGAATCACTCTTTTGGTAGAATCTGCAAAGTAACATTTGGGCACCCTTTAAAGTCTACAGTGAAAAACTGAATATCTCCAAATAAAAACAAGAAAGAAACTATCTGTGAAGTGGCTTTGTGATGTGTTGATTCATCTCACAGATTTCAACCTTACTTTTCATTCAACAATTTTAGAAGACTCTAGGTAGAATCAACGATGGGACATTTGGCAGTGATTTTTTGGCCTCTGGTGAATAACCGAATATTCCAAGATAAAAACTAGAAAGCTCAAGGAGGCCTGCCTGCCTCTGTAGGCTCCACCTCTGGGGGCAGGGCACAGACAAACAAAAAGTCAGCAGGAACCTCTGCAGACTTAAATGTCCCTGTCTGACTGACAGCTTTGAAGAGAGTAGTGGTTCTCCCAGCATGCAGCTGGAGATCTGAGAAGGGACAGACTGCCGCCTAAACTGGGTCTCTGACCCCCAAGCAGCCTAACTGGGAGGCACCCCCCCAGTAGGGACAGACTGACACCTCACTTGGCCAGGTACTCCTCTGAGACAAAACTTCCAGAGGAACTATCAGACAGCTGAATATGTGGTCTCACGAAAATCTGCTGTTCTGCAGCCACCACTGCCGACACCCAGCCAAAGAGTGTGGAGTGGACCTCTAGCAAACTCCAACAGACCTGCGGCTGAGGGTCTTGTCTGGTAGAAGGAAAACTAACAAACAGAAAGGACATCCACACCAAAAACCCATCTGTACATCACCATCATCAAAGACCAAAAGTAGATAAAACCACAAGGATGGGGAAAAAACAGAGCAGAAAAACTGGAAACTCTAAAAACCAGAGCACCTCTCCTCTTCCAAAGGAACACAGTTCCTCACCAGCAACGGAACAAAGCAGGATGGAGAATGACTTTGATGAGTTCAGAGAAGAAGGCTTCAGATGATCAAACTACTCTGAGGTACGGGAGGAAATTCAAAACAATAGCAAAGAAGTTAAAAACTTTGAAAAAAAATTAGGTGAATGGATAACTAGAATAACCAACAGAGAGAAGGGCTTAAAGGAGCTGATGGAGCTGAAAGCCAAGTTTTGAGAACTACGCGAAGATTGCAGAAGCCTTGGGAGCCAATGTGATCAACTGGAAGAAAGGGTATCGCTGATGGAAGATGAAATTAATGAAATGAAATGAGAAGGGAAGTTTAGAGAAAAAAGAATAAAAAGAAATGAACAAAGCCTTCAAGAAACTTGGGACTATGTGAAAAGACCAAACCTACATCTGATTAGTGTACCTGAAAATGACAGGGAGAATGGAACCAAGTTGGAAAACACTCTGCAAGATATTATCCAGGAGAACTTCCCCAATCTAGCAAGGCAGGCCAACATTCAGATTCAGGAAATACAGAGAACACCACAAAGATACTCCTCGAGAAGAGCAACTCCAAGACACATAATTGTCAGATTCACCAAAGTTGAAATGAAGGAAAAAATGGTAAGGGAGGCCAGAGAGAAAGGTCGGGTTACCCGCAAAGTGAAGCCCATCAGACTAACAGCTGATCTCTCAGCAGAAACTCTACAAGCCAGAAGAGAGTGGGGGCCGATATTCAACATTCTTAAAGAAAAGAATTTTCAACCAAGAAATTCCTATCCAGCCAAACTAAGCTTCATAAGTGAAGGAGAAATAAAACACTTTACAGACAAGCAAATGCTGAGTAATTTTGTCACCACCTGGCCTGCCTTAAAAGAGCTCCTGAAGGAAGCACTAAACATGGAAAGGAACAACCTGTACCAGCCCCTGCAAAAACAGGCCAAATTGTAAAGACCATTGAGGCTAGGAAGAAACTGCATCAACTAGCGAGCAAAATAAACAACTAACATCATAATGACAGGATCAAATTCACACATAACAATATTAACCTTAAATGTAAATGTGCTAAATGCTCCAATTAAAAGACACAGACTGGCAAACTGGATAAGGAGTCAGGACCCATCAGTGTGCTGTATTCAGGAAACTCATCTCATGTGCAGAGACACACATAGACTCAAAATAAAGGGATGGAGGAAGATCTATCAAGCAAATGGAAAACAAAAAAAGGCAAGGGTTGCAATCCTAGTCTCTGATAAAATAGACTTTAAACCAACAAAGATCAAAAGAGACAAAGAAGGCCATTACATAATGGTAAAGGGATCAATTCAACAAGAAGAGCTAACTATCCTAAATATATATGCACTCAACACAGGAGCACCCAGATTCAAAAAGCAAGTCCTGAGTGACCTACAAAGGGACTTAAACTCCCACACAATAATAATGGGAGATTTTAACACCCCACTGTCAATATTAGACAGTTCAACGAGACAGAAAGTTAACAAGGATATCCAGGAATTGAACTCAGCTCTGCACAAAGTGGACCTAATAGACATCTACAGAACTCTCCACCCCAAATCAACAGAATATACATTATTTTAGCACCACACGACACCTATTCCAAAATTGACCACATAGTTGGAAGTAAAGCTCTCCTCAGCAAATGTAAAAGAACAGAAATTATAACAAACTGTCTCTCAGACCACAGTGCAATCAAACTAGAACACAGAATTAAGAAACTCATTCAAAACCGCTCAACTACATGGAAACTGAACAACCTGCTCCTGAATGACTATTGGGTACATAATGAAATGAAGGCAGAAATAAAGACGTTCTTTGAAACCAATGAGAACAAAGACACAACATACCAGAATCTCTGGGACACATTCAAAGCAGTGTGTAGAGGGAAATTTATAGCACTAAATGCCCACAAGAGAAAGCAGGAAAGATCCAAAATTGACACCCTAACATCACAATTAAAAGAACTAGAAAAGCAAGAACAAACACATTCAAAAGCTAGCAGAAGGCTAGAAATAACTAAAATCAGAGCAGAACTGAAGGAAATAGAGACACGAAAAACCCTTCAAAAAATTAATGAATCCAGGAGCTGGTTTTTTGAAAAGATCAGCAAAATTGATAGAATGCTAGCGAGACTAATAAAGAAGAAAAGAGAGAAGAATCAAATAGGTGCAATAAAAAATGAAAAAGGGGATATCACCACTGATCCCACAGAAATACAATCTACCATCAGAGAACACTACAAGCACCTCTATGCAAATAAACTAGAAAATCTAGAAGAAATGGATAAATTCCTCGACAAATACACTAAACAAGGAAGAAGTTGAATCTCTGAATAGACCAATAACAGGCTCTGAAATTGTGGCAATAATCAATAGCCTACCAACCAAAAAGAGTCCAGGACCTGATGGATTCACAGCCGAATTCTACCAGAGGTACAAGGAGGAAATGGTACCAATCCTTTTGAAACTATTCCAATCGATAGAAACAGAGGGAATTCTCCCTAACACATTTTATGAGGCCAGCATCGTCCTGATACCAAAGCCTGGCAGAGACATAATCAAAAAAGAGAATTTCAGACCAATATACCTGATGAACATTGATGCAAAAATCCTCAATAAAATACTGGCAAACCGAATCCAGCAGCACATCAAAAAGCTTATACACCATGATCAAGTGGGCTTCATCCCTGGGATGCAAGGCTGGTTCAACATACGCAAATCAATAAATGTAATCCAGCATATAAACAGAACCAAAGACAAAAACCACGTGATTATCTCAATAGATGCAGAAAAGGCCTTTGACAAAATTCAACAACCCTTCATACTAAATACTCTCAATAAATTAGGTATTGATGGGACATATCTCAAAATAATAAGAGCTATCTATGACAAACTCACAGCCAATATCATACTGAATGGGCAAAAACTGGAAGCATTCCCTTTGAAAACTGGCACAAGACAGGGATGCCCTCTCTCACCACTCCTATTCAACATAGTGCTGGAAGTTCTGGCCAGGGCAATCAGGCAGGAGAAGGAAATAAAGGGTATTCAATTAGGAAAAGAGGAAGTCAAACTGTCCCTGTTTGCAGATGACATGATTGTATATCTAGAAAACCCCATCATCTCAGCCCAAAATCTCCTTAAGCTGATTAGCAACTTCAGCAAAGTGTTAGGATACAAACTCAATGTACAAAAATCACAAGCATTCTTGTACACCAATCACAGACAAACAGAGAGCCAAATCATGAGTGAACTCCCATTCACAATTGCTTCAAAGAGAATAAAATACCTAGGAATCCAACTTATGAGGGTTGTGAAGGACCTCTTCAAGGAGAACTACAAACCACTGCTCAATGAAATAAAAGAGGATACAAACAAATGGAAGAACATTCCATGCTCATGGGTTGGAAGAATCAATACCGTGAAAATGGCCATACTGCCCAAGGTAATTTATAGATTCAATGCCATCCCCATCAAACTACAAATGACTTTCTTCACAGAATTGGAAAAAACTACTTTAAAGTTCATATGGAACCAAAAAAGAGCCTGCATCGCCAAGTCAATTCTAAGCCAAAAGAACAAAGCTGGAGGCATCACGCTACCCGACTTCAAACTATCCTACAAGGCTACAGTAACCAAAACAGCATGTTACTTGTACCACAACAGAGACATAGATCAATGGAACAGAACAGAGCTCTCAGAAATAATGCCGCATATCTACAACCATCTGATCTTTGACAAACCTGACAAAAACAAGCAATAGGGAAAGGATTCCCTATTTAATAAATGGTGCTGGGAAAACTGGCTAGCCATATGTAGAAAGCTGAAACTGGATCCCTTCCTTACACCTTATACAAAAATTAATTCAAGATGGATTGAAGACTTAAATGTTAGACCTAAAACCATTAAAACCCTAGAAGAAAACCTAGGCAATACCATTCAGGTTATAGGCGTGGGCAAGGACTTCATGTCTAAACACCAAAAGCAATGGCAACAAAAGCCAAAATTGACAAATGGGATCTAATTAAACTAAAGAGCTTCTGCACAGCAAAAGAAACTACCATCAGAGTGAACAGGCAACCTACAGAATGGGAGAAAATTTTTGCAACCTACTCATCTGACAAAGGGCTAATATCCAGAATCTACAATGAACTCAAACAAATTTACAAGAAAAAAACAAACAACCCCATCGAAAAGTGGGCAAAGGACATGAACAGACACTTCTCAAAAGAAGACATTTATGCCGCCAAAAAACGCATGAAAAAATGCTCGTCATCACTGACCATCAGATAAATGCAAATCGAAACCACAATAAGATACTGTCTCACACAAGTTAGAATGGCCATCATTAAAAAGTCAGGAAACAACAGGTGCTGGAGAGGATGTGGAGAAATAGGAACACTTTTACACTGTTGGTGGGACTGTAAACTAGTTCAACCATTGTGGAAGTCAGTGTGGCAATTCCTCAGGGATCTAGAACTAGAAATACCATTTGACCCAGCCATCCCATTACTGGGTATATACCCAAAGGACTATAAATCATGCTGCTATAAAGACACACGCACAAGTATGTTTATTGCGGCACTATTCACAATAGCAAAGAGTTGGAACCAACACAAATGTCCAACAACGATAGACTGGATTAAGAAAATGTGGCACATATACACCATGGAATACTATGCAGCCATAAAAAATGATGAGTTCATGTCCTTTGTAGGGATATGGATGAAAGTGGAAAACATCATTCTCAGTAAACTATCACAAGGACAAAAATCCAAGCACCGCATGTTCTCACTTATATGTCGGAATTGAACAATGAGAACTCATGAACACAGGAAGGGGAACGTCACACCCCGGGTACCGTTGTGGGGTGGAGGGAGTGGGGAGGGACAGCATTAGGAGATATACCTAATGCTAAATGATGAGTTAATGAGTGCAGCAAACCAACATGGCACATGGATACATATGTAACAAACCTGCACATTGTGCACATGTACCCTAAAACCTAAAGTATAATAATAATAGAATAAATAGATAAATTAATAAATAAATAAAAAGACTCTGTCTGTAAAATGGCTTTTTGATATGTGGATTCATCTCACAGAGTTAAACATTACTTTTGATTCAGTAGCTTCTAAACACTCATTGAGTAGAATCAGTGGAAAGACATTTAGGTACCCATAGAGGCCTAAGGTGAAAAACTAAATATCCCCAGATAAAAACTAGAAAGAAGGTATCTGTGTAACTGCTTTGTTATGTGTGGATTCATCTCACAGAGCTAAACCTTTCTTTTGATTCAGCAGGTTGCAAATACTTATGTTTCATAATCTGCATAGTGACATTTGGGAGCCCATTAATGCCTACAGTGAAAAATCGAATATCCCCAGATAAGAACCAGAAAGAAGCTATCTTTGAAACTGCTTTGTGATGTGTGGATTCATCTCATAGTCTTAAACCTTTCTTTTGACTCAGTATGTTGGAAATACTCTTGCTAGAATCTGGGAATGGAGATTTGTGAGTCTACTGTAGTTTATGGTAAAAATAAAAACAAAGAAATATTTCAAGATAAACACTAGAAAGCAGCTATCAGTGAATCTGCTTTGTGATATGTGGATTCATTTGACACATTTAAACTTTTCTTTTGATTTAGCAGTTTGGAAACACCTTTTTGTAGAATCTGTGAATGGACATTTGAGAGAATTTTGATACCTATAAGGAAAAACCAAAAATCCTCAGATAAAAACTAGAAGGAAGCTCTTTGTGAAACTGTTTTGGATGTGTTTATTCACCTAACAGAGTTAAACATTTCTGTCAATATAGCACGTTTGAAACATTTTTTAGATAGAATCTGAAGAGCCCATAGAGGCCTATGGTGAAAAACAGAATATCCCCAGTTAAAAAGTAGAAAAAAGCTAAATATGTAACGGCTTTTTGATGTGTGTATTCATCTCACAGAATTAAATCTTTTCTTTGACACAGCAGTTATGAAACACTCTTTAGTTAGTATCTGCAAAGGGACATTTAAGAGCCCTTAGAGGCCTATGGTGAAAAACTCAAAAACTCCAGATAAACACTAGAAAGAAGCCAACTGTTTAACTTATTCGTAATGTCTGGATTTATCTCACAGAGATAAGCATTTATATTGATTCAGCAAGTTGGAATCTCTCTTTTGGTAGAATCTGCCAAGGGACATTTGGAATCCCTTAGAAGCGTATTGTGAAAAACTGAATATACCTTGATAAAAACTAGAAAGAAGCTATCTGCGAAACTGCATGTTAAAGTGTGGATTCATGTCACAGAGTTCAACATTTCTTTTGATTCATCAGGTTAGAAACACTCATTTTGTAGACTCTGTAAAGAGACATTTTGGAGTCCATTGTGTCCTGTGGAAAACAACCCAATATTTCCAAATAAACACCAGAAGAAAGCTATCTGTGAAAGTGATTTGTGATGTGTGATTCATCTCACAGATTTAAACTTTTTTTATTATTCAATAGGTTGGAGACACTCATTGTGTAGAATTGGCAATGGGATATTGTGGAGCCCATTGAGGTCTATGGTGAGCAATCAAATATTTCCAGATGAAAACCAGAAAGAAGCTATCCATGAAACTGCTTTGTGATGGGTGATTCATCTCACAGATTTAAACTTTTTTTTTTATTCAGTAGGATGGAGACACTCATTTTTTTGAATTAACTATGGGATATTTCGGAGCCCATTGAGGCCTATGGTGAACAATCCAATATTTCCAGATGAAAACAAGAAGGAAGCTATCCGTGAAACTGCTTTCTGATGTGCAATTCATCTCAGAGATTTAAAATTTTTTTTATTCAGTAGGAAGGAGATACTCATTTTTTTGAATCGACCATGGTATATTTTGGAGCCCATTGAGGCCTATGGTTGAAAACCCAATATCCCAAGATAAAAACTAAAAAGGAGCTGTCTGTGAAACTGCTTTGTGATGTTTGGATTTATCTCACAGAGTTAAACCTTTCTTTTGATTCAACAGGTTTTAAACACTCTTTTGGTAGCATCTGCCTAGGGACCTATCACAGCCCATTGAGGCCTATGGTGAACAAAGGGATATCACCAGATAAAAACTAGAAGGAAGCTATTTCTGAGACTTCATTGTGATCTGTGCATTTATCTCACAGAGTTAAATGTTTCTATTGATTCAGCAGGATGCAAACACTCTTTTTGTAGAATCTGCAAAGGGACAGTTGGGAGCCCAATTAGGCCCATGGTGAAAAACTGAATATCCCCAGATAAAAACTAGAAATAACCGATCAGTGAAACTGCTTTTTTGATGTATGGATATATCTCACAGACTTACAAATTTCCTTTGATTCTGCAGGTTTTAGATACACCTTTTGCAGAATCTGTGAAGGGACATGTTGGAGCCCCTTAAGGCCTATCATGAAAAATAAAATATCCCCAGATAAAAACTAAAAAGAATCTATCTGTGAAGTGCTCTGTGATGTGTGGATTCATTGCTCAGAGTTAAACCTTTCTTTTGATACAGCAAGATGGAAACCTTATGTAGATAGAATCTGAAAAGGAACATTTATAAGCCCTTAGAGGCCTACAGTGAAAAACAAAATATCCCCACATAAAAACTATCAAGAATCTATCTGTGAAACTGCTTTGTTAACTGTGAATTCAGCTCAAAGGGTTAAAGCTTTCTTTTGATTCAGCAGTTTGCAAACACTCTTTTGCTAGAATCTGCAAAGGGATATTTGTGAGCCCATTGTAGCACATTGTGAAAAATGGAATATTCAAAGATAAAAACTAGAAAGAAGCTTTTAGTGAAACTACTTCATGATGTGTGGATTCTACTCACAGAGTTAAACTTTTTATTGTTTCAGCAGGTTGGAAACACTCTTTTGGTAAAATTGGGAAAGGGACATGTTGGAGCCCATTGAGACCTATGGTGAAAAATGGAATATTCCCAGATACAAACTAGAAAGAAGCTATCTGTGAAACTGCTCTATGATGTGTGGATTCATCTCACAGAGTTAAACCTTTCTTTTGATTTAGCAGGTTGGAAACACTTTTTTGGCAGAATCTGCAAAGGGAGCTTTGGATCTTTTTGTGGCCTATGGTGAAAAACAGGATATCAACAGTTTAAAAACTGCAAAGTAGCTATCTGTGAAACTGCTTTGTGATGTGTGGATTCATCTTACAGAGATAAGCCTTCCATTTGATTCATCAGGTTGGAAACATTCGTTTTCTAACCTGATAATGGATATTTTGAAGCTTTTTGAGGCCTATAGTGAAAAAAAAAAACATCCCCAGTTAAAAACTAGAAGGAAGCTTACCTGTGAAACTGCTTTGTGATGTGTGGATTCACCACTGAGAGTTAAATCTTTCTTTTCATCCAGAAAATTGGAAATATTCTTTAGATAGAATATGTGAAGGGACATTTGGGACACCATAGAGGTCGATGGTGAAAAACAGAATATCCTCAGATAAAAACTAGAAAGAAGGTGTCTGTGAAACTGCTGTGTGATTTGTGGATTCATCTCACAGAATTAAACGTTTCTTTTGATTCAACAGGTGTGAGACCCTCTTTTTGTAGGATCTGTGAAGGGACATTTGGAAGCCCATTGAGGTTTATGGTGAAAAACCGAATATCTGGGGCTGGGCGCAGTGGCTCAAGCCTGTAGTCCCAGCACTTTGGGAGGCCGAGGCAGGCGGATCACAAGGTCAGGAGATTGAGAACATCCTGGCTAACATGGTGAAACCCCATCTCTACTAAAAATACAAAAAATTAGCCGGGCGTGTCAGTGGACGCCTGTAGTCCCAGCTACTCGGGAGTCTGAGGCAGGAAAATGGCGTGAACCCGGGAGTCAGAGCTTGCAGTGAGCAGAGATCATGCCACTGCCCTCCAGCCTGGGGGACAGAGCAAGACTCCGCCTCAAAAAAAAAAAAGAAAAACCAAATATTTCTAGATAAATACTAGAAATAAGTGAGCTGTGAAACTGCCTTGTGATGTGTGGATTCATTCCACAGATTTAAACAATTCTTTTGATTCTGTAAATTGGAAATACTCTTATGGTAGAATCTTTCAAGGGACATTTTGGAGCCCTTAGAGGCCTATGGTAAAAAAAATATATATATATATATATATATACCCAGATAAAAACTAGAAAGAAGCTACCTGTGAAACTGCTTTGTGATGTTTGGATTCAAATCACAAAGTTAAACCTTTATTTTAATTCAGTAGGTTACAAACACCATTTAATAGAATCTGCAAGGGTAGATTTGGGAACCATTTCAGGAGTGTAGTGAAAAACTGAATACACCCAGATACAAACCAGAAAGAAGGTATTTGTGAAACTGCTTTTTGTTTGTGGATTCATCTCACAGAGATAAACCTTTCCTTTGATTCAGCAGGTTGGAAACACTCGTTTTGTAAAATATTAATGGGGCATTTTGAAGCCCTTTGGGGACTATGGTAAAAAAAAAAACAAAACACAATATCCCCAGATAAAAACTAGGAAGAAGCTATCTGTGAACTTTTTTGTGATGTGTGGATTCATCTCACAGAGGTAAACATTTCTTTTGATACAGCATGTTGGAAACACTGTTTTCATAGAATCTGCAAAGTGAAATTTAGGAGCTTTTTGTGGAGTATGGGGAAAAACTGAATGTTCACACATGAAAACTAGAAAGAAGCTATCTGTGAAACAGCCCTGTGATCTGTGGAATCATCTCACAGAGATAAGCCTGTCTATTGAATCAGCAAGTTGAATACACTCTTTTTGTAGAATCTGCGAAGAAAGTTTTGGGAGACCATTGAGACCTACGGTGAAAAACTGAATATCCTCAGATAAACACTAGAAAAAAGTCATCTGTGAAACTGCTTTGAGTTGTGTGGATTCCTCTCACAGTGTCATACCTTTCTTTTGATTTAACAGGTTGGAAATCCTCTGTTGTTAGAATCTGTGAAGGGACATTTTGGAGCCCATGGGGGCCTATGATGAAAAACAAAATATCCCCAGATAAAAACAAGAAAGAAGCTATCTTTGAAACTGCTTTGTGATGTGTGGATCATCTGAAAGACTTAAACCTTTCTTTTGACTCAGCATGTTGGAAACACTCTTTAGCTAAAATCTGTGAAAGGAGATTTGTGAGCCCACTATAGTCTATGGTAAAATATATGGATGTATATATATATTTCAAGATACAAACTAGATGAAGCTATCAGTGGGTCTGCTTTGTGATGCATGGACTCATCTCACAGATTTAAACATTTCCTTAGATTCAGCAAGTTGGAAATACCTTTTTGTAGAACCTGCAAACGGAAATTTGTGAGACCATCAAGGCCTATAATAAAAAACTGAAAATCCCCAGATAAAAACTAGAAGAAAGCTCTTTGTGAAAGTGTTTGGGATGTGTTTATTCATTTAACAGAATTAAACCTTTCTGTCAATATAGCATGTTTGAAAGATTTTTTAGATAGAATCTGTGAAGGAACATTTAAGAGCCCATAGAGGCCTATGGTGGAAAACAGAATATCCCTGGAAAAAAGTAGACAAAAGCTAAATATGTAACTGCTTTGAGATGTATGCATTCATCACACAGAGTTAAACCTCTCTTTTCACACAGTAGGTGTGAAACACTTGATAGTTAGATCTGCGAAGGGACATTTAAGAGCCCACAGAAGCCTATGGTGAAAAACTAAATAACTCCAGATGAAAACTAGAAAGAAAATATCTGTTTAACTTATTCATATTATTTGGATTTACCTCACCAAGATAAATATTTCTATTGATTCAGCAAGTTGGAATCACTCTTTTAGTAGAATCTGCCAAGGGACATTTGGGATCCCTTAGAGGCCTAATGTGAAAAACTTAATATATCTTGATAAAAACTAGAAAGAATCAATCTGTGAAACTTTATTGTAAAGTGTCATTTCATGTCACATAGTTAAACAGTTCTTTTGATTCATTAGGTTGGAAACACTCGTTTTGTACATTCTGTGAAGAGATATTTCAGAGCTCATTGAGTCCTAAGGTGAAAAACTCAATATATCCAGATAAAAACCAGAAGGAAGCTATCTATGAAACTGCTTTGTGTTCTGTGCATTCTTCTCACAGAGTTAAATTTTTCTTTTGATTCAGCAGTATGGACACACTCTTTTTGTAGAATCTATGAACTGATATAGAGGAGCGCATTGAGGCCTGTAGTGAAAAACGACATAGCTTCAGAGAAAAACTAGAAAGAAGCTTTCTGAGAAACTGCTTTTTGATGTGTGCATTCTTCTCACAGAGTTAAACCTTTCCTTTGATTGAGCAGTTTGGAAGCATTGTTTCAGTAGAATCTGTGAAGGGATATTTGGGAGCACATTGGGGACTATGGTGAAAAAGGAAATATCTTCAGGGAAAACTAGAAATAAGCTTTCTGAGAAACTACTTTGTGATGAGTACTTTCATCTCACAGAGTTAACACTTTCTTTTGATTGAGAAGTTTGACAACATTGTGTTTGTAGAATCTGAGAAGGGATATTTCGGAGCACTTTGAGGCCTACGGTAAAAAGGAAATATCTTCAGATAAAAACTATAAAGAAGCTTTCTGGATAACTGCTTTGTGATTTGTGCATTCATCTCACAGTTAAATATATCTGTTGATTGAGCTGTTTCAAAACACTGTTTTCGTAGAATCTGCAAAGGGATATTTGGGAGCCCTTTGACGGTGAACAAGGAAATATCTTCAGAAAAAAACAAAAAGAAGCTTTCTGATAAACTGCTTTGTGATGAGTGCATTCATCTCACAGAATTAAACCTTTCTATTGGTTGAGCAGTTTGGAAACACTGTTTTTGTAGAACCTGCAAAGGGATCTTTGGGAGCTCAATTAAACCTATGGTGAAAAAGGAAATATCTACAGAAAAATACTAGAAATAAGCTTTCTCAGAAATAACCTCGTGATGTGTGCATTCTTCTCACAGAACTAAAGCTTTCTTTTTACTGAGCCATTTGGAAACACTGTTTCTGAAGAATCTGCGAAAGGATATTTGGGAGTGCTTAGAGGCCTATGGTGAAAAAGGAAATATCTTCAGATAAAAACTAGAAAGAAGCTTTCTCAGAAACTGCTTTCTGGTGTGTACATTCTTCTCACAGAGTTAAAACTTTATTTTGATTGAGCTGTGTGGACACACACTTTTTGTAGAATCTATGAAGGGATACATAGAAGTGCTTTGAGACCTAGCATGAAAAAGGAAATATATTGAGAGAAAAACTAGAAAGAAGCTTTCTGAGAAATGGCTTTGTGATATGTGCATTCATCTCATGGAATTAAACGTTTCTTCTGATTGAGAGGTTTGGAAATACTGTTTTGGTAGAATCTGTGAAGGGGTATTTGGGAGCACTTTGAAGACTATGGTGAATAAGGAAATATCTTCAGAAAAATACAAAAAGAAGCTTTCTGAGAAACTGCTTTGTGGTGAGTGCATTCATCTCACAGAATTAAACCTTTCTATTGATTGAGCAGTTTGGAAACAATGTTTTTGTAGAATCTGCAAAGGGATATTTGGGGGCGCATTGAAGCCTATGATGAAAAAGGAAATATCTTCAGAAAAATACTAGAAAGAAGCTTTCTCTGAAAGCCGTTTGTGATGTGTACATTCTTCTCACAGAATTAAACCTTTCTTTCAATTGAGCAGTTTGGAAACACTGTTTTTGTGGAAAGTTCAAAGAGATATTTGGGAGTGCATTGAGGCTTATGGTGAAAAAGGAAATATCTTCAGATATAAACTGGAAAGAAGCCTTCTAGAAATCACTTTGTGGAGGGTGCATTGTTCATACAGAGTTAAACCTTCATTTTGATTGAGCAGTTTGGACACAGAGTTTTTATAGAATCTATGAAGGGATATTTGGGAATGCACTGAGACCTAGGGTGAAGAAGGAAATATATTCAAAGTAAAACTAGGAAGAAGCTTTCTGAGAAACTGCTTTGTGATATGTGCATTCATCTCATGGAGTTAAACATTTCTTTTGATTAAACAATTTGGAAACACTGTTGTGGTAGAATCTGTGAAAGGATATTTGAGAGCAACTTGTGATATATGGTGAAAAGGGAAATAATTTCAGATAAAAACAAGAAAGCTTTCTGAGAAACTGCATTGTGATGGGTGCATTCATTTCACAGAGTTAAACTTTTCTTTTGATTGAGAAGTTTGGCTACACTGTAGAATCTGAAAAGGGATACTGGGGAGTGCTTTGAGGCCAATGGTGAAAAGCAAAATAACTAAAAGAAGCTTTCTGAGAAACTGCTTTGTGATGAGTCCATTCATATCACAGAGTTAAACCTTTCTTTTGATTGAACAGTTTGGCAACATTATTTTTGTAGAATCTGAGAAGGGATATTTGGCAGCCAATTGAGGCCTATGGTGAAAAAGGAAAAATATTCAGATAAATATGAGAAGGAAGCTTTCTCAGATACCACTTTGAGATGTGTGCATTCTTATGATAGAGTTAAAACTTTCCTTTGATTGAGCAATTTGGAAACACTGTTTTTGTAGAATCTGTGAAGGGATATTTGAGAGTTCTTTGAGGCCTGTGGTGAAAACAGAAATATCTTCAGATAAAAACAAGAAAGAGGCTTTCTCAGAAACTGTTATGTGAAGTGTGCATTCTTCCCACAGAGTTAAACCTTTCTTTTGATTGAGAGTTTGGAACACTGTTGTCATAGAATCTACATAGTGATATATGAAGCTCATTGAGGCCTACTCTGAAAAAGGCAATATCTTCAGAGAAAAACTAGAAAGAGGCTTTCTGAGAAACTACTTTGTGATGTGTGCATTCATCTCACAGAGTTAAACCTTTCTTTTGATTGAGCAGTTTGGAAACACTGTATTGGTACAATCTGCAAAGGTATATTTGGGATAGCTCCAAGGCCTAGGGTGAAAAAGGAAATATCTTCAGATAAAAAATAGAAAGAATCTTTCTGGGAAAGTGCTTTGTGATGTGTGTATTCATCTCACCGAGTTAATATTTTCTTTTCACTGAGCAGTTTGGAAACACTATTTTTGTAGAATTTGCAAATTGATATTTGGGAGTGCATAGTGACCTGTTGTGAAAAAGGAAATATCTTCAAACAAAAACTAGAAAGCTTTCTGAGGAACTTCTTTGTAATGAGTGCATTCATCTCTCAGAGTTAAAACTTTCTTTTGATTGAGCAGCTTTGGAACAGTGTTTTTGTAGAATCTGAGAAGGGATATTTGGGAGCACTTTGAGTTGTAAGGTGAAAAATGAAATATCTTCAGATAAAACTAGAAAGAAGATTTTGGGAGTCTGCTTTGTGATGTGTGCATTCATCTCACAGAGTTAAACTTTTCTTTTGATTGAGCAGTTTGGCCATACTGTTTTTGTACAATCTGAGAAGGTGTATTTGAGAGCTCTTTGAGACCTTTGGTGAAAAAAGAAATACCTTCAGATAAAAACTAGAAAGAATCTTTCCAGGAAACTGCTTTGTGATGTGGGCATTTGTCTCACAGATATAAAATTTTTTTTTTGATTGAGTAGTTTTGAAACACTGTTTTTCTAGAATCTGAGAAGGGATATTTGGGAGTGCATTGTGGCCTATGGGAAAAAGAAAAGAACTTCAGATAAAAACTAAAAAAAAGTTTTCTGAGTAACGGCTTAGTGACGAGTGCACTCACCCCACACAGTTAAACTTGTCTTTTGATACAGCAGTTTGGAAACAGTGTTTTTGTAGAATCTGAGAAGGGATATTTGGGAGTGCTTTGAGGCCTATGGTGAAAAAGGAAATCCCTTCAGATTAAAAACTAGAAAGAAGCTTTCTGAGACACTGCTTTGTGATGAGGGCATTCAACTCACACAGTTAAACGTTTTTTTGATTGAACAGTTTGGGAACAGCGTTTTTGTAAAATCTGAGAAGGGATATTTGGGAGCACTTTGAGGCTGATGGTGAAAAATGAAATATCTCCAGATAAAAACTAGAAAGAAGATTTCTGGGAAACTACTTTGTGATGTGTGCATTCATCTCACATGTTTAAACTTGCCTTTGATTGAGCAGATTGGAAACACTGTTTTGGTAGTATCTGTGATGGGATATTTGGGATCGCTCTAAGGCCTAGCATGAAAAAAGGAAATACATTCAGATAAAAAATAGAAAGAAGCTTTCTGAAAAACTGCTTTGTTATGAGTGTATTCATCTTACACAGTTAAACCTTTCTTTAGATTCAGCATTCTGGGAACAGTGTTTTTGTAGAATCTGAGAAGGGATATATGGGAGCACTTTGAGGTGTTTGGTGAAAAATGATATATCTTCAGATAAAACTGGAAGGAAGCTTTTAGGAATGTGATTTGTGATATCCACATTCATCTTACAGAGTTAAGCCCTTCTTTTCAGTGAGCAGTTTGGAAACACTGTTGTTGGAGAATCTGCCAAGGGATATATGGGAGCCCATTGAGGGCTATGGTGGAAAAAGAAATATCTTCTGATAAAAAGTAGAAAGAAGCTTTCTAAGAATCAGCTTTGTGATGTGTGCATTCATCTCACAGAGTTAAACCTTTCTTTTGATTGAGCAGTTTGGAAACACTCTTTTGGTAGAATCTGCGAAGGGCTATTTGGGAGCACCTTGAAGCCTATGGTAAAAAAGGAAACATCATCAGAGAAAAAGTAGAAAGAAGCTTTCTTAGAAACTCCTTTGTGAAGTATGCATACTTATCACAGAGAAGAGTGTTTTGAAACACTCTTTTTGTAGAATCTGTGAAGGGATACTTGGGAGTGCATTGAGGCCGACGTTGAAAAAGTAAATATCTTCACATAAAAATTAGTAAGAAGCTTTCTGAGAAACCACTTCATTATGTGTTCATTCTTCTCCCAGAGTTAAAATTTTCTTTTGATTGAGCAGTGTGGAAATGCTGTATTTGTAGAATCTACAAAGGGATATATGGGATGGTATTTAGAACTATGTGAAAAAGTAAGTATCTTCAGAGGAAAACTAGAATGAAGCTTTCTAAGAAACGGCTTTGTGCTGTGTGCATTCATCTCACAGAATTAAACCTTTCTTAGGATCAAACAGTTTGGCAAGACTGTTTTTGTGTAATCTGCAAAGGGATATTTGGGAGCACATTTAGGCCTATGGTGAAAAAGGAAATACCTTCAGATAAAAACTAGAAAGAAGCTTCTGAGAATTCACTTTGTGAAGTGTGGATTCTTCTCACAGAGTTAAACTTTCCTTTTGATAGAGCAGTTTGGAAACACAGAGTTTGTGGAATGTACCAATGGTATATGGGAGTGCATTGAGGTCTATGGTGAAAAAGGTAATATCATCAGAGAAAAACTAGAAGAAAGGTTTCTCAGAAACTGCTTTGTGATGTGTGCATTCAGTTCACAGAGTTAAACCTTTTTTTTGTTTAATCCATTTTGAAACACTCTTTTTGTAGAATCTGCAAAGGGATATTTGGGAGCACATTGAGGCCTCTGGTGAAAAAGGTAATATCTAAGGATAAAAAGAAGAAAGATGCTTCCTGACAAACTGCTTTGTGATAAGTGCATTCATCTCACAGAGGTAAACCTTTCTTTTGATTGAGCAGTTGGAAACACTGCTTTTGTGGAATCTGAGAAGGGATACTGGGAGTGCTTTGAGGCCTATGGTGAAAAGAAAAATATGTAAAGATAAAAACTAGTAAGAAGATATTTGGGAAACTGCTTTGTGATGTGTGCATTCATCTCACAGAGTTTGACCTTTCTTTTGATTGAGCAGATTTGAAACTCTTTTTGTAGAATCTGCAATGTGATATTTGGGAGCACATTGAGGCTTAAGGTGAAAAAGGAAATATCTTTATATAAATACTGGAAAGAAGCTTTCTCAGAAACTGCTCCATGATATGTGCATTCTTTTCACAGAGTTAAACTTTTCTTTTGATTAAGCAATTTGCAAACACTGGTTTTGTAGAATCTGCGAAGGGATATTTGGGAGAGCTTTGAGGCCTATGATGAAAACAGAAATATCTTCAGATAAAAATAAGAAGAAAGCTTTCCCAGAAACCACTTTGTGATGTGTGAATTCTTCTAAGACAGTTAAACATTTCTTTTGATGCAGAGTGTGGAAACACTGTTTTGGAAGAATCTACACAGGGATATATGGGAGCATTTTGAGGCCTATGGTAAAAGAGGAAATATCTTCTGAGAAAAACTAGAAAGAAGCCATCTGAGAAACTGCTTTGTGATGTGCACATTCATCTAATAGAGTTAAACATTCTTTTTGATTGAGCAGTTTGTAAACACTGTTATGGTAGAACCCCAAAGGGATATTCGGGATGGCTTTAAGGCCTAGGGTGAAAAAGGAAATATATTCAGAGGAAAACTAGAAAGAAGCTTTTTGGGAAATAGCTTTGTGATGTGCATTCATCTCACAGAATTAAATCTATGTTTTGATTGAGCAGATTAGAAACACTGTTTTTGTAGAATCTGCAAAGGGATATTTGGGAGCTCATTGTGGCCTGTGGTGAAAAAGGAAATATCTTCAGATAAAAACTTGAAAGAAACTTTCTGAGAAACAGCTTTGTGATGAGTGCATTCATCTCACACAGTTCAACCTTTCTTTTGATATTCTCACAGTTTGAGAATAGTGTCTTTGTAGAATCTGAGAAGGGATATTCGGGAGTGCTTTGAGTTGTAGTGTGAAAAACTATATATCTTCATGTAAAAACTACCAAGAAGCTTTCTCAAAAACCGCATTGTTTTGTGTTTATTCTTCTCATAGAGTTAAGCCTTTCTGTTGATTTAGAAGTGTGGAAACACTATTTTTGTAGAATCTATGAAGGGATGTATGGGAACGCATTGAAACCTATGGTGAAAAAGTAAATATCTTCAGAGAAAAACTAGAATGAAGCTTTCTGAGAAAGTGCTTTTTGGTATGAGCATTCATCTCACAGAGTTAAACTTTTTTTCTGATTGAACCATTTGAAAACACTTCTTTGGTTTCAATCTGTGAAGAGATATTTAGGAGCACATTGAGGCCTATGGTGAAGAAAGAAATATCCTCAGATAAAAACTAGAAAGAAGCTTTCTGAGAAACTGCTTTGTAATGATTGTATTCATCTCACAGAGTTAAACTTTTCTTTTGATTCAGCAGTTTGGCCATACTATTTTGTGGAATCTGAGAAGGCATATTTGAGGGTGATTTGGGTCCTTTGGTGAAAAAGGAAATATCTTCTGATAAGAATTAGGAAGAAGCTTTCTAGAACACTGTTTTGTGATGTTTGCACTCATCTCACGTAGTTAAAACTTTCTTTTGATTGAGCAGTTTGGCAACACTGATTTTGTAGAATCTGCAAAGGGATATTTGGGAGTGCTTTGAGGCCTAAGCTGAAAAGGGACATATCTTCAGAAAAAACTAGAAAGAAGCTTTTTGAGAAACTGCTTTGTGATTTGTGCATTCATTTCACAGAGTTAAACCTTTTTTATTGAGCAGTTTGGAAACAGTTTGGTACAATCTGAGAAAGGATATTTGGGAGTGCATTGAGGCCTATAGTGAAAAAAGAAATATCTTCAGAGAAAAACCAGAAGGCAGCTTTCTGAGAAACCGCTTTGTGATGAGTGCATTCATCTCACAGGGTTAAACCTTTGTTTTGATAGAGTAGTTTGGTAAAACTGTTTTTGTAGAATCAAAGAAGGGATTTTTGAGAGTGTTTTGAGGCCTATGGTGAAAAAGGAAATATCTACAGATAAAAACTAGAAAGAAGCATTCTGGGAAACTGCTTTGTGATGTGTGCATTCACCTCACAGAGTTAAAAACTTTCTTTTGATTCAGCAGATTCTACTGTTCTTGTAGAATCTGCAAAGGGATATTTGGGAGTGACTTGAGGCCTGTGATGAAAAAGGAAGTATCTTCAGAAAAAAACTAAAAACAAGCTTTCTGAGAAACTGCTTTGTGATGAGTATATTCATCTCACAGAATTAAACCTTTTTTTTGATTGAACAGTTTGGAAACACTGTTTTGGTAGAAACTGCAAGCTATATTTGGGAGTGATCTAAGTCCTAGGGTGAAGAAGGAAATATCTTCAGATAAAAACTAGAAAGAAGCTTTCTGGGAAACCTCCTTAGTGATGTGTGCATTCAACTCACAGCATTAAACTTTTCTTTTGATTGAGCAGTTTGGAAACACTGCTTCAGTAAGATGTGCAAAGAGATATTTGGAAGGACATTGAGGCATACGGTGAAAAAGGAAGTATCTTCTGAGAAAAACTGGAAAGAAGCTTTCTGAGAGACTGCTTTCTAATGAGTGCATTCATCCCACAGAGTTAAAACTTTTTTTTGATTGAGCAGTTGGAAACACTGTTTTGGTAGAATCTCCAAAGGGATATTTGAGAGTACTTTTAGGCCTAGAGTGAAAATGGAAGTAACTTCAGATAAAAACTATAAAGAAACTTTCTGGGAAACTGCATTGTGATCTGTGCTATCAACACACAGTTAAAGCTTTCTTTTAATTGAGCAGTTTGGAAACAATGTACTCCTAGAATCTGTGAAGGGATATTTGGGAGCTCTTTGAGTCATATGGTGAAAAGGGAAATATTTTCAGAAAAAATTGGAAAGAAGCTAAGACACTGCTTAGTGATGACTGCATGCATCACACAGAGTTAAACATTTATTTTGATAGAGCAGTTGGAAACACCGTTTTTGTAGAATCTATGAAGGGACATTTGGGAGTGAATTGAGGCCTATGGTGAAAAAGGAAACATCTTCAGATAAATACTAGAAAGAAGCTTCTCAGAAACTTTTTTACGATGAGTCCATTTTTCTCACAGAGTTAAACATTTCTTTGGATTGAGCAGTTTGTAAACACTGTTTTAGTAGAATGAAGGAATATTTGGGAGTGCATTGAGGCTTATGGTGAAAAAGAAATTATCTTCAGAGAAAAACTAGAAAGAAGTTTTCTGAGTAACTACTTTGTGATGAGAGCATTCATCTCAAAGAGTTAAACCATTCTATTGATTGAGCAATTTTTAAAAACTGTTTTGGTAGGATCTGCAAAGTGAAATTTCAGAGCACTTTGAGGCTTATGGTAAAAAGGAAATATCTTCAGATAAAAACTAGAAAGAAGCTTTTGGGAAATTGCTTTGTGATGATTGCCTTCATCTCACAGGGTTAAACCTTTCTTTTGATTGAGCAGTTTGGCAACAGTGTTTTTGCAGTATCTGAGAAGAGATATTTGGTAGAGCTTTGACCCCTATGGTGAAAAACAAAATATCTTCAGATAAAAACTAGAAAGAAGCTTTCTGGGAAACTGCTTTGTGATATGTGCATTCATCTCACAGAGTTAAACCTTTCTGTTGATAGAGCAGTTTGGAAACAGTTTATGTAGAAACTGCAAGGGAATATTTGGGAGCACATTGAGGCTTATGGTGAAACAGGAAGTACCTTCAGATAAATACTAGAAAGAAGATTTCTGAGAAACCACTTTGTGATGAGTGCATTCTTCTCAAAGAGTTAAAGCTTTCTTTTGATTGAACAATTTTGAAACACTGTTTTTGTAGAATCTGGGCAGGGATATTTTGGAGCATATGGAAGCCTATGGTGAAAAAGGAAATATCTTCAGATAAAAACAAGAAAGAAGCATTCTAAGAAACCAGTTTGTGATGTTTGCACTCTTCTCACAGATTTAAACCTTTCTTTTGGTTAAGCAGGTTGGAAACACTGTTTTGGTAGAATCTGTGAAGGTATATTTTGGATTGCTTTAATTCCTGGGGCGAAGAAGGAAATATCTTCAGTTTAAAACTAGAAAGAAACTTTCTGGGAAACTGCTTTGTGATGTGTACCATCATTTCATATAATTAAACTTTTCTTTTGATTGAGCTCTTTGGAAACAATGTTTTGCAGAACCTGTGAAGGGATATTTGGAGTGCATTGAGGCATACAGTAAAAAAGGAAATATATTCACATAAAAAGTTATAAGAACCTATCTCAGAAACTGCTTGGTGATGTTTGCACTCTTCTCACAGAGTTAAGCCTCTCTTTTGATCGAGCATTTTGAAAACACTGTTTTTGTAGAATGTGTGAGGGGATATTTGGGATTGCCTTAATTCCTAGGGTGAAAAAGGAAATATCTTCAGAAAAAAACTATAAAGAAGCTCTCTGGGAAACTGCTTTGTGATGTGTGCATTCATTTCACAGAATTAAACTTTTCATTCCATTGAGCAGTTTGGAAACAATGTTTGGTAGAATCTGCAACGGAATATTTGGGAGCACATTGAGGCCTATGGTGAAAAAGGAAGTATCTTCACATAAAAACTAGTAACAAGCTTTCTCAGAAACCACTTTGTTATGCATTCGTTCTTCTCACAGAAGGCAGGAACTCTGTTCAGGAAGCTATGAGACAGTCAATTAGCTAGTGAGGAAATCCAGCCACCATCCAGCAGCCACTGCTCAAAACCAAAGAGTTACTCCCAGCCCCTTGTGGATATCCTTGTCCTTGCAAAGTGATGTAACAAAAGTCACCTTCCAGCACAACAATCGATGGGAAGAGAAATCCAAGCTGCAGCAGTAGGACAAAGCATGTGCTGAAACAGTGCTTTCAAATTTCAGGAGCCACAAGAGGACAGGCCACTTATGGGGTAACAGGGCCACTGTGACAGTAGAGCAGGTGGGCAAGTCAAAGATTGGTGAGTGGGAGCCCTGTTCTATCTCCAGAAGGTGCTCAATGTCATCCTCCTCCAAGAGGCCTCCCCACCCACCTGCCTACCCAGTGGCTACTACTCATCTAACTGCCAAATGAAGTCATCTTGGACACATGCTGGTCTCTTTATTAGCTGTGTCCCCAGCAGGAATGAGGGCAGGGACCTCATGTGTTGGATGCACACATACAAATGAGAGGGAGCTGTGAAGTGGTGCTCCTGACATTTCCCCAGAAGCCTGCCCTCAATGGGAACCCCAGGGAGAGTGTGCAGGCATGAAGGGCCCCACCTCTGGAGCTGAAGCGGCAGCAAAAGGCCCCTCAGTGTCCTCTCAGGCTCTTACTCCAGAGGAGTCGGCTCCACTACCTGGGAAAGGCTTTTAGGAGCCTCTCCTAAGCCTGTGTGGGGAGAACTTTGCTTACTAAAAACGTTTACTTGTGAGCGGGACTTTCCAAAGTTTAGAAAATGAGCATGTGAAGGTCAACAGCTTGAGGCTCAGAGGGGGGAAATGTATCAGGGTCACACTGGAGGTTCTGGCAGAGCCAGAGCTGTTGAGATCACCCAAAGCTCTGGGCAGGACTGACCCCATTCCTCTGCTCTGTCCTCGATTTGTCCTCCAACTCTCAGCTGAGGAATTGGAATATTCACCAAGCTCCAGCCCTGGCAGTGAGTGAGGTTTGCTTGGGGCAGGGCCCTCAGGTCCTGGTACCCCTAGCTCAGTGCAGGCACAGGGAACAAGGCACAGGAGACTCACTGGCTGGAAGTGGGCCAGCCCAGGGGCACTGGGAATCCTGCACAGATGGGGCTCTGAGGGCCTCTGTTCCCTGGACCCCAGATCTGAGACAGGAGCCCTCATCCAGAATCATGGAGCCAGGGCAGGGCTCCTGCCCCACATGCTTGTGGGGAGTAGGCAGGGCTCTGCACCTGGTCTCACCCCCTCTGGTTATGGGTAGCACCAGGATAGTCAATCAACAGAGTTCTAATGATTCAAAGAAAAGCACTAAACTACAGCCTGAAGGGGCTGAGAGGCACCAGGCTGATTTTCTTAGAGTGGTTTGTCCTAGAGTCTCTGAAGGCTCATCATTCTACAAGCTCACACAGTCCATGTGAGGAGAAGAGGAGGGACAAGCAGCTGGGAGCAGATCAGGATCTCAGTGATGGGGACATCACAGGCACATGGAGGTATGTACTGGAAGCTGATGAGACAGATGACCCTGGAGTTCTTGAGGGACACCGCACCTGACCCTAGAAGTGAGCTGGAAGGGATGGACATCTCCAGATAGGGCGCTGAGCCCCCATAGTGCTGAGGTGCACCAACACAGATTCCAGTATCTGCTGTGCCTGCAGTGGGACAAGATGTCAGGGCACACCTGCTCCCAGAGGCTGGGCTGGGAAGAAGTTGGCTGAGTCTTGCCAATATCCCTGAGCCCTAGAGGCCCTGGCCAGACAGGTCCATAGGCAGACAGGGAGCAGAGGCAATGAGACACACGGGTGCTTCTGCAAGAGTCATGGCTCTGGCATGAGGGAGACCTCTTGAGATGCAGACTCGAAGGTCTGTCTTGGCAGGATTTGTTACACCTGTGGAGCAAAGAGCTACAACAGGGAAAGGCTGGGAGAGGAAGGGGTCACTGGACAGGAAGGCAACTGATAGAGTTTGGCTTTGTCCCTACCCAAAATCTCATCTTAAATTGTAATTCCCAAAATCCCCACTTGACAAGGGAGAGACCAGGTGGAGGTAAATGAATCATGGGTGCATTTTCCCCTATACAGTTTTCATGATAGTGAGTGAGTTCTAATAAGACCTGATTATTTTATAAGTGTTTGGGCAAGTTCCTTCTTTGGTCATTCTCCTTTCTGCCACCTTGTGAAGAAGGTGGCTTGCTTCCCCTTTGCCTTCTACCATGATTTTAAGTTTCCTGAGGCCTTCCAAGCCATGTGGAACTGTGAGTTAATTAAAACCATTTCCTTTATAAATTACCTAGCCTTCGGTATTTCCTTATAGCAATGTGAGAATGTACTAATGAAGCACATTCCTTTGCATGAATGATATGCCCACAATGGGTCACAGCCCTGCAATCTGTTGGCTGAAAGGGCAGTAGCTCTGCAAAGCTGCAGGGAAGCAAAGCCAGCTGAGGGTTCTCCTATGTTCCTGTGGTTGGTTCAGACCTGCCTATGTGAGCAGGTATGGGGCATTCTGGGTGGTTGGACTGTGAAACTGCAGGCATATTAGTGTGTGCACAAAGGGGAGTATGTGAGAGTCTCCCACCATGCACCTGTGGCCCTCTGCCCCAGAGCCAGGCCCCTCCCTGCCCCTCAGTGTCCAGTGATGGGTCAGATTTCTTTTCCCACTGAGTCTTGTTGTGGTCGCTGACTCTTTTCATGCCTCCTGATTGACAGAATCAAGGTGGAGATCAGGGACTAAGGCAGGACAGTGAGGGGCTCAAGATCCCCCAGGCCCAGCCCTCTGCCCAGGGTATTCTCCCTCTTCCTGAAAGGGAAGTGACCAAGACCTACCCCTTCCCTCTGCTCTAGTCTGACACACAGGCCTGTCCATTGCCCCCTTACCTCCCCCATATCTACCCCTGAAATGACTTGTTGCTCTAGGGGCTTTTCCTCCTCTGCTCCAGATCATCCCACCACAAATGGGCCAGAGTAAGAGACATCAGGGAAGGAAAGGGTACCTGGGAGTCTTGATCTCCAGACTCCTGGATCCTTCTGATCCACAGGTTGAGCCTTGACATCACCACCCCTAAGAGCCTCAAGATCTCCTAAAAAGAGAGCCTTCCATCCTAGGGTTTAGGGCCACTTGTGGCAGCAAGGCATTTTCAGAGGCCCTGGATTGAGGATAGACTCTGCCTCACTCCCGTTACATCCAGAACATGCTATAGGCACATGAAAAAGCTCCCTCACTGTCCCTAGGGAGCCATGTGCTCAGCTAAGGAGACGGGCTCAGGAACATGATGGTAACTCAAAGTTCTGCCAACATTACTTGACGTATGAAAATACAGAGTTTTCTAGTACTGCCATGGCCAAGATTTTGGTTTTGGAGACCTCAGAGCTAATCAGCCTAAAGATCCCTTGCAGGACCTGAGCCCCCCCATCTTCTGGCTGTAGGCTGATCTGCCAGTTCCTTCTCTAAGAGGTGGTGTTTACTGACTATACCCACATGAGCAATGATGCGCTCAGTGTGACAGGAGCTAAGAGACTTAATGGATTCTGATCTCTGGGAACCAAGAACACAAACTGCTCCCTGACCCATACAGGTGAGGTGCACAGACCATGCCCAGCACATCAGGTATCCTCTACACCTCTGGAGGAGCCCCACTCACCTGTATAGCTGTGTGTATCCCGCCAGTGTCTCTCCCAACTTCGCTGTGTTGGCCAGGAGCCTCATGCTGGCACTGCAGAATGGAAGACAGGACAGACAAGCCACATGAGACACCCCCACCTCAGGAAGACCAGGCCTGTCCCTAGGGCTGGAGGAGTAGTCCCCAGCACCAAAGAGAACATGGTCCTCCATCACAGAGTGGACTATGTTGACTTGGCCAAAGTGAAGAACTTCCAGACTCCAGTAATTTTTCTCCATTCCTGAGAAACATCCCACTCGGTAGGATATCCCCAGGATCAGAACATCTTCCACTCCTTCCTTCTCCCCTTCTCTTCCAACAACTATCACTCTATCACTTTCAGCTCAAAGACACCTCCTGAGTCAGGTCCTTCCTTTCCATCTTCCCCACCAAAGCAATCAACATCTACCTGCTCCCCAGCCTGCCACCCAGAGCTCTTCACCAGGCTTCTTATACCTCAGATAAATCTGATCCTGTCCTTCCCGCTCAGATCCCCCCCCCACCCCAGACTGCAGAACAGGGGCCAAACTCCTTGGCACAGCACACAAGGCTCTCATTATCTGGTCCCTCCCCCTGCCCACACCTCATGCCTATGTGCCAGCTGACAGAACACCCATGCTCTTCATTGTGCCCTTCCATATGCTGTTCTTTCTATTGGAAATGCCATTCCTCCGGTTTTCCACCTGAAAATATCCCACTAGTTCTTCAAGTTCAATGTTGAATGTCAATTGCTTCATAATACCTTCCCCAGCTCTCACAGGCTGAGCGGTTGCAGCTACTCCTGAGCTCCTAGCCGTGAGTTTGATATTCCTGTCCCTGCACCTCCCTGCTTGAGTGGTCTGTGTGTGTTTCATGGTCTCATGTGAGTTGCTTGAGGGAAGCAACTCTGCCATTCATCACTGTACTCATCCTCTTCCATCCCCACCCCAACCCCTAGGCCTAGCCCAGCAGTCAGCTTCAGTGAATGTTTAGAGGGCAGATGAATACAGCACAAGTGGATTAAATTCCTAACACATACGTGCGACTGCTTTTCAGATCTGGTATTTTTTTCCCAAAGCATGGTCCTCAGATTCCTGCATCAATGTTATGGAGCATGGGGACCCTTATCAATCCCACAGATCCACAGGCCCCCACACCAGGCCTGCTGAGGCAGAGGCTTTCCCTCCCTATGCTGTTCCTGATCTTCCTCCTGAAAAGCTTCCTCCTCCTTCCCACCTCAAGACTAAACCCTTCTCCTTCTTTGGTGCCCCATCCAAGCCCTGCATCCTCCAAGCAGCTCTCCCTGATCCTACTTCCCTGTTCCATCTAATCCAGCTATAGCCTCTCCTGTTAATCCCATCCCTTGCCAGATCTGGAGCCCTGGGCAAGGAATGCATGTTCCTTTTGTATATCATAGGGTACAGTCTGGCACAAAGGACATGGGTGGCAGATACTCAGAAAACAATCTGAAAATGACCAACAGGAAAGAGCTGGGGCCTCCAGTCCCCTTGGCCCCAACCTGCAGGTTAAAGTGGTTTCTCAGTTGTCTTTCCTGGGTATCATCTGAAGGGGGCAGGAAAAGCGGTGGCTTGTGAGAGTCCTGGGGAGGTCAGTGGCCCCCTCAAGTCAGGGCGTTTCCTCCTCCTTGGATATCCTACCACTTCCACCAAGCGTCAACTGTGACCAAAGAAGTCTGTGGACAAGCCTTTATGAAAGACCCTTGTCTTGTCTGGTAAACATATCTGTGAAACCCTATACACCAGTCAGGGTCACAAGCCTTTCTCTAGGCTTCCTTCTTGGGAAGCTGTAACTACCTGTTTTCCTATATGCCTCCCCACTGCCTGCCAGCCCTGTGGGGCACCGATCAACATCGGGCCTTCAGCCTCCTCCCTAGGGCCTGGCACACATTAGAGACACAATGCCCAATGAATGAGTGAGTGACCCTGTGAACCAAATAATGAAGAATAAACACTAGGACAAGGCAATATGAGATTTGTACTGTTGGAGCAGTGGCCCAACAGAGAGCATTAGGAGAGCCCTGCTGCTCTCCACCTCTCCCCTCTGCTCCTGTGCAAGCCTCCTAAGTGAGGCCAGAAACTGATGAAAGCAGGTGTGGGCCTCCTGAAGCCCAGCGTCATCCTGGCCTGTACTGTCATCTGCAGCTCTGACCTTGCCCACTACGTGGGGCTGCTCATGCTTACTGGCATCCAGCTCCTGGGTCACTAACCTACTCTCCTTTATTTAACACAGCCTTGTCTGCTTCGGGCCACCCATGGGAACCCAAAGCCCTACTCTATCCACAGCATTGTCCTATCTAATCTGAGGCTCCTATGCTGTGATGGGTGCTGGATTCCTCAGTTTACCTTACAGTGAATTCAAGACAAGGGTGTGCTGTGCTCTCCTCCTGAAAGGAGGTGGTCCTGGGCTGGAGTATTTGAGGGAGCTACTGCAGGTGCATCGAGTGGATGAGGGGGTCTGCCTCTTCCTCCTTGCTGGGGGTTTTTACCCGGACGCGGCAGGGGGAGCATCACACAGAGGTCTAGAGCCCAGTGGGCTCAGGCAGCCACAGACCCCATGTCTCATCCCAGAAGCTGCAGGAGAAGGGGAAAGTGAGACAGCCCTCTGCCTCTCTCTCCTGCCTCCTTCACCTTCTGTAAGAGTGGTTGGTGGATAAGCATTCCCTTGGGGCCAGGCCACCAGGCAGATCTTCCTAGGGGAGCTTCTGGAATGATCTGAGGCTTCCCAAGAGTCTGCTGGAGCCTTGGAGTCCAGGCCTGGATGAGGATGTGGTAGGGAGTACCAGGTCTCCCTGCCCCATGGCTGGTGCCCCTTGAAGTCTAGCAGCCTGCCCCCTCTCAGTCCCTGCTCTGATCATGGCTAGAAGGAGGCAGTGGGGAAGAGACTGCCGACACCAGCCTTCCTTAGTGGGGTGGATGGGAGACAGAGAGGGAGCCAGAGACCACCTGGGTGGAAATAGGAAGGAGCCCTCCATGGTGGGGGTGGAAGGGTAGGAGGCAGGGGACACTGCCAACCTGGAGTGTGAGTAGTGAGAGGCAGGAGACTACAGTCAGAGAGCGCAACACCCCCTGCTCTGCAGAGGATGGCAGTTTCTTCCAAGGGAGAGCCCTTTCTGTCTGCCTCTCAGTGGTGGCTTGGCCTCCTCCGAGAGGCTGGCTGCTCCTGGGCCTGGGCTGCTCTGAGGCTGCAGTCTTCTTTGGAGCCAGCTTGGTGTCTTGTCAGGCTCTTCTTTAGGACCTGTGACCTCTCAAAGATCAATGCTTTCTCAGACACCAGTCTCCTTTCTGAGCCTGGTGGGTTTTCTGAGACACTTGTCTTTTCTAAAACCGACTTCTCTGAGATGGACCTTTGCTCTCTCATCACTATCTTCTCCAACACTGATGCCTTTCCTGGGGCCAGGGTCTTCTCTGAGACACCTGTCTTTACTGGAACCAACTTCTCTGAGCTGTCTTTTCTCTGATACCACTGTCTTCTCAGATAGAGATGTTTTCTCCAAGGCTAGCACCTTCTTGGTGATGGAGGTTTTTTCTGAGACCAGTCTCTCATCTAGTGCTGTCTTCTCTAGCATGGAGGATTTCTCTGAGACTGGGAACTTCTCTGTTTTTTTTTTCCTTCCCTCCTGGCTCTCTGCTCACCAAGCTCTCCTCCTCCAGGGCCCAGGGACCCCGCTGCTCCTGGCTTTGTCTCTGGTGAGGTGGGGTCTCCAGTTCCTTCTTGGGGACTAGGAGATGCTGCATGTCCTGCCAGGGTTCCACCTGTCCCTTCGCTCCTCTGCCTTCGGCCTCTCCCAGAAGGGGGCCCATGCAGCCTTCACCACCTGCTACCTCTGCCCCTTCTGGCAGATTATGATGGTTTGGATGTCCTCATCCTCATCTTTGGAGGCTGTGGCAGCAGCTTGGAAACCTCTGCTTCTTCCATGCCTGAGAGTCTGAGTAGGGAGGTGGAGTTGGAAACATAATCACAGGATATCAGAAATGGAAGGGACGTTGGGGATACCTAACCAATGGAGATGCCTTCAGGACCACCATGGGGAATACAAGAATGTCAGGCCCTGCCCTCCTCCCCACCACCACTTAAATAAGGATTATCTTTACCTACTCTACATATTAGGCTTCCAAGGGGTCATTTGAACAAAGCACTCCATGCTTTTTTAAAAAGTTAATAAACCCCCAGTAAGGTCCAACTATTCCATGTTTAGACATAGTCAAAAAAAATTAAGCAACTAGGCCAGGTGCGGTGGCTCACGCTTGTAATCCCAGCACTTTGGGAGGCTGAGGCAGGCGGATCACGAGGTCAGGAGATCGAGACCACGGTGAAACCCCGTCTCTACTAAAAATACAAAAAAATTAGCCGGGCGTGGTGGCGGGTGCCTGTAGTCCCAGCTACTCAGAGAGGCTGAGGCAGGAGAATGACGTGAACCCGGGAGGCGGAGCTTGCAGTGAGCCGAGATCGCGCCATTGCACTCCAGCCTGGGTGACAGAGTGAGAATCCATCTCAAAAAAAAAAAAAAAAAATTAAGCAACTATATTATATGTGCCAGAGCCTGTGCTAGGCATTGAGGGTCAAAAGAAATAAACACAGCTTCTGCTCCTTAGATCTTAGATCAAAACTAGAAGTATTCAGGGATTTGTCAAAGGTCTCACAGCTAATTGACAGGAGAGCTTGGAGTGAAACCGAGGGCTTCTGATGCACCATTCCACTTTTCTGACAGTCACATGGGTACAGTTGAGACCAAGTGATAGCCACAGGTATTGCTGCGGCCTAGGGCACATACCCTGTTCTCCACCCTCTGGGGCACCCAGGGAAACAACAGCATGAGAAGACTGTCAAAAACCCACAGCACTCAGCCTCCAGCAAAAGGAGATTATTTTCCTTCCTTAACTCCCTCTTTTCCATGTGATTTCAGGCAGGTTAATTCACTTTCAAAGCCTCAGTTTTCAAATCTGCAAACAAGGCTTGCAAGGAAGTAAAATGAGACTCATCTCATGAGAGTGCCCAGCACAGTCCTGGCATGCGAGTGGCATTCAGTAAATTCTGGGCCCTTCTCTTCCTTTCCTCATAATCCCAAAGTCTAGATGGCGAAACCAGTTCTAGTGTTCCTCCCCTCAGAAGTGAATTATGGGGGTCAGGATTAGAGGGAGGCAGGCTGGCTAACAGGAAGAGGTGAGCCCCAGAGCTGGACAGATCTGGATACAAACTCTGGTCCTGCTGCTCTGTAGGTATATGATCCCCTCTGTGTCCTTCAGCCCAGTTTCCCTTTCTGTAAAATGGGTTCACAATACCTTCCTCTCAGGAATATTGTGAGAACTAAGTGAGCTATGGCCATAAAATGTCCCACACAGTTTTGGCTCATGGATGATCTCAATACTGGCAATCATTGTTATGAAGAGGGTGGAACCTAGCAGGTCTGAGGGGTCTGGAGAAGGTGAGGAATTTGAAATTTATCTTCACATCCTTCAGCTTCATTCCCTGGGCTTCAATGCTTGGCCAGCTGAACATGCTGCACAAAATCTGGAGAAGCTAATTCATCCCCACCACCCAGGATACCACGATGACACCCTGGCCCCTGCCTTGACCTGAGCACCTCTCAGAGGCTCGATGTTCTCCATCTGGCTGAGCCTGGGAGCCTCGTCCTCTGTGGTTTAGCTCTGGCTGCAGTGGCACCATCTGAGCTTCTGCTCCTCCTTATCTTCCAAAGACCACTGCCAGGAAAGGCTCAGGGAAGGGAGGAGAGGGTCAGCACAGCACAGAGAAATATAGGACCCTCCCCATTGCTTATTCCTGTGGGACTGAAAGAAGAGACCATATACCCTCCTGCCTTCATTGAACACAAGAGGCTGTCAAGTGCTTGAAATGCAGCTGGTCTGAACAAAGACATGCTGTGTGAAATACACACTGGATTTTAAAAACCAGTTAAAACTCTCATTAGGAATTGTGTATACTAATTACATGGTGAAATGGTAATATTTTGGATATATTGGGGGTAAATTAGCTATCGTATTAACATAATTTTACTTTTTTCTTTTTTAATGTGACCACTCAAAATTTTAACATTTTAAATGTAGTTTCCATTATATGTCTATTAAATTTCTACTAAAGCTGCAGGGATTTGATTTAAACCAGGGTTTCTCCACCTCGGCACCACTGACACTTTGACCAGATAATTCCGTGTGTGAGGCTGTCCTGGATGGTAGGATGTTTAGCAGCAAACTTAGCCAATACCTGCTGGGTGCCAGTAGTAGCATCCCCCAGCTGTGAAAATGAAAATGCTTTCTGACATTGCTGAATGTCCCTGGGGAGCAAAATCACCTCAGATGATAATCCCTGGGCTGGACATTACTCTGGACTTCAGGGTGGGAATGTGAGGCCTCCCTGCCTAGGGGTGACCAGGAATGTGGAAAGGTGGGCATGGTTATGCCTGAAGGAAGTACATGAGCTTGCCAAGTGCCTCTCTCTTTTTGGTCCTGGGATTCTTAGATAATATTCCTTGATGGACAGTCAGGGTGAGATTTCCTCAGAGTTACTCAGTTCCCCATGGAATTTCTTAGCTTTGGGGAGGGGGAGACTTGCAAATAAAACCAGTTACACCTGAAAAACCCGATATCATCTCCCCTTTGCTTCCCAGGGGCTCTTGGGGTCTCTATCACCTTCTAGTTGAAAAGAGCTGAGTCAGAGAGCTTGACAGATGGTGATGAAAATCCAGACAACTTTCACTTGTCTGGGGAGCAAAGGGAGCCCACACACCATACTTTTGGCTCCTGCCCCAATGACCCTTCATTCACATGGCCATCCAGGTACTCTCACAGCCATCCAGCCAAGCCCAACCAATTTATCCATCTACCACTCACTCACACATCTGTGTACCCAGCCACCCACCCATTTCCATCATCCTTGTCCCACCTTCCCTACCACACACTCACTCACTGCCCCCCAGCCCATCCTCCCTTCCAACCACCACATCTCTTCCAATCCAACAAAGGAGCAAATGCATACTTGCTGAGCAACTGTGACAAGCCAGCATCATTTCAGGAACTGCAGGGGAGCGGGAAGGGGGGTCAGAGAACATAGCAGGGTATCTGCCCTGGAGACACTAACAACCTAGTAAGAAACAGAAGAATGTCCACCAATAACTCCCCCAAACAAAGTGCACAAGTCACTCTGCAGAGTGAGAACACAAATGCTACAAGCCAAGATTATCTGGAGAGGCTCAAGGAAGAGACTGAACATAGGCTGGATCTCCGTGATCAACCAGGCTTCGGAGAACTACTGAGCACCCCAGGAAGCCAGAAGTTTCGGGGTTTGCTGGGGACAAAAGGCTGTACTTCCCAAGGGAGGTAGGAGAGGGCTTGAGCAGGGGAGTAGCAGACTGAGAGAGTCAGTCAGGTGAGCCCCTCCTGGCACCTCCCTCTGCCTCCCCCATGCTTAGACCTAGTTTGGAAAAAGCCTCCGTCTTCCCTTCCAGAGTTACAGCAACGACTATAAGCCCTACCCTTGCCACTCCTGGGCGCCAAACTCTCCCTTCTCTTTGCTCTCCAGCCTCCCTTGCTGCCCACCTCTAGTTCCTACTGAGCCTCTTCCCTCCTGGATGGTATAAAACAGTGCCACATGGAGTCTTAGGTAAGACAGAGTCAGGTGATCTGGTTTCTAGTCCTCCTGTGCTTGGGTAAGTCATTTCCTTTTCTCTTTTTCCATTTTCCCTCCTAAAATGTGAAGACTCAACCACAAGACAGCTCTCATTTTTTTTCTAGGTCTGGCATCACATGTATTGAGCCAATATTCACTAAACGAATACTTCTGAGCATCTACTATGTGCCAGGCATGCTTCCAGGGACTAAAACCAACAAGATCCTCCCCTTCATGGAGCACAAATCCAGAGTGGAGGAGAGTCAGACCATGAGTGAGGAAAACAAGCTCATGAACAAAATGAGCTAAGTGTCACTGGGACAACAGAACAAAGCAAGCAATGTGGGAGAAGGTGGCTGGATGATGAAACCCTCTGAGAGATCAGGTTCATGAGGAGGAGGCAGAGCTGGATCTGGCAGCCAGAGTCCCAGGAGGAGGGCACAGCGAGTGCAGAGCCTGGATGTGAGGAGGTAGGTATCCAGGGTAAGAAGGTATGCGTGGGCCAAGGAGTGACCTTGAGGGAAGTTGGACAGGGTGGCAGGGCTAGAGCATGGGGTCTTGGAGACCAAGGAAGGAACTTGGGTTTTAATCAAAGTGTACTGGAGAGCCCTGGACAGTTGTACACAGAGAAGTGACATGGTGGGATTTCTGTAGTTTCAATCTCTCTGGCGGATGTGTGGAACAAGAATGGAAAGGGCAGGGGAAAGGGGAAACAGGAGACCTGTTAGGAGGCACCTGCAATTGCACAGGTGAGAACTATCATGACTTGAACTGACAGAGAGATATGGGAAAGGTATGGATTCGGGGCACATTCTGAAGATAAAGCCACCAGGTTTGCTATTATATTGGATGTTGGACTGGCGGGGGCTGGGGGACGTGGTTGGTGAGGAAAGAAAATTAAGAACAAGATTTTTGGCCTGAGCTATTCCTGGAGCTACCATCAGCAGGACAGGAAGACCAGGGGAGCAAGGACTGTGGGGGATGTTGGGTGGTAGAGGGGAGGGACAGGAGGGAAATGAAGACCTGTGTTTCTGGTAGTGAAAAGCAAAGGAGATCAAGATGCTGCAGTCAGGAAGCTGGAAAAATACCAAGCAAGGGCATTGGCATGGACAAAGGAGTGAGGGCCTCAGTCAAATGCTGCTTGAGGGAGAATGAGACCAGGTGGACTAATGAGTACAGGGGTGCCAGGCTTCCTGGAAGGGGCAGCTTCGGTGATTGTGCCAGAGCCTGACCCAGCTGGTGAGGATGAATGGGAACAAAGAAAGAAATTAGTGATTAGCGCACTCTTTTGAGAAATATTACTGAGAAGAAAAGCAAATAGAAGGGGACAGTAAGTACCTGGAAGAGGATGTGAGGTCACAGGATGCTTTTTTTAAGTTGAGGTATAATTTATATAAATGTACAGATCTTAAGTTTTGCTTTTCTTAAAAAAAAAAATGAGCAAATGCAGGAGAGTAGAGAGGGCCTGAAAAGAAAGGGTGATTAAGTTTTCCTGCAGTGAGGGAAACAACTGCAGGATAGGGCATCTTTCTTCTCTAGTATGCAGCATGGCACGTGGCACCCAACAAGTGCAGACCAATGTGGAAGAGCAAGGCAATGTCAATTTCAGGAGTGCAGGGCTCTCCTCCTCCCTAGGAGGAGAGCCCTCCCTCTCCTCCTCCCTCAACCTCTACCTTGATACTGAAGAGCACAAAGCAGGCGAAAACTCTATGTCTTTCCCAAAGGCAATCTGCCTGTCTCTCTTCCTGGGAAGGTGAGTGCCTGCCAATCACTCTACAGGAAAGGATGTACCTTTGAAGAGGAACTTTCCGGACCCTCTTAATTCTGCCATCAGTGCAGCTCTTTCAGGTTAGAACCTCAGTCCCTCTGTCAGTCTTACCTCCACTTCCTCATGCAGAAGGGCCCCAGTCAAATGTTTCTCCCCATGGCCTTCATCATGGAATTTAAGCGAGGTTCCCCTGGGCCTCCACATGACTCCTGTGAGCTCTGTAGAATGATCATTCATCATTCATTCACTGCATACAAACTGATGGTCTCTTATGAGGTAGGATTCAATGTCACACCTCTCCTTGGTTTTCTTGTTCAAAGTTAGAAATGCCAACTTCTGCTGTCTTTCATCTGATGCCACATCTCCAGACCCCACACCCCTGCTTCTCTGGATGCACCCCTGCCCCTTGCACATAGTCTAGGAACAGCTCTTGCCCTCCAAAGCTGAGGGATTCATATACTGGGGAAAGTGACCCACACAGCTCAAAGCACCTCTTCCCTGAGCTGGCTGGGCTGGAGCCTCCAGGACCCATGAATCCTGAGCAATCCAGTTTCCACACACTGCCCTCAGCCCTTGGGGAAATGGTCTATTTGTTTACCCTCCAGTGAAGCCTTTTATGGTGTCTGATCAGAACCTGGTCTCCTTGGAATTGACTCATTCCCCGGGCTGGTTCTGGTCCTGAGAGGTCTCCAGGGGGCTGAGCTATAGAAGGTGGGGCCCAGGCATCTTTGAATGTCCCTAAGCTTTACACCAAGACCCCACAGCTCACTCAAGGTGATGTGGCTACCACTCCTGCTGCTTGGGAATCATGTGGCCACCTTCAACCCCTGACATTGGCAAAACCTGAGTCCCTTGAGCATCACCATCCAACCCTGGGGAGAAAAGCTATCTCCAATAAGCAAAAGTTATGAGGAAATTGATAGAAATGGAAGGCAAAGGTCAGTCCCCAGGAGGGACCACAGCAGGTGCAGGTGTTGAGACCCCTATGAGAATAAATAAATAATTAGGGGCTTAGAACAGTGCCTGGCATTTGTTGAATGTGGAGAATAATAATCAGTAACTAAAGGAATAAAGGAGGAAGAAAGGACACTCACATGTGTGCTTACTCCAATGAGAGGCACTGCTCTAATGTCACTGACATTCCTCTTTACAACAGCCCTGGGAGGTAAGTGTGTGTTATCCCCATTTTGATTATAACTTTCCCAAGATTATGCAGCTAATAAAAATAGGAAACCAGGCCAGATGCAGTGGCTCACATCTGTAATCCCAGTACTTTGGGAGGTCAGGGCGGGCAGATCACCTGAGGTCAGGGGTTTGAGAACAGCCTGGCCAACATGGTGAAACTCCATCTCTACTAAAAATACAAAAATTAGCCAGGCGTAGTGGTAAGTGCCTGTAATGCCAGCTACTCTGGAGGTTGAGGCAGGAGAATTACTGGAACCTGGGAGGCGGAGGTTGCAGTGAGCCAAGATGGCGCCACTGCACTCCAGCCTGGGTGACAGAACAAGAGTCTGTCTCAAAAAAAAAAAAAAAAAAAAAAAGAAACCAAGATTTAAATCTAGGTTAGCCTCTCAAGTGCCCATACCCTTAACCACTTTACCACTGCCAGAAAAGGCTGCTGAGAAAGGCTGGCCCTAAACCAGAGTGAGGTTCCACCTCCTTGGGAGCTCAACAGCTGAGCATTCAGGAGAAGGAACAGAGGGGCCTCTAAGGTGTGGGATTTCCCACCCCAGGACAGGCTGCAGCTGAGAGCACAGCCTGGGAGGGCAGTTTTGGGGAAACCCAGTGGCCAGTACAACATTGACCGTCAAGGCCAGAGCCAGGCCTGGTGTGAAACCTAAAGGTCCCAACAACTGGGGGTCCCAGCCACTCTCCCTAGCTGAGGGCACAGCCCCAGGCGACTGCCCACCACTGCTTCCTTCCAAACAATGCTTTCCCCCTGTCCTGGCCTTCACCGGGGGGACACATTTCCCTCCTTGTGCCTGCATGTCATACTGCTATCCTCCCTATTCCAGATTTCACCAACTCCAAAATGGAGCTCCACTTTTTCTCTTAAATAGTTCCAAAAGACATCTGCCCTGTTACTCATTGGAGAGCTTGTTTTGACCTCTCCTTTTGGAATTTTCTTCCTAAAGTTTAACTTCCATCTATTCTGTAGCAACTGATAGCAAAGGTTTAAGTGCAGTGGTAGTAAAGGTCATGTTTACAAGTAAAACTCATTTTCCCAAACTGAATTATAGGTAGATGCTCCTTATACAACAGATAAAGGCTCAGATGCTCTGGTTAAAGTAGGGAGAGGGTGTGAAGGCTGCCCCAGAAGCATTTTCTGGAACTCTGGGGCTCAAGGAGCATAATTTGCAATTCTTAGGGGCTAAGATAGAGAAAGAGAGAACAGAGGAGAAAGCCGCAGTGGGGGCTGGCCATGATCTTGGACCCACCTTCATTCCCTAAGCATGGCAGGCCTTAGGTTCCCCTTCAACATAAAGGGTCACTGTGGGTGGTCACTGAGGTCACTTCCAGCCCTGATGGTCTTGGGCAAAGTGTTGGGAGTGCCCGGGGCAGTGCATGGAGGTGGGAAGGCAGCTCAAGCCCCTGGGAAATGATTAACCACTGGCTACTCAGTCCTAGGTGCTCTCAGATCCATCCCTCACCTCTTGCAGACAGGCCAGTACAGGGAGAAAAGATCAAGGCCTCTGACCGGGGCATCCAGCCAGCCCACTCACCACTGCCCCTATCCCAGGACTGGAACACTCAATTTACTACTTAATGCCAAGAATACGCTGCAGGCTGGCCCTCAGTTGCCCACCAACCTCCCCATCTGCACCCTGACTAAGGCCATGCTTGTCACACTCTCAGCACAGTCCTCCCAACCCTGGCAGGCTCAGTTGACAGTGACCTTCTCTCCTGTCTCCCCACTGAGGTTTGTTGTTCACTTAGGGAGTGAAGCAGAAGTGCGCCTCTCTGTTCCAGGTGCCTCATCAGGGTGATTGTTGGCAGCAGCTGCTCCTGCCCATGGAGCTATATGAGAGCTAAGGCTGGGCAGAGGTGACAGGCTAGGGGCCCCTGTGGCTGAATTGGTTCCCCAGGGCTTCCCTGGCACTTACCCTGGACATCCTGTGGGAACTTGGCCCCACCCATGCACCCACATGAGTCCATGTTCATCAGAGCAATGGACAAGCTAAGGCCAGACTTTGCTCCCATTTCCAGTGCTAGCTGCCGCCCCACACCACACACACCTGTACATATCCAGGTGTGCTTATAGACATAAAATGATATATATCCCACCAGACTGTGAACTTCTGAGAAAGTAGTGTCTGGTTTCCTTCTCACCAGAAACTGTTTCTGAGAAAGAAGGGTACTTGGCCTACTGCAGGCCCAGAAACCTCCTTCCCACTGGATTGCATGAGGACCCATTCTCCATTTCTGATCAAGGGCTTGGATTCTCATGTAGAAGCTTATTGTTATTCAAATTCTAATTCTATCTTGCAGATAGAATTAGAAGCCAGGGGATGACCTTGGAAAATACAGTCTATTTAGTCCAATTGTTCTTGCATGTCTACTCCATGTAATAATGAAGAATTTGCTCCTTTAGGCTCTAGTGCTGACAAGGGGCTATTATCCATGGGAGTGAGATTAGTCTGATAGAACACAAAAGCCACACACATAAAGGGCTGCTTTCAGCCCCAAGAAGAGGCACCCAGGCCAGTGCCAAAGTGAGAGAGGGAGGGGCAGGGAGGCTTCTGACCAGATTCTGCTCATGGGGAAATTTTGGCCAGAGCTGAACAATACATCTCTACAAGGTCACACCACAAAACATGGCTTGTGTCAAGAAAATACACCTATTTGTGCTTCAGTTTTCTTATATATAATTGGGTGGTGATGATACCTACTCTTGCTCATCTGGTAGAATTATAATCAGTAACAAACAAGGAATATAATGTACGTGAAACCTCATTCATTCATTGATTTTTTTTTTTTTCTTTGAAACACGGTCTTGCTCTGTGGCCCAGGCTGGAGTTCAGCGGTATGGTCACCACTCACTGCAGCCTCGACTTCCTGAGCTCAATCAATTCTCCCACTTCAGCCTCCCAAGTAGTTGAGACCACAGGTTAGCCATGCCTGGCTTTTACTTTTTTTTTTTTTTTGTAGAGATGGGGTTTTGCCATATTGCCCAGGCTGGTCTCAAACTCCTGGGCTCAAGCAATCTGCCTGCCCCGGCCTCCCAAATGCTAGGATTACAGGCCTGAGCCATTGCACTTAGCCTATTCATTGATTTTCTTTTTTAAAATTTTTCATTTGTTTTTATTATACCATTAATTTTTAATAAACATTTACAATATGTGATATTCATTAGGCATCAGATATGTGACAAACATCATGCTAGGTGAGGCAGCTGATGTAATGAACAAAATCCAGTCTGAATGTCCAAGGAACAAAGCAAAATTTGCACTAACCATAAAAAACAGCAATGATGGTGGTGAGGTTGGTGGTGGTGATGATGGTAATGATAGATGTTCACCCCAGAAGGCTCTGATGCCTGGTGACTGATTTGTGTGTGTGGTGATTGTTCCTCCTCTTGTTCATCTTGGCTATGAACTAAGAGAGATTAAAATGCTTTTGTGCAAAGGAAAAAGTATGCATATTCTATGAAATACATTTCTCTGCCTGTGTAAATGTAGGATTTTCAAGAGAGGCAGGGATATTCAGTGTTCACCACTTGGGTGAATGGATGGGTTTTCAGCATCAGGCCTGGGAGGCCCTGACAGTCATGTCGTTGATCTTAGGCCTGTGGGGGTGCGTGTGTGCAGGAGGGTTAGGCTGTGGCATGTGGCCTGGGAGCTTGCTTTCCTCCCTGGGCCTCTAGTGTGTCCACTTGCAAAGTTAAAATGTCTACTTTCCCATTGCTTAAGCTTTCTCAAGCTAATTTATCACAACTCAATCTGCTGAGATTCACCATGATGATAATGGTTTACCAGAGAACAAAGAGAAATGTTATATATATATATATGTCTTAGATATAGATTATATATGTTATATATCTGTATACATGCATGGGTTTTGTTTTTGGTTTTTTTATATTGTTTTTTTCTGTAGCAGCAGTCTTACCATGCTGACTGGGCTGGTCTCAAACTTCTGGCCTCAAGCAATCCTCCTGCCCAGGTTCCCCCAAATGCTGGGGTTACAGGCATGAGCCACTGTGCCTGGCTACGCTTCATGCTTTTGAATACTTTTTGATTGAAATAAGACATGAGAAATACCCATGAGCTAGTATTACAGAGCAGGCTTCTAGTGGATAAAGACAACAAACACCCCCTACTACTGAGTGTTCCGCTGTGGCTTTTAATAGTATTTACAGGATAACTAAGTGAAACATGAAGAAAAACAGAAAAAGAAGTGGTGCTTGTATAAAGTTCTTGTATAGAAAGAGAATAAGGAGAAAACTATCAAAAATACGGAATACATAGCAGACCTGTTTTCTGAAGATAGTACCTGTATTTCTATAGTGGTGGGAGGACGGAATGCAGAAGAGAGACGGTGGGAGAATGAGATTTGCTACAGTACACATCCATATTGAGGGCATCATGGCAAGTTCCTGTTCCCTATGCCACAGTGGTACAGTTGACAAATTCTTCAATAGAATCCACTCTCAAACATCAATTTTATAAATTATCTGAAAATATAAAATTATAAAAGAAAAAAAATCCCAAAGCATTTATTTCAAAGACAGGCTAAATAAAATTTGCTACTGACTTACTTCAAATCTTGCATAGCAATGAGTAACTTTCTTTCCTTAGATATTCATCCTCTTTAAGCTAGGATTTAGATTACCGTAACTATATTTTATGATTAACTGAATAGCTTCATTAGCAATTTCTTCATCAGGTAATTTCATGGCTATTTTCCAAATGAAATCTATTCCCCTCAACTTCAGCTTTTCTATATTCTGTTCAAAAGAAAAAACAAATTATATAGCACACTAGGATCACAAAATTACAGATCACTATTTTCTGTTACATCTTGAGTCCATAACACTTCAGTTCAACATGAATCAAGGCTTCAGAACCTCAGCTATATATGAAAACACTATCATACTGATAGGGAACTTGAAAACAAAAACCCACCAACCACAGAAGCACTGGCAACCTCTGTGGGAGCTAGAGTAAGTACGGAGAGTTTTCTTCATATGTCCCTAAACCCAAAGCGGACATACACATAGACAGGCTATTGAAGCAGAAACACAGAAGGAATAAGCTGGGCCCCATCTTGATAACTTTTCTTCAAATGGAAATGGAGTCAGGCTAGAAGCGGCTACTAATTCTTGGGGTTCAAGCTAGTTTCTCCAGAGCTCTGTTAGAAATACCAGGATGGGCCAGGCGTGGTGGGGCTCATGCCTTTGATCCCAGTACTTTGGGAGGCTGAGGCTAGGAGTTCAAGACAAGCCTAAGCAACAGAGCGACACCCATCTCTACAAAAATAAATAAATAAAAACAAATAACAGGATACAGGCTTTACAAGAGCTTGTAAAAATTTCTACCACCCAAAGAAGTCAGATACTGAATAAAAGGGACTTGAAAGGCAGCTCTCACTTTCGTCTAAGGTGGCCAGAAACTGGGGGGCCCCGGGGGAAAGGGCCGCAGACAACTGTGGGCCGGCTCCGCGGGTGGCCCTGAACTTGGATGGTGGTCCTGCAGCTCTGGGCGCCACGCAGACTGCTGTGCCCACTGGGGCTGGGCTCACCAGGAAGTAGGATCAGCAGAAACGCGGGCGCTCACAACTGCTGCCGGGTTCTGTTTCCTTAGGCCTCTACCCGCTGGGCCCCATCCCTCCCGTGCCTGGTGGGTGCTTCCTCACCTGCTGCTCTCCCCACAACGGGGCTGCTCTTTTGCCCAGGGACTCTGGGGCAGTCCCGGCCACCGAGAGCGCGAGGTCGCAGGTCCCAGTACTCACGCCTGAGGCCCTGATGTGCTCGGGCTGCCCACGCGGGCCTGTGGTCCCCACGCCGGCTTGTGGCCCCCATGCCTGGCTCGGGCACCGGCAGAGGGAGGGCGCCCTCTGCCGCGCTGTTGCAGCCCCCGCAGCTGGAGGTCAGCTCCTCTCCCAGGCCATCCAGGCCTCAGCTCCGCCCTGCCCCTTGGCCGCTCCGCTGTCCTACCCCCTGGCCACCACCAGAGGAGGACACCTTCTTTCCCTAGCTGTGCCCGCACAGTGCGGCCCTACCCGTGGGCAGCCTCCACCCGCTGCTGCCCCAGCGCTGTCCTACCCCCGGTCGCGTGGCCGAGGCCGCCGCCAAAGTGCGGTGCTACCTTCTGGGCACCGAAGGAGGGAACTCTCCTTTCCCCAGCCATTCTGCCTCACTGTCCTGCCCTACACGATGGCCGCCTACCTCTGACTGCCCTACCCCTGGTCTGCCTGCCTCCACTACCGCCCGCCTGCTGCCTGCTGCCCCAGTCCCCTCCACCGTGGCAGCCGCTGCCACCGCCCAGATAGTGCAACATCCCGCAGCGGTCTCCTTAGCACCCGCAAGTACCTGCCTCCAAGGAGGACGCTTGCGGGTGGCCTTGGCGCCGGCTCCTCCTCTGGCAGAGCACAAAACAGCCCTGTGCAAAAACCACAGGCGACTCAAACGCTGGACCAGGCCCTCAGCAGGCTTTTATACCAGCTTTATGCAAATAAAGGCTCCTGGAACACGTGTTCTGATTGAATGAGAGCAAGTCTATAGGACAACTCTGATTGGATAATTTAGTCCAATCAGATTAGGTCAAAAGGTTCCTTCTCATCCAATCAGAACATGTGTCCTAGGAGCCTGCACTTGCAGAAGGTGGGTATATAGCTGTTGAGGTGGGTCAGTCTTCTCGTTTGACTCTCTTCTGGTTCTGTGTGCTGTGCTGTCGTGTTCTGGCAAAAGGAGGACGAGCTGGCCTACCTGCTGGGCGGCTTTATTGGAGGCTGGAGTCTGTGGATGGCTGCAGTGAGATGGCAACCGCTAGGAAGGGGACCTACGGCAACAGGAGGTTGGTTGGTGGGTGGATTGCACGGGAGGTAGTATCGCTCTGCTGGTGGTGGCCTAGCTTCAGCGTCAGCAGTACCAGTGCCACCAGGCTACCAGGGGATGAGGGATGTGACTTTGGAGTTGGAGGCAGGGGGGATAGAACACTGCTGGGGAATAAAACACTGCTGGGGGGATACAACACTGCTGGGGCCGGGGGAGGAGGGTGGCACAGTGTTGCAGCAAGTGGCGGGCCCAGGGAAAATAGGGTTCATATTTCTGGTTGTGACCCAGCCAGGCGTGGGGGACAGCATGCCCATGCAGATAGCCTGGGAACGTCAGGATTCCTGCCGTGGGTTCCCAGGTTTGCATCCTTGCACTTTGTGTGGCCAGGACTGCCTAGGAGCCACTGGGCAGGGAGCAGCCCCCATTATGGGAGAGCAGCAGGCAAGGAAGAACCTAGGGGGCACGGGAGGGTCGAGCCCTGTAGGTAGCTGCATCAGGAACCAGGAACTCACACCTGGATGAAAAGGGGTCACCAGGTGTGAATGGCACTGAGGGACTGGTTCCCAGTTTCTGCTGCTCCTGATTCCACCACATTGTAGCTCCAGTGGTTGTAGTTTGCATGGTGCCCCGACCCTCAGGACCTCCACCCAAGTGCGGAACCACCGCCAGGAGCCAGAGACTGTGTTGTCCGCAGCCTTCACCCCCAGGGCCCCAGTTTCTGCAAAGAGAGGCTGCACTTTGGAGGGTGGGTGGGTGTGAGTGCGTCAGCTGAAACCTGGCCCCTTATCCCAAGTGGCCAGCATAACACGGTGACACAACTTAGTGTCACCACTCTCCTCACCCTACTTTTGAGTCAGACGGTCTAAGGGGCCTGGTGGAGTGTGTTCAACCACAGGAAGGGGCAGATGTGAGATGGTGGTGGGGCAACAGACCCAAGTTGGCAGTCAAGGTCTGGGGGGATATGGAGGGTCTTCTAGGAGAAGTGGAGGGGCCATGGGGCTACGGGGTCAGGAGAGGGGTGGGTAAGCCAGGCCCACTCTGCACAAGCACCATAGTCCTCCAGCTAAGCTGGCCCCAGCACGCTGGGTGCCATCCTACCCCTATGTGTGTTGTTAGGCACCAGGCGGCCTGGCACAGAGCAGGAGCCTGCCTCCTGGAGAAATCCAGCTCCCATCAGCAGCCTGGCAGCTGCACGCACAGAGGCCATTGCCCAGTGAGCAAGTGGGTTTGTGGGAGGGTGGTCGGCCCAGCCAGAAAGAGAAAGAGCTGGGAGTAGAGCCACCTCTGGCTGGGCTTTAAGGTGCGGTCTTCCCAGACCTCTAGGGCTCCAGGCTGCCAGCTGCCTGCTGAGGTTCTGGGTTTCCTCCTTAGCCTTCAGTTTCCTCACCTGACCAGGAGGACCTATATGGCAGTGTTTCGATTATTAGACTTGTTACTTTGGGAAACCCTCAGCCTACTGGCTTTCTGAATTTTTTTTTTCCTGGCTTTAAGGATCTTTTCAATGGATCGTCTAGAGATGGGGAGGCAGGAAGGCTGGGATACTTTCTCTTGGCTTAACAGTCCCTTCAGGGCATTCCACTCCTTTTAGGATCTTTTAAACCACGTGCCTGGCAACTCATCCTGTACCTGAGAAAGCTGGGAAGAACTTCATGCATGTCCAGAACTAGAATGATGTGTTCCCTGACCCTGGGCCCTCATCTCACCCCAAAACCTAAATCCCTCGGGGCAACCAGCTTCAGGCACAAGACTGAATTTGTTGCCTGTTGTCTGAGATTGACCCAAGGTCTTCTTCTCATATGAGATGGGGATCCCAGGCCCCCTGTATTTAGGATCCAACCACCAGCCACCCTTGTGGGCCCACCTGGGCCTCTTCACTCCACTTGTGTACGAGAGCCAAATGTCCAGACCTGGTGTCCTATTTGTATCTCTCTTATTCTCAGTGTATGTTTGCTATAATGGCAATGATACGGCATTTCCATATAAGTTTCAGGATATGGAATGTTCCCCACCCCAGAAAGTCCCTACCCAGCAAGCCCTGATTCCACCCCCTTTGGGCTGGCTGTGCATGTGCTCAGCTTGATGAAGACAAAAATGGCCTATGCAGCCCACACTGCTGAGTATGATCTGTGGACATAGCTTCCTGATCCTGCATCTCCTTCCCCCTCATTACTGAGGTCTATTCTGTCTCTCACTTTTCACCTGAACTGCTCCTGAAGCCAAGATGAGGAATGGGGAGGGGTTACTGAGAGGGTCTTCTCCTGGGGTAAATCTTTGCTCTGAAAAGCCTGGGCTTGCCCCACTCTGTTATCCCCTCCTTTGAGCTCCATTTCTGCCAGAGGTTGGCAAGATGCAGCCTATCCCTGTTTGGTCTTGTGCCTCCTATAAGCCAAGAAATAGGTTTTTATTTTCAAATGGTAGAATTCGTCAAAAGAATAATAATACTTAAGGACATTTTGAAATTTTCCATGTCCAGAAGAAAACTTTTGTGGAGGTGCAGTCATGCCTGTTCTTTTACAGGGTGTCTGCAGAAGGCTGCTGTCTTGCTACAGTGGCAGAGTTGAGTCTTTGAGACAGAGAACAGTGGGAAAACCTGAAAATACTGACCCCAGGCGCTCTAGGGACTGTTTTTAGTTCTTGATTTGAGAGTTACATGGTGGGACTGGAGGCTTTACACCAAATCTTTTATCACTCCCACTGCTGTAGTCTCTGCTGCGGTGTCTGTAAAGTTAGGGTGCCATGGTGCCTCCCTTGAGGGTATTGAGCTCCAGTGTGCTAGTTTTGGGGGTGCCTGCTTCATGGTTGCTTATCCCACCTACAGAGGTCCTGGGCCTAATCCGGGCCAGCAGGATGAGTTGGTCATTGGAGGCTGGAGCCTGCAGGTGGCAGAGGCACTATGGAAGCTGGTGTTGCTACAGTCTGTGGCTCTGGAGGTGGTGGCTCCTGCTCCCTGGACACCCAGGATGTATCTTTCTGAATTTGGAAACCTTCTTTAAACTGCCAGCCTCAGGACCCAGCCTGATAATCCCCAACAATCACATGTAAGTGTGCATTCGATACATGCAGTGTATTTGCAGAGTTATGGAACTATAGGCACAGTATAATTGAAGTGCATTTCCATTCATCCCCAAAAGGTGATGCTGTTTGTGACAAGTCCCTATTACCTTCTAGCACTAGACCACTATACGTCTCCCCTGTCTCCAGAGATTTTGCCTTTTCTGGACATGCCTTGCCAGTGGAATCACAGAATGTGGTCATTTGCTGCTGGTTTCTTTCTGTCAGCTTAATGTGTTTGAGTTCCATTCCTTCTGTAATGTGTATTATTACTTTATTTTGATTGACAAAAAGTATAATAAAGATATACCACCCATGTATTTCCTTTCATTCCTTGAGATGTATTCAGGTAGTTTTCATCATGAATAGTGCTGCAGTGAATCTTGGTGTGCACGTAGGCTTTCATAGCTTATAGGCGCATAACTGGGAGTGGAATTGCTGGGTCAAAACAGTAGTTCCTTCTTAAACATTTTGAGAAATTGCCTCATTGTGTTTTAACTGGCTGCACTATTTTACACTCCCACCAGCAGTGTGAGGTTTTCCTATTTTTCTCATTCATGACAACATTTTTTGTTGTTGTTGTTGGATTACAAGGTGTAAAGTGGTATCTCTCTGAGGTTTTGATTATAATTTCCCTAATGGACTAATATTGAATACATTTATACATACTTATTTACAATTTGTATATATTTTGGCAATGGTAAAAATTTCTATTAAAATCTCATTTTTAAAATTGTATTTTTGTCTCTTTTTATAGTTTGTATTTTTCAGTTTAAAGTTACAGTTTTAAAAAAATTACAGTTTAAAAAACATCTTAAAAACATTTTAGTTTAAAGTTACAGTTTTAAAAAAGTTACAGTTTAAAAAAATGTCCTTCCCTATGTGTTTTTTGGGGGGTTGTATTTTGAATAGTATTGTTTCTTTAATTATATTTTGAGAATATTGGTAGTGCACAGAAATGCAATTGATATTTCTATCTTGATCTCAATAGTCTGCAATATTGCTAAACTTATTACTTTGAGTGAGTTTTTAGTGAATTCCTCAGGATTATTGTTATTATTATTATTATTGAGACAGTATCCTTCCCAGGCTGGAGTACAGTAGCATGAACATGGTTGACTCCTCCCACCTCCAGAGTAGCTGGTTCTACAGGCATATTGCCACCCTGCCCAACTAATTTTTGTTTATTTTTTGTAGGAATGAGATCTCACTATGTTGCCCAGGCTGGTCTCAAACTCTTGGATTCAAGTGATTCCCCCACTTTAGCCTCCCAAAGTTCAGGGATTACAGGCATGAACCACTGTGCCTGGCTAGGACTTCTTATATATGAGATTATGTTTTGGATATGAAAAGGCAATTTTACACTTTCCTTTGGAATCTGGAGTCCTTTTCTTCATTTGTTCTTGCGTGGGTTTTTTTTTTTTTTTTTGTGATACTTTAAGTTCCGGGATACATGTGCAGAACATGCAGGTTTGTTACATAGGTATACACGTGCTGTGGTGGTTTGCTGCACCCATCAACCCGTCATCTACTTTAGGTATTTCTCCTAATGCTATCCCTCCCCTCTCCCCCCAACTCCCCAGCAGGCCCTGGTGTGTGATGTTCCCTTCCTTGTGATTTTTTTTTAACAATGTCATCAAGGACAATGTTTAATAGAAGTGGCAAAAGCGAATATTTGTGCGTCTTGTTCCCAGTCTTATGTCGAAAACATTCTTTCCACTAAGTATGACATTTTCTGTAGGTTTTCTATAGATTACCTTTATCAGGTTGTGGAAATTCTCTTCAATTATTGGTTTGGTTTAAATTTTCGTTATATGCTAGGTATAGTGAATTTTTTTTCTGTGTCAGTCCAATAACCATATGTTGGTCTTCCACCATTTTTACCATATGATATATTACATTAATTGTTTTAGCGGCTTTATTGACATACAACTGATGTACAGAAAACTGAATGTTTATTATATTCAATATGTTAGGTGTGGACAAACACTTGTGATATAGAACCACAATCAAGATAGTAAATATATCTATGTTAATTGTAATGACCACAGGGCCCACACATCCAGGGACTTGAGAAATCATTTAGAAGGATGGATATGAATGGAAACATCAGGTTTTTTTAGTTGCCACATAAACTGCATATCTGTGCCACAATTCCTCTTGGTGTAAGGGTCCTTAATTCTTTTTAAATGTTGTTGGGTTCGTTTTGCTAGTATTGAGGACTTATTTTGACAAATTCAACAGGGGTAGTGTTCTGCAGTTTTTTCTTTTCTTCTGTGGTTTTTGTATTATAGTAATTCTGGCCTACCATAATTAATTGGGAAGTTTTTCCTTCTTCTTTTTTTCATATTTGTAAAGGATTGGTTGTAATTGTTCATCAAAAACTGGCAAAATACGCATCACTAATGCCATTGAGATTGGGCATATTCTTGGCATGAAGATTTTTATTATTTTTATTTTAGATTCAGGGAAAACACATGCTTGTTTGTTACAAGGGTATGTGGCATGATGCTGAGGTTTGGGCTTCGACTGAATGCATCACATATGCAGTGAACATCATACCTGATAGGTACTTTTTCAACCCTTGTCTCCTTCCTCTCCCCACCTTCTGGAGTCTCCATTGTTTTTTGATTCCCATCATTAATTCCATGAGGACCCAATGTTTAGCTCCCATGTATAAGTGAGCACATGTGGTATTTGTTTTTCTTTTTCTCTGTTAATTTGCTTGGGGGAAAAGGCCTCTGGCTGCATCCATGTTGTGGCAATTTGCGTACATCTAGCTCTGCTATACATAATTAACACCAGAGGCCTCAATATTTTTTCTTTTGCAAAGATAGAGGATTGGACTAAATGTATCCAATGGATGTTTTTAAGCAGTTTAAATATAGAGCCTGTTAGATCACTTGCTCATTTTGCTAAAATATATTTGGGGAGAGAGAAGGAGCATTTGAGGATTTTAGGCTATGGATGGCCTCACATTCTCATCTAAATTGTCATGGGACCATTGGCTAAAATTAAAGCATTTTACCCAAGAAAATTCTTACTCTCCTCACAAGAGAATATTTGCATCTGCTACAGAATTTTCTTTTATCCTTGATTATCATTTCTGGTTTTCTGGGTCCTTTAGGGCTGTTTTAAGCTTTGTGTGGACTGATAGACAAGATGTAATTTAACTCTTAGAGAATCAACCTATAGCAAATTTCAGAGGACAATTCATGTGATCCCTTGATTCCATTCCTATCCAGTGACTTCCCCTGTGTGGGAAAGATTTCCAAAGATTCATCAAGGAATAATATATAACTTTCTTTTGAATTATTTTGCCTGGGTTTTTTGAGCTTGAATCTTCAAAAATAAATCATTTATAGAATGTATATTATTTAGATACTTTGTAGCTGCAATTTGGCATGCAAAACTATTTTTAAGAGGTATAAGTTTCCAAGTATATTAAATAGAAAATATTCATTTCTAGATACAGCATTTGTGCATATTAAAAGCTGTTTACTGAAGAAAATAAAATGCGTAATTCTATTTATATGGGGAACCTAGAATGGGCAAATTCATAGAGGTAAAAACAGAATAGAATTTAGTGGAGGTAGAAGCAAGAGTTGTTTAGTGAGTACAGAATTTCTGTTGGGGAAGATGAAAAAGTTTGGGGTATAGGTAGTGGTGATAGGTACATAGCATTGTAATTGCATTTAATGCCACTGGATTGTATACTTACAAATGGTTAAGATGATAAATATGGCATGTATATATACAATGAAAACCTGTAACTTCTAAGAAGATATATATATATACACACACATATACATACATACATGTATACATATACATGTGTACATGCATCCATAGGCTTCAGATTAAATTTGCCTCTTCTCCCTAATTTATTATAGAATGCCAAGTTAGGTAGGGAAGGAAAAATAGATTAATTTGGTCCTGGGAATTTTTTTGATTTTGAATTTTATTTGGCTTCCCACTGAGAGTAGAAACTCAATTTGAATGTGTGCCACTCTTCTCTATAATTCAGAAAATATTTCACTATTTTGTTTATTTGCTATAAGAGCAAGGACTCTATAATTTTTTTCATTATGGTACAAGGATATTTTTAGGACTGAATACTTATCAGATGCAGAGGAAGGTAATCTTGAAGCTCAATTCCCAAATTAAAGTGTTTTGTATACAATTTCTTAACATTTTTGCAGTGTTGACCTTAGGGAATTTTCTAAGCTCACCTATTTGATTTCACTGAGCTATAATATAATGTGCAGTTTCTTTTCTTGTGGGCCAAGAAGTAGCCACGTAAACAGTTGGGATTTGCTTCCATAAAATTCCTCTCTAGTCAAATAAACAGGTCAGAGAATAAACTAAAAATTAATTTGTGGAAGTCAGCATTCATTTATGACTAACAAAGAAGAGGAAAATTCCATGAGAAATAGTAAGCGCAGAGCTGCTTCCTTAATAAAAATCTACCAATCTATTTCAGATTTAAACCCAGTTGTTAATTAAAAGGGACACATAAAATACATTGGCATTAAAATAACCTCAAAAAAAGGAAACCCGTTATCACCCCTCTCTTTGAACATCATTCTTGAAGTGCTAGCCCATGCAGACAGGGGAGAACTGAACAAGTGTGTATATAGGAAAGAAATGAAAAACTTGTCATTTTTGGATGATATAATTGTCCACCATGGAAACCCAGAAGAGTCAACAGCAACTTAGAACTAGTAAGAGGTTGGTTACAATTGGAAATTCATTTATAAAAGTCAGGTAGATGGGCATGTCTTCTACCTGCAGATCTGGGAATATATCAACGAGGGAGGTGGAACACAGGTTCTAGCTGGGTCTTACAAAAGTGAGGAGGAAGCACGTGGGCAAGGCAGGGCTCCCGAGGCACCAGAGGGCTCATGGCTTCTCTTTGTTCTCCCCACCACTTTCACTGCGGCCCAGAAGCTGAGTTCCAAGACTTGGGGAATAGTGGACTTCTGAGCCAAAGTGGCTGATGCACCAAAACATCTTTTAAAGAACAGATAAAGCACAGAAGAGTACCTGGGAGAGCTGGCTGAAACCAGGACACGGTGGGACCATTGGAAAGGACTCTAAACCACAGCAGCAGCAGGAGAGCTAGACTTGCAGGGACCCAGGCTCCACACTAGGGACCTCGACCTTGTCCTGCAGGGAGTGGACACCCATGAATGGACATTAGGTGGGTTTGGTTTGCACACAGCCTTGGTGTATGTTGATAATGTTGTAACTGATGACTAACCCAGCCTCACATTTGCAGCCCACAGCCCCTTGCATACAGGAGATCGTCATTCTTCTGGTCCTATGCCATGTGATTGTTACTGAGGAGGATGGAGATGACATCATCTACCACGCCTCCTCCCCAGGTGAGGGCTGTGGTGAGATGCACCCTGCTGGACCCTCCTCAGGAGACAAGGGTATTGGCAGTTATTCGTGAATGATGCAATGGTGCCACCTCTGCCACAGACTCGGCTGTCTGCCCCTGCCCTCATACCATGACCAGGGTGTGACTACAGGTGTTAGAGCTGTAGAGAACTGGGACTGTGCTCTCCCAACTCTCGTAACACTGACAGCAGAGGGAGGACCCAGGCTGTCTTACATTTCCCAGCAGAAGCTATTGGGCTAAGTAAGTCTCTGAAGAGAGAGCAGGGCAAGCTTCTCTCATCCCCTAGCCCCCAGGGGCTTTCCAACTGCTGTGAAAGCTGTGTATGAAGCACTCTCCCCACTTTGTGGGGCTCTGGCAGTCCCACAGCACACAATTAAACATGGCCTTGCTCAGAGGTGGCATTTGATCAGAAAGTTGTGGGAATACTACTTAGGTTAGAGAGAACTTGCCCGTGAAAGTAGCAGGAATGTAAATCACTCTCCTGGTGAATTAGCTCTAGATCCATGTGCTCCCATTCAACAGAAGCGCTTATTTCAGGACCATGGTGGTAGGAAGAGTGAGTACGCTATACCCTGAGTCCTTACTACTGTGCAGATAATGCCAGGCCTCTTTAACTAGAGTGAGTTTTGCTAATTTGAAAAATGACACTAAACAGAATTTTACCATTATGAGTGATTGTCAATGTTTCACCAACTCTTTATTGACAGATGAAGCTGCTTTGGTGGAAGGTACTAAAAAGCTGGGCTTTGTACAGTGAGAACACCTTACTCGGTCATCATAGAGGCAGTAAGTGGCAAACTTGTGCACATTTTAGAACAGCTACTTTCTTGACGATTGTGTATTGGACATAGCATGTCTATTGCAAGAATGATAGATAAATGTTTATTTTTCTATCTGTGAAAAAACAGAACTGTTGAAAAGTTGTTAATGTAATTATATTACTAGTGTTATTTGCAGTACAATACTTGTTCGTTCTTTAAGATGCTTCCCCACACACCTTTTTACATTGGTGTGAAAATATCAGCAGCAAAGAACTTCAAAAGTCTAATTTTCATTCTACAATAGTTGGAAAATTAATTTTGTGTTGCACATAAGGGCATATTCTATGCCTCTTGTAGCCTCAGCACCTAAGATTTCTTACACAGTGAAGCCTCACAGTCCTCTGGGCTTCTGGCTGGCTGGCTGAGAGAGAAGGGGTCAAAGCTTAATATCCCTAATCTATATAGGAGGGTTCTTCTTCACCAAAGTAAAGGGAGGTCATGTATTTTCTGATTTTTTTTTTTTTAGTTTTTCTCCCTATGGTCCAGAGGAAGAAATTTAGTGATAGAAAAAAAGATTATATCAAGAATAAGATCAAATAGGGACCCTTGAGATGGGCAACAGGGTAAAATGATGATGAAGACAAGCAGGGCAGGGGAATTTGTCATGATGACCAGTTAAAAGGGCTATAGTGCATTCGAAGTTCACTTCCAAGGGGTATAATAGCGTGATATTGTTTCTGACTGTTTAGTACTATGGTCAGTTTTTGCCTTTGCTTCTATGCAAAACCTGTGAAATATCAGACCTTGTACAAAGTGCTTACTTCTTAGCATCTGCAGTTTCTTTTCTTATAGAGTACAAAGATCAGATTGTGTTTATTTTTTTTTAACCAACAGAGGGAATTTAGCTTAGGGAAGTGTGCAAAAATAGAACAAAGTGCTGATTGAGTATAGTATTTCCTTTACAGAAGCTTTTTAAAAACGAGGCCTTTCCCTCTTGCGTTTGGGGAGACTTCTAACCTTAACTGGAGAACTTTCAATTGCATGGGTGCTGCAACATTTATCTGCATTGCAAAAATGGAGGTTGGGGATAGTGGGCATAGACTAGTCAATCATAAGTGGGAGAGACAGACAAGAACAGCTGCTTCTGCCTCACTCACATGCCAAAGAAAGACGAGCATCTAGAGAGCCTGTTGATACCGTTCTCTTGGTGTTAGATGCCAGATTGGTACCACTTTGTTATTTCATTGAAGTTTTTAGGTCATATTTCTGGGAGTAAAAAAGAACACCCTATTCATTAGGACTTGCAAATAATCATAATAAATATAATCCTATTAAACCATTAATACTGGGGTGTCGTGGAACCACAAATTGTCAAATTAGATACCAGGTATTTACCAGGTATTATGATGACCTTGCTGGTCATCATAAGAGCTGAGTCCATGAGTGCACGTGGAGGTGGTTGGCATAACCATCGTACCGAGAGATGTGGCTCCTGGGAGTGGAAGCCCTGCTGCTAGACAATGGGTATTATAGCATTCCTCAGCCTGAGGAGAAAGGGAACTGGTGGATCCAGAGAGAGGTGAAGAAAGATGGGTGAAGTCTGGATGAAGTAGATTATTAGTTGTATTTTAGGATGCAGTGAGGAGTAAAGAGTTGTGGAGATGATTATTCAGTCATGTACTTGGTCATTCAAATACATTACTTCACTGATTATTTCTCTTACCCCAAGAGGTGAGTGCCATCACTATTCATCAGTAAGTGCATACACACCATCTGGGATTTTGTAGATGGAAAGAAATTGTGATTCTTGACTTTCTAACTCGAAAGAACCCAAAGCAGAATACCATTTGATTAATTGCCCTAAAACCAGGTGCAGAGTTACCATCTCTTATCTGCACCAAGATCCAAAAGGCTTTGAATTCAGAAAGTTTTGTCCTAAGTTTGGGGAATAGTCATTTGGCAGCAAAATCTAATCAGAACTGACATGAGGCTATTATAATCTTTATGAATCTCACTGCATGTGATACTCGTACATTTTTCTGCAGAAAGTGGATATGTTATAGCAAACAGTGTTACCCCAGACCCTGCTGGGAACATTATGATAAATGGTCTAGAATGTGCATATACCTATATAAAATTGGAAAATCCTGAATTCAGAAGCATAACTAGCCCCAAGATTTCTGATGGACCCATGCAGCTTTGTGTTCTTGATCTTCATTTCTTGGAGGTAGTTACACCAGCCAATTGTTAGGACAGCCAGATCACTGAAGAAAAATGAGAAGCTTTTACCAGAAGAGCAAGCTATGACCCTAGAAGACTTGTCAGAAAATAGTACATGTCGCAAGAGGCTTGAGGGTGGAAAGGGGAGAGAAAGCAGAAGAGATGGGGGCAGAGAGAGATAGAAAGTGGGTTTATGAGTGGGAGAAAATTGCTTTGACATTTTAATACTTTACACTTTTAATAGGTAAGAGCCTATTTATTTTTTCCTTTAGATGGTACAGGAACAGACATTAGGAATCCTTAAAGTCCTGGAATTTTCTAGGCTTGTATCTCTTTTATACACTTAAAATATGTTTTAAGTGTATGAAGGAGTTTATGAAAGTTTAAGTATATGAAGGTTTTTAAATATATCTTTTTAAAAGCTTTATCTCAGTTCGTTTGTATGATTGTATGGCATGACTCAATATAGTACTTAAGCATTAAATACAGTAAACATCTCTCCAAATCTTCTTCTCCTTGGAATTTGAGACTTTTATTAAAGAAAATGAAGTAAGTTATTTTCTTTGTTTTAGTCAATAGAAGTAAAGTTTCATGTGCTCCTTTTCTTTGCACTTCTAGAGTTTGGTGTTCTTGCATCAGCAGCTGCAGACAAGTCTGAATAGTTTATACGTGTGATGAGGGCATTATTTTCATTGGCATTTCCCACGTCCTATGAGGTCTTTCTCCTACCTCCATCTGAGCATGCCTCTGGAGATATGAGAAAGTGACAAATGATGACAGATGAGATAAATTCATCTCATTAGAGGCTTGGTCCATGTAGGACAGTTCTACTGCGCATGTGTGTAAGCATTTTTCCCCAGAGCAGTTTTGAAAATTAAGACTCATAAATATTTGTTAAGTTATTTTATTCCCCTAGGATATTTATACTTTGTTATAAGAAAATGCATCTTAATTTTTTTTTTGCCTCTTTAACATTGAATGGTCAATGCTAAAACCAGGTTGTGCTGCTATCTGAATTGCATCTTTTCCTGTTATTAAAATTAGGGGAGCTTTTCTGTAACCTTTGTTAAACGATTCATGAATTGTTTGCTCTGTCTGCTTTATAAGCTATTGGATAAAGGTCGGCACTGCATTCGCTTGTAGGAAATACCTTCCAGATCTAATCTTTAGGTTTGCAAGTGTGAACTTTGGTTAGACAACAATCCTTGGTGTTACATATTTAACGAGAGAGATTGGGGATGGTTGATGACTATGATAGCTCATGGAGTGGGTGGTGATGGTGCTCTGGGTATGGAGGTGAGGGACGTCTTAGGCAGCTCTCCAGAATTGTTTATGCCCCATCTCTTGTTGGAGACTGTCCATTACTTTCTAGTTGCATTAAATAGGACCAGCAGTTAATGGACAAGCAAGAAGGGAGTTAGATAAAAATGGGTGAATATGGATTAAGATGTGAAGATGAATTTTATTATTATTATTATTATTATTTGAGATGGAGTTTTGCTCTTGTTGCCCAAGCTGGAGTGCAATGGCACGATCTCGGTTCACTGCAACCTCCACCTCCTAGGTTCAAGCAATTCTCTTGCCTCAGCCTCCCGAGTAGCTGGGATTACAGGCGCGTGCCACCATGCCCAGCTAATTTTTTGTATTTTTAGTAGAAACAGGGTTTCACCATGTTACCAGGCTGGTCTCGAACTCCTGACCTCAGGTGATCTGCCCGCCTCGGCCTCCCAAAGTGCTGGGATTACAGGCATGAGCCACCTCACCCAGCCAATTATTTTTAAATTATATGGAAGAATAAGAAAGAACAGGTCATTTGTGGTTATAGTTGTGGTCCTATTTCTTTTTAATTAATCTTTTACCTGATGTCACTTAAACTTCTTTTTTTTTTTTTTTGAGATGGAGACTCACTCTGTCACCCAGGCTTGAGTGCAGTGGTGTCATCTCGGCTCACTACAACCTCCTCATCCCAAGTTCAAGCGATTCTCCTGCCTCTGCCTCATGAGTAGCTGGGATTACAGGCTCCTGCCACCACACCCGCCTACTTTTTGTGTGTTTTTTTTTTTTTTTTTTTTTTGAGACGGAGTCCCGCTCTGTCGCCCAGGCTGGAGTGCAGTGGCGCAATCTCGGCTCACTGCAAGCTCCGCCTCCTGGGTTCACGCCATTCTCCTGCCTCAGCCTCTCCAAGTAGCTGGGACTACAGGCGCCCGCCACCACGCCCGGCTAATTTTTTGTATTTTTAGTAGAGACGGGGTTTCACCATGGTCTCGATCTCCTGACCTCGTGATCCGCCCGCCTTGGCCTCCCAAAGTGCTGGGATTACAAGCATGAGCCACCGCGCCCGGCCTACTTTTTGTGTTTTTAGTAGATACAGGGTTTCACCATGTTGGCGAGGCTGGTCTTGAACTTCTGACCTCAAGTGATCCACCTGATTTGGCCTCCCAAAGTGCTGGGATTACAGGCATGAACCACTGCGCCCAGCCTCACTTAATCTTGATAACACTCTTTTCAAGCAGTTGCTTTACATATTGAGAAACTAAGACATGGATTTGTTTTTTTGTTGTTGTTTTCTGTTTTTTGATATGGAGTTTCACTCTTGTTGCCCAGACTAGAGTGCAATGGCATGATCTTGGCTCACTGCAACCTCTGCCTCTTGGGTTCAAGCAATTCTCTTGCCTCAGGCTCCCAAGTAGCTGGGATTACAGGTATGCACCACCATGCCCGGCTAATTTTGTGTTTTTAGTAGAGATGGAGTTTCACCATGTTGGTCAGGTTGGTCTCAAACTCCTGACCTCAGGTGATCCACCCACCTCAGCTTCCCAAAGTACTGGGATTATAGACATAAGCCACTACACCTGGCCTCACTTAATTTTGATAACACTCTTTTCAAGCAGTTGCTTTACATATTGAGAAACTAAGACATGGATTTGATATCTTTGGTAAGTGCACACAACCACTAGGTAGTTGAGAGAGAATGCAGGAATTTATCCAGAGCTGAGGAGAGACTATCCTCACTCTTAGGCATTTAAAGTTGATTGGGAAGCACCAAACTGAAGAGCCACAGAGATGGGTGGTCCAGGGCTGCTGTAGTTGAAGTGTGTCTCAGAAGAATAACATGTTGACATAGGCATGGATTGGAATGTACAGAAAAGGAGAATGGTGAGGCTTGTGGGTGCTTGAAGTCTGGAGGTTGTGCATGGAAGGATGAGTGGGAGATGAGAGGAGGCTGCACAAGTGGGTGGAGAGCAGTAAGAAGAATTTATGGGTGATTGGGACTCACAAAAGCCTTGGTGGGTGAGGGTGGACCATGATGAAAGATGTGTAAGGAGCTATAGATGCTTTGGTGAGGAAAGGAGAGAGGAAGAGTTTATTGGTGATGAATTGGGAATGTTCTAGAGATTTGTAATTTTTTTTCTGCTCCAGTTTAAAGATGAAACAATGAGGAGCTTTTGAGTCAAGTGGATCTGTACTGAATCTCCCAGTTTGCTACCTAAAGATCAAGTTACTTGATAATTCTGAGCTAAAAAAGTAAAGAATACTTTTAGAGAGTGGATCCAGAAGTCAATCACATACACAACCAGTGCTAGAATTCTCTTTTCCTTTTTTTCCTACTGCAAATAGCTTTGCTAGTATATTTTTGTGGCAGGGGAATAAATAGGTTTATGTCCATTAGATGTAAATGAAAAGACTAGGAGATACACAGTTATGTTCAACTTTGAGGAAAAAGGTAGGGAAAGATAAAGCTTGACCGTTTTTAGGAGTGTCAGACCACCTTTTGTTTTTATTGGTGTTTAGCTGTAGGACACACATTCTATCAACAGAGCAATGGTGGCCTTTCATTTTTTACTCTCCCAGTGACAGAAAAAGGATGTAATTGTTCAAAGTCTTTCAGTGCAACTTTAACTCTACTGTAAAGGGGCTGTAAGTATTGGTGCAGTGTCGTGCATAGCAGAGAGTTCTTGGCAACCACTTTGTCAATCAGCTGCTTTTCCTAACTGTGGTCCTCATCATTTCCTTACTGTTTGCCTAAAGTTGAAAGGCTCTTTCAGGTAGGTTGTCAAGTTGACTTAGGAGTAAAAGCCCATGGATAATAATGGTGGTTCAAGGCAGAGTGGCACAGATGGTCAGTTTTAGCCAATAGTAGTTTCAGAAACAGCAAGTCAATGTGTCAGGCAAAATCCTTGGAGTATGTATTCTGATTCCAGTTTTACCAGCATTGTGTTATGACTTTGGGAAGATAAAAAATTTTGGCTGGCCTGTGATGATCTTCTTTAAGTGCTCTGATATGTAGATGTATGTTCTCTAGCAGCTATTCTTCTAAATTGTTGTGGTTTATTTTTTTTTTTTGATCACCAAGAGCTGTGTTGTGGGTATAACACAGCTGTGGCTGCATTATTGCTGCTCCTTTTGGTCAGGCTTTTTGTCCTGTCTGCTTCCTAGTACCCAAATCTAAATGTATTCCCTAAGGGATCTGTGAATCTTACTTTTTTTTATTTTATGTATGCCCTAAGGAATTTGTGATTCTTATTTGTTAAATCGTGATCTTATGTATTGAGGAAAATAATTATTAAGCTTATTTTATTTGACTGTCAAAAATATAAAGCTATTCTAGGATTACTGATTAGTTGCAAATCTTAGTAATCTTTACCAATTGTGGGAAGAATGGTGGTTTCTTTTTTTTAATTTTATTATTATACTTAAGGTTTTAGGGTACAAGTGCACAATGTGCAGGTTTGTTACATATGTATCCATGTGCCATGTTGGTTTGCTGCACCCATTAACTCGTCATTTAGCATTAGGTATATCTCCTAATGCTGTCCCTCCCCCCTCCCCCCACCCCACAACAGTCCCTGGAGTGTGATGTTCCCCTTCCTGTGTCCATGAGTTCTCATTGTTCAATGCCCACCTATGAGTGAGAACATGCGGTGTTTGGTTTTTTGTCCTTGCGATAGTTTACTGAGAATGATGGTTTCCAGTTTCATCCATGTCCCTACAAAGGACATGAACTCATCATTTTTTATGGCCGCATAGTATTCCATGGTGTATATGTGCCACATTTTCTTAATCCAGTCTGTCATGGTTGGACATTTGGGTTGGTTCCAAGACTTTGCTATTGTGAATAGTGCCACAATAAACATACGTGTGCATGTGTCTTTATAGCAGCATGATTTATAGTCCTTTGGGTATATACCCAGTAATGGGATGGCTGGGTCAAATGGTATTTCTAGTTCTAGATCCCTGAGGAATCACCACACTGACTTCCACAATGGTTGAACTACTTTACAGTCCCACCAACAGTGTAAAAGTGTTCCTATTTCTCCACATCCTCTCCAGCACCTGTTGTTCCCTAACTTTTTAATGATGGCCATTCTAACTGGTGTGAGATGGTATCTCATTGTGGTTTTGATTTGCATTTCTCTGATGGCCAGTGATGATTAGCATTTCTTCATGTGTTTTTTGGCTGCATAAATGTCTTCTTTTGAGAAGTGTCTTTTCAGGTCCTTCGCCCACTTTTTGATGGGGTGTTTGTTTTTTTCTTGTAAATTTGTTTGAGTTCATTGTAGATTCTGGATATTAGCCCTTTGTCAGATGAGTAGGTTGCAAAAATTTTCTCCCATTCTGTAGGTTGCCTGTTCACTCTGATGGTAGTTTCTTTTGCTGTGCAGAAGCTCTTTAGTTTAATTAGATCCCATTTGTCAATTTTGGCTTTTGTTGCCATTGCTTTTGGTGTTTTAGACATCAAGTCCTTGCCCACACCTATGTCCTGAATGGTATTGCCTAGGTTTTTTTCTAGGGTTTTTATGGTTTTAGGTCTAACATGTAAGTCTTTAATCCATCTTGAATTAATTTTTGCATAAGGTGTAAGGAAGGGATCCAGTTTCAGCTTTCTACATATGGCTAGCCAGTTTTCCCAGCACGATTTATTAAATAGGGAATCCTTTCCCCATTGCTTGTTTTTGTCAGGTTTGTCAAAGATCAGATAGCTGTAGATATGCGGCATTATTTCTGTACAAAAATCACAAGCATTCTTGTACACCAATCACAGAGAGCCAAATCATGAGTGAACTCCCATTCACAATTGCTTCAAAGAGAATAAAATACCTAGGAATCCAACTTACAAAGGATGTGAAGGACCTCTTCAAGGAGAATACAAACCACTGCTCAATGAAATAAAAGAGGATACAAACAAATGGAAGAACATTCCATGCTCATGGGTTGGAAGAATCAATATCGTGAAAATGGCCATACTGCCCAAGGTAATTTATAGATTCAATGCCATCCCCATCAAGCTACCAATGTCTTTCTTCACAGAATTGGAAAAAACTACTTTAAAGTTCATATGGAACCAAAAAAGAGCCCACATCGCCAAGTCAATCCTAAACCAAAAGAACAAAGCTGGAGGCATCACGCTACCTGACTTCAAACTATACTACAAGGCTACAGTAACCAAAACAGCATGATACTGGTACCACAACAGAGACAAAGATCAATGGAACAGAACAGAATGGTGGTTTCATATGAGTAGAGTATGACTAGTGGTTTTTTAAAATGAGGAATACATGGGAATTCTCAGGGCATTATATTTTACCCATGAAATAATTCTGTTTTTAGTAATAGCTACTTAAATTACTTTAATCTAGGTTTTGTTTCTCACATGATCTGTTTCTTAAACTTTTTGTTTATTTAGCATCATATTTTACACATAAAATAATTATGTTTTTAGTAATAGCAACTTAAATTAATTTCATCTAGGTTTTGTTCTCACGTGATCTGTTTCTTAAACTTTTTGTTGATTTGACATCGAATTCTAAGTACTACAGAAAGTACAAAAGGCATCAATGTGAGGCAATGGAGAGAGGGAGGCTGTAAATATAGAACAGTGTCTGTATGAAAACACCACAGAGGCATATTCTATTTGTATAGGGGTATTTTATTTTTACAGGATTTTATTTTTTCCAAAATTCAAGCTAGGTTCTTCTACTGTTTTTATAAAAAAGCATCCTAAAACTATGTACTTCATAGCATATTAGATTATCTGTAGAATCCAGTACCCTAGCCCTGTGTGTCATCATGGAAATACTCACAGGGCAATGAGCTGTGTACACCCACATGTTTCTGGGCAGAAATGGATTGGCTGCCTGCTGGGTTGTGTCTTACCTGATTAGGAGCTTCTTCAGCATCAGGGAGCAAAGTTGTACTTGAGCAACTTAAGATGTGCATTTTACCCTTTCCACTTCTGCACCAAAATATAAATGTTGGGATATGAGTTTTACAGAGTTGGGTGCATGTAGGCACTGATGTTTCTCTGATGACTGTCCTGGAAACTTTGGCTCTCCCCAGTGTTGTTTTTGTTTGATTTTATGTACAGAACAGATTTTAGTCTTGTTTGGACACATCTATACCCAATTTCTTTTCCAAAGCTCATACCTGAGCCCAACCGAAGGCTGTATTCCTATTTGACCACTCAGCATTCTCGTGGACACTGGAAAAACAATAATACAAAGCCATGTGAAGCATGCTGGCTACAAGGTTTATTGAAAGGTTTTCCAACCACAGTGTTTCCATATTTTTATAGGGTAGTGTATTTTGCGAGACACTTTTAAAAGTATTAAAATACATGGAGGAAACATTATGCCATCTGGATATTTTGCCACAGAAGGTAAGTGAAATGTGAAAATGCTATTTTTGCCCATTGGAGTTGTACTTTCTGGCATGTTGGCTGGCTTCACAGGAGCATATCCTTCTACTGCCTGTCCCTTTTCTCTCCCACCTACTCCTCCTGTGCCCATGGCAGGGACTAGATGTGTGGCCAAATCCAAAGTCAATTACCTGTATAGCCCTCCGTAACTCATCACCAGTAGTGCAGAAAGAGGAGGCATCCCATGTAGAATCAACTTTAGTTACTGGTCCCTTTCTTAGAAAACTCAAACATTGTCATAACTGTCATAAGAAAACAGTGTTTTCTTATCCCTCTCTTATCTTTATGACATTGGTTGATCTATGACTTGAACAAATAATTCATGGAACCCATCATGAGCAGGAAAGGAGTTATCGTTATCTGAAAGGCTTTCAACGACCCTGATGTCAGGTTTTCCTGCCAGTGATGATAGCTGGAGATATGCTCAGATGCTGGCTGCTTTCTTGCCTTACTGTGTTCCACGGAATGCATGATGCATGCACTTGTGAATACATGCACATACATGGGTGTAGCTGCTTGAAAGACTGGGTCTTTCATGGGACAGCACATTAGGCTTTTTTTTTTTCCAAACAAGGTCTCATAATGTCATCCGGGCTGGAGTACAGTGATGTGATTATGGCTTATTGTAGCCTCAAACCTCTGGGTTCAAGCAGTTGTCCCACCTTAATCTCCCAAGCAGCTAGGATCACAGGTACATGCCACCAAGACTTTTTTTTTTTATATTTATTTTGGAGAGAAGAAGTCTCCCTATGTTGCCCAGGCTGGTCTCAAACTCCTGAGCTCAAGGTACATCGGGCATTATGTTGCTATGTTGAAACATACTTCCTGCTTCCTTGTATTGATACCTGCTTACCATACATGTACACACGGATAATGCACAGGTCCTGTATCTCTCTGCTGTGGGGAATTAACTCATGCAACTTACTGTGCACTCTCCATCTTGCAGTAGAAGTGGTTTAGTTAGAAAATGGGAGAACTGTTTTTAAATATCCCTTTGGAACTGTGTAAATGTTGAATTAAAGTGTCCTTAAAAAGCAGTGGTTTCTTTAACTTTTGAGCATGTGTGATGTCCCCTATGAGGTAAAACATTCTGCTTGCTTCCATTCACCAGTGGCTGATTTGCAGGCTTGTGCACTCTGTGGCTTACACTGTTCTCTCTGAGGATGATTATGAGGAGTGGCTGAAAGGCTATCAAGAAGCCAGCACCACATTGAAAAATGGAGCTCAGTGGTTGGAAGAGTGTGGTCAGATCATTGAGAAGTTAACCACACATGATAGTCTTTACAGGTCCAAGAAGGACTTAAGCAGCTATCGAACAAAATCTTTGAACAGGAATCCTTATACTATATAATGATGTTTTCTTCTTCTGTTTCTTGTTCTTTTCCTATTCTCTTGTCTTGTTCTCTGAGACATTTCTTTGTTTGCTTTAAGAAGCACTAAATTTTCATGGCTATCTGAAATATCTAGCCACCCTCAACTGAGAATGACAGCTTAAGAACTCTCAGGCCAAAAACAGCATCAGTGACTTTCTGGCTTTGCTTAGGATTAGGCTTAATGAGATTAGCTCACCATGTTGAGTTACATGAGCAATCAGAATGCTGTGGGCTGATTAGACAATGTACACACTAAGCATTCTCACACTTACCTATGGTAATAATATTTAAGTTTTGCCATTGCTACTCTGTATTGCCTACTTCATTTTGTTGTTGTTGTTATGGTGGCTGTCTTCACCCTATCCCAAGGCATTAGGTAGCTTTCTTTTTATGGGAGTCCTTCAAGTCTGAGAGCTGGATTTCAACTTTTTCAGTTTTATGTCAGCAACCATTAGACCATCCATTTTCCAATTTCTATAACTTTGAAGCCATCACCTGTTTGCTTTTTTCATTTCTTTTTTTATTTTTTAATTCCTTTTAGTTTTTTATGCTCAGTTTTTATGTTTCTTATTCAATTGTTTATATTCAGTCATTTTAATGGAATTTGGGTAGGAATAGAACTGAATTCAAGTGTTCATTTGCCTTGATTTAATGGAACCATCCAAAATCACTTTTAGAATCTGAAAACAGTGATTATATAGACTGGGCAATTTACAAAAAGAAAGAGGCTTATTGCACTTACAGTTCCAGGTGGCTGGGGAGACCTCACAATCATGGCAGAAGGTGAAAGGCACATTTCACATGGCAGCAGGCAAGAAAAGAGAGCTTGTGCAGGGAAATTCCCCTTTTTGAAAGCATCAGATAATGTGAGACTTACTCGCTATCACAAGAACAGCACAGGAAAGACCTGCCCCCATGATTCAGTTACCTCCCACCAACTCACTCCCATGATATGTGAGAATTCAAGATGAGATTTGGATGGGGACACAATCAAACCATATCAACATTTTACTTGCAAATTATATTTGAAATTATATTGTTACTATGTTGCTAGTCATTCACAAAACATTTAAACAAATTGCGATGCCAGAACTCATATATTGACATGCAGTGACTCCTGGAAATCAGTAGAGAAATGTATTAGAAGAAAAGTTCTGGAAAAGACCAGACTGATTGTTGGCCTTATCACCCAACCTCAGGCATTGGTCACATTAGCTCACAGCACTAAGAAAAACCAAGTACTAACCTTGTTACTCAAGACTTTAGGTACTATTGATTTAGATAGACAAAAGATTTACTACAAAGTTATCCTGAAGAATATGTCCCTCATGCAGAGGACCCAAGAGGTTATGATGACCCCTGGAAAGCTTGACAAGCAGTAACAGTAAAAGTTACATAGGGACATGAGTGCAGAAATATTATCTCTACTGAAAATAAGTTTTATACTAGGCAAGAGTTACAGGGTATATGTAGAACTTTAGCACACGGGGTCAAACCACATGTATAAGTTCTATACAGTTTATGGGTTAACAATGGTAAATCCATTATGCTTATGAGAAGTGAATTAGCACAAATGATTGGAATAGCAAATAACTCCAGGGTTCATGATGAATTAATTGCTAGAGCACAAAATAACCAAGACCTCTCTGACTTTATGATGGGGATGGGTAACAGCAGTTTGGATGAGACAATACCCAAACATCATTCCTAGGTTAATCTAAACTAAAAAATGGAAGACTTTAGAAGGAGCCATTAAAATACTCAAGAATATGGAAGATTATTATTGTCTGATGGGACAGTACTTTATAGAACACCTGGGAAATTTCCCATCAAAAATGACTTTTTAAAAAGTCAAGTTAATATATCCAAGATAAATCCAATTACTCACAACATACACATAATATACCATACTGAGGTGGGAAATTGAAGAAAAATAAAATTAAAAAGAAAGAGAAATAAGCTTTCCTGTATTAGGCAGACTTGTCCCAGAGGCAGCAACAGGCACATCCCAGACCCAGGAAAAGTCTTGATAATATTATCTAATGTACTCTGGAGACTCTCCCAGCACTCCCTCAACATAGGAAGAAGAAAAATTTTCCTTTGTTTTAGGGTATTAGATTCTTGTTCTCTGTAACTAGTAACTTCAAGTATTCTGTTTTATCTAAAAAGTACAGCAAAGGTCATGAGAATCCTGAGCAGGCCTGAACTACAGCTATCTAGACACCATAGTGAAGGTTATGGGATAAGCCCGTGCCTAGGCAAACCTAGATAATGGACATCTGGGTTGCACAGCAACAGTTATGTGCAATCCTGAGTTATGAACCTGTTACAATTTGATTAACTTTGTCCTGCCTCTGTATCCCTGCTTTCATGCCACTGTAAGCTTGCTTCAAGCTAGCCTACCCCCTTTTGTAAAGTGTATAAAAGTCAAGTGCTGTCTTTGTTTCAGGCCCAGTCTTTGGATGTGAGTCTGCTGGGCCTGAGTGCACTCAATAAAAGATTCTCCTGTTTTAACCCGAGGTCTCTCTTGTCCTCCTAGATCCCACAACAATATAACACTGATCTTTTGACTGCCATAAAATCTTTCTTGCCTCTAAACCAACACTTCATTCTATAGTTTAATCTTCTTTCCACTTCTTCTGTTCTCTTAGCTTAAGGAAAGATTATGACAAACTTTGTATGTTTTTCATATGTACTTGCAAAAGATTATACAATTTTGTTGTGATTGTTCTTGCTTTAGGCTGAAACTTCCCTAATCATCCCTTAGAGATTGTGACACAGCATGCTAGTTTCCTTTTCATATCCAATTGTTTCTTCTGCATTTATCACCCTAGCTATGTGATTATATTTTCTGAGCTTCCCTGCAGCTTGTTATAGCTATTTGACTAAGCCAGTGATTTGTAAGCACTGTGCTGTGTGTACCTTCTATGAATCCTTCCTCCTTCTTCTCTTCATCTACCAAGCAATCTGGAATGAAAATACAATAGCTGGACATCAGTAGCCTTCCTAGGTAATGCAGGCAGGAGTGATGGGCAACAGTCTGTTAACTTCTTTACTAGAAGATAAGTTTCAGAACAATAAGAATCTTGTTTATGTTGGTCAAAGCAATATCCCCAGCGCTCACACAAAGTGTATGGCATGTGCTAAGGGCTCAGGTATCAAATGGGTATTGAATGAATGAATAAATTAATTAGTTCACTCTGGAGTCATGAATAAACAAGGTCTCAGCTTATTTCACATAATCAAACTCCTGATTAATTCAAATCACATTATTTTTTTCTCTTTACTGCCTCAGCCTTGCCAATGTTATAGAAAGATAAGATTTTTTAAAATGTACATCAATATTCCTTTCCATTAAAATGTTTTAAAAGCTATTTTTATAACAGTGCTTTCCAATATTTTCCTGCTTAGCAAGTTTAAAATTCTAGGACTTCAGACAATATTATTCTTAACACAGAATGCAGCCACTGGATCCTGAGGATTTCACTAGATGTTAGTTACTGAAACTGAACTTTCTTGAATTCTTTTCCTTCCACTGTGGTCTCCCGCATTTCAACATATCACCTATACTTGTCCTCAAACTTTATTTAAATTTTTCAACAGAATTAAATTAAATATTAATCATCACTCCTTCTCTGTTTTGTGAAGTGATCCTTTTCTTCCTATGATAACGATTCCTCTGGGCCCTTTTCATGGCCACTTTTGTGGTTATAGGGTTTGTAAATACATTTTTTGCAAATGCATATAATTTTCTTAATTATTTTTTACTCTTCCTCCAAAGTTGTTGCTATTTAACTCTTCGTGAGAAAAATTAAACTCATGTTTTACTTTTGTTATATACTTATTTATACTTGAGCTCCTTGATTTTTGCTCAAATTGCTTTTCAAGTTACCTGTCTTTTAGAGAAGACATTATTTGGTTTTCATTAGGTGTATCAAGCTTTTCTTGATAGGTGTATCAACAAGTGTAGACTTCTCTATACAGAATTTTCTTTTTCCAGAGTAGTTTTCTGAAAAGTCTATTAAAATAGAGAAAAATAGAGGTCTTCGAAAGAGTTCTTCCTAAACCTCCCCTCTACCAGAAATATTTCTATGGTCACATGGTCCTTTCTCCCTTCTTGCTTTTGTCTGAGTCCAAAACTAATCTCTCCTTGATCTGGATTGCATGCACTTGCGCCTTCTCAGGGCCCTTTTGTGTTTTTTCTTCTCTCTTGACTTCAAAAATGAGGTTTCTGTATTGGCTGTTACCCTTTAACATAGAAGTATACCCACCCTTTTTAAAAATCTCAGAATAAAAAGGCTTGCTTTACCATATATCTCCTTTACTACCTCATCTCTCTTCTCAGTGAAATATTTGGGAAGAGAAGCCCTCAGTTTGTGTCATTGTTTTCTCACCTCCAGTTCGCTTTCTCCACTGCCTGACATTCAGCTCACTCACGCACATCCCTTGTCACTAAGTTGCCATAGACAATATTTAGCTTTCCTGCCTTCCTGGCAAAATTTAACTCTGTGCATTGGGATAATATGTATTCAGCACCTATTGACCAGGCACTGTGTTAGGTCCTGCTGTTATAGAAATGAGAAGCAGACATCCTCTCCATTCTGATGAGACTCAATGGAGCAGCTATTCCTGATTCATATGCAGGTCCCTTGACATGGCCTAGCTTTTGCAAGCTTCACTTAATGCCATGTAAATCTCCCTATTCTCCAAGTCTTTCTTTCCAATTCCCCTTACTATACACAACTTCAAAGGCAATTATCTCCATGCTCATGGCTTCAGTTGCCTTCTCTATTCTTTGAGGACAATACAATTATAAATGTTTTCATTTAATAGCTTTATTTTATACAAGATATCTCATTTGCTATAAACACAGATTCAAAGTTGCTCCATAAAAGTAATCGCTAAAATATGGTGACATTTTTAGCATGTAAATTATAGGGAATTTCTCTAATTACTCTTAATGGTTTGATTTAGTATGTGTATTATTTTTGAAAATATATGTTGGGATGTCACAAATGGACTTAGTCTACAGAGATTTATATCCAACACTTGACTAGAGAGCTCCATTTTAATGTGATGCTAAGACTAAAAATCTATCTTTTCCTTCTTACTTATTTTTCTTCCTACATTCTCTGCTAGGAGAAAGGCACCACTGTTTCCCCAGTCCCCCACACCAGAGCCTTAGCAGCTCTGTTTTCCCTCTATCTCCCCTCTTCTTAACATATAATTACCAAGCACTACCTATTCTATCTCTCAGATGATCACAAAACTTTTCCCTTTGCTTTAATCACTGCCACTGCCTTTAACATTACTGTTCTTTAAGACGAAGCCTGTTAGTTGGTCCTGTTGTTTCCTGCAATCCTTTGTTATTGTTCAGAGTGACCACACTGCACACACATCTGACAGTGATGCCTCACCTTTGTATGGTTCAAAGATTCTCATGTTTTCAGAATAAAATTGAAACCACCCCAGCACCAAATTTGGAATCAAATAGACCTGGGTTTGTATCCCGGGTTCATGCACTGTCTAGAAGTGTGGTCTCAGAAAACTGAACTCTCTAAGCCATTGTTTGCTTATCTGCCTAAACTCTCTGAGAGTGGGGACTGTTTCACATATACAGTGCCTGGCACGTAGAAGGGACTTAATCAATTATTATTATGCCAAAGGATAATAAAAAGAGACACAAACAGGAAGACGCACAAAGTGGAGGGTCCTATGCCAGCCTGGAAGAATGAGATGAGACAGCAAGAACTGGGCATTTAGGTAGGGGGGAAAGAAATTCACTGGACCCTATGGGGAAAGACTAAGGGGTAGGAATGCAAGGCAGAGCCAGTCTTTGTTCCTGGTGCCCAGCCCTGGGAAAGCTGGCTACAGGCATGAAGGAGGCCAATGTGGAGGATACCTCCCAGGGGACCGTGGGGACAGTGTCAGCCACTGAATGAAGAATGAAGGGGAGACATTTTTAAATCGACATGAAAAAATCGTTGTTCTTTTAAAAATTATACTAACCTACAATATCACTTCCTCTAAAAGACTGACCTTCACTTTCTGATAATCAGGCTGGGGGAATTAGGGAATATAGACTACCTGGGATCAAATCCTGGCCACCCCTGAGCAGTCATGTGACTTTGGGGAGCTTACTTACTTCTTCATCTCAATTTCTTCTGTAAAATTTGTAAAATGAGATTATTTCTGATGGTTAAATGAGCATATCACAGTTGGAACACTGTCAGGCACATACTGTTTGCCAGTTATTGACTATTCATCTTTATTGAATTAGGACTATGGTACTCTATAGTTTTCAAGTTTGTATGAGAAAATCATGCTTAGTGCATTGATAATCAAAGAAAGGAAATCAGAAAAACCCAGCCATGGAAGGAAGAAACAGAGAGGAAAAAAGGGAGTGGGCTAGTTTCAGTATTTCAGAGCTTGTGGAGACAAGTTAGTTCCCTATTTTATAAACAAGGAAGTGGAGGCAGGATGTGTCCTGGGATCTCATGCAAGATACACAGTGATAACTCTTTATTGAGAGTAGGGTCCCAGGAATTGCTATGGACAAAGTTCTGACAAAAATTACCCCTTGGAAGACAGGAGGGGAGTGTTTAGATACAAAAACATTCAACAATTTAGGCGTATCTAAATTCAGTGAGCAAATGAAAAATGTACTACTTGGCAAAATGAACTTGCTAATGGGACCCATTCTACTAACTGGGACTTCCTACAGAACTTATAGAGGAGGATGGCTTCAACTAACAAATTGGCCTGTGCTTTCCTCAGGACCTAAAAGCTCAGAAAGCCTGTGATGAATGAAAGCATTAGTCCCAATAGCACTGCACAAGGGGCCAGGAAAGCAGCAGCATCATAAGTGACAGGGTGAGGTAGCCCAGGCTGGGACACTGTGAGCTGTGGGGAGGGGCAGCAGCTGGGCAGGGCATTGTGAACTGTGGAATGGGGCAGCCAGGTGGGGCATTGTGAGGCACATGCCTGGGATCCCCCTGGGTCAGTGGGCTTCAGTCTGGAGGTGACTGCAGAAGGAAGAGCAGCTCCCTTTGTAGTCTCTTCAGGCAGTTGTTGTGTCTCTTCAGCGTTTGTTGGGTTCACAACCTATTTAAAAGCCAGCTGGTCTTCACCCTCCCAGACAAGTCAGCTCAAGGGAGGCGGTGGAGTGCAGGCCTTGGCCTGAGCCCCACCCAGGGCTGAGCTGTGGGGCAGGCAGGAGAGCAGCAGGCAAGACCATCTCTGCAGGTGCAGTGAAGCCCTGGCCTAGAGCAGCAGGTGTGAGAGGCCAAACCTGCAAGCTAAGGCACAGGTAGTGGCAGAGAGGAGTAGAAGCGCCCCATGGGGAACACACTGAACTGTTGTGTGTGCACCAAGTGGGGCTGGCACCGGGGGCGTGTGTGTCCCTGTGAGCCTGAGATCTGTGAGGCAGCAACTGGGAACACAACGCCAGTAGCACCAGTGCCTGCTGCTGTAGAGCCTACTGAATTTGCTTTTGAAGCTGTTGAGAGCCTCCATGTACACCACATCCAAGACCGAGAGATGACAGAAGGTAAGGAGGTGATGGATGCCATCTGCCTTTGGCACATCTTTGGCTGCCACTGTCCCCAGGGTCCCCTGGGAGGTATCCTCTACATCGGTCTCCTTCATGCCTGTAGCCAGCTTTCCCAGGGCTGGGCACCAGGAACAAAGACTGGCTCTGCCTTGCATACCCACCCCTTAGTCTTTCCCCACAGGGTCCAGTGAATTTTTTTCCTCCCTACCTAAATGCCTAGTTCTTGCTGTCTCATCTCATTCTTCCAGGCTGGCATGGGACCCTCCACTTTGTGCCTCTCCTTGCTTGTGTCTCTATTTATTATCCTTTGGCATAAGAAGCATTATTTGAGGCTTTTTTTTTTTTGGTATATTCTCTCCTGTTTCTAAATAATATCTCAAATACCCCAGCATTCCAGTACCTATTCCATTCTCTCTCTTTACCTATCCAGATGGTGCCTAAGTAAAGGAACCAGGTAAGTGCCCAAGTGTTCCCTTCCTTCCATTTATTAGAGTATGGAAGAAATAATACTAATACTAATACTCAGGACAATTCATACCCAAATATTTTGGAATTTCTTATTTAAATTCAAAATAGAGGTTGCCATGGTATTCTTAATAGGTTGTTGTAAGTCACCTTGACAGAAACTGCTAATTCCTTCTAACTATAATTTGAACACAGAAGGAAAAAAATGGAGCATGCTTAGAATAATTGGGAAAGATGTGAAGTGTTACTGCCAGGGCTGCAGAAAAATTAACGTGTTTTCCCCCCAAAGGAATTTACCCATGAAGTTCTGTTTACTTTAAAATTCCCAGTTTATGCTGGGAGTGGTGGCTCAGGCCTGTAATCCCAGCACTTTGGGAGGCCTAGGCAGGTGGATCACCTGAGGTCCCGAGTTTGAGACCAGCCTGGCCAACATGACAAAACCACATCTCTACTAAAAATAAATAAATAAATAAATATTAGCCAGGCATGGTGGCGGGCACCTGTAATCCCAGCTACTTGGGAGGCTGAGGCAGGAGAATCGCTTGAACCCAGGAGGCAGAGGTTTCAGTGAGCCAAGATGCGCTATTGAACTCTAGCCTGGGTGACAGAGTGAGACTCCGCCTCAAAAAAAAAAAAAAAAAAAGAAAGAAAGAAAATTCCCATTTTAACACAAAATGGGTCTCCACATTTATTCTGGTGACTTAACAGACTTCATTTACCTCCTTGTTCTAAAAGAGAGGTAGGGTGGTTCATAGTCAAAAGTTTCAAAGAGATGAAACATAAGTTTAGACTTCAATTTGTAATATAAAGATTGAAAGTCAAAATGCCAGACCTTAACTACGCAAGAGTGTTTGTTGCCATGGTTCCTCTTCCCCCTCCTGCCAGAAGCATCTTGTTCAAAGACAAGAGAGTTGGAGTTCTTCAGACTTTAAACTGCTGGGAGAGGCAGGGGAATGGGAGGAGGTAGAAAAGAGGAAACATTTAAAATTTTGCCTCTAAAATTTTGGAAAGAGATAAATCTAGGTAAAAATAATTCTGGGTAACAATATGTCTTGAATAAAAAGTAAATCTTCCAAAATAGAAAACACTGTATAGTAAAGATATTTAAATCCAGTTGGTTCATTGGTTTCATTTAAATGTCAGAGATTTCATTAATTTAGAGGAAGTGTCTTGTAGCTCTTCTATATAAACTTTGGTTGGGCTCTTAAGTTTTTAAAAAGGTAGAATAATTAAGACTCATGATAAATGTGACTTTGTAACTGGGATGTATTATACTCACTTTTCAGGATATTTCAGAATTGTCTTAGAATAAATAAATACGTTATGTGAATTAATTGATTATACCTTTATCCACAAAGCATGTAAGTACTTGTGTAAACTTCTGCTTTGCTTGGAAGTGTAAGGTAAGACTCTGAGTGATTTTATACATGAGTTAGTAGATGGGTAGTTTTGGATGACAGCCCAAAATAGGCTCTTTATTGTCATTCTTCAGGATTGACAACACTTTTTTCACTTTTTTTTTTTTTTTTTTTTTGAGACGGAGTCTCACTCTGTTGCCAGGCTGGAGTTCAGTGGTGCAATCTCGGCTCACTGCAACCTCCACCTCCTGGGTTCAAGCAATTCTCCTGCCTTGGCCTTCTGAGTAGCTGGGACTACAGGTGCGCACCAACACACCCAGCTAATTTTTGTATTTTTAGTAGAGACGGGGTTTCACTATGTTGGCCAGGATGGTCTCAATCTCTTGACCTCGTGATCCGCCCACCTCAGCCTCCCAAAGGGCTGGGATTACAGGCGTGGGCCACCTCGCTCGGCCTACAACACGTTTTATGTATGTCTCATTTGGCCCCTCCAAATACAGAGAAGGCCTGTGTATGTTCTCCCTGTATTGCTAATGAAGAAACAAAAAGAGATCTTAAATGACTAGTAAAACAGCTACTTAACAGAACTAAGGTTTTTAAGTCCTCAGAATGACATGGAAATGATAGATATGCTGAATTTAGTTCTTTAAAGTTTTTAAAACTCCAGAATGCATCTTATATTTTACCTGTAAAGTAGACCTGTATTTTAAAATGATTTTAAAATGATTTTTAAAATTATTTATTCCATTTAAAGTTCATTTTACACAACTCAAAGGCAACATTTACCTCCTCATTTTTTTTCTAAATAAAGGAGAGTGTGACGACGTTACCCATGCTGGCCTCAAATTGCTGGCCTGGGCTCAATAGATTTTTCCACCACAGCCTCCTGAGTTGCTGGGACTACAGGCATCTGCCATCTTGCCTGGCCCTATCTCATGTCTATACATTTATTTCAATGGATAAGAATAAAAGTAGAGGTAGTGAAATAGCTCAGATTTGTCATTCAAATAAACAAGTTGATAAATTCTAAAGAACTTCTCTTGGTTACTGTGAGTTGAAGCTGAGAGTGCATAGGACAGGAGAAGGTGGCAAGAGGCAGGTAAGGAACCAGGCATTAAGCATGGGGCGATAAGGAGTGTTACAGCAGAATAGCTTTAAAAAAAAGTTTGCGAGCACAGAATTTCTCATTTTGTGTTGATTACCATGACCATTAAATTTTTATTTCAATTTGTGTTTTTAATTGTATTTGTGTGGAATTCAATAAAACAATAAGCAAAATCTCAATTTCATCATTTGCCTATTAACTTTTCATAGGAACACAGCAGAACACCAAATGATAAAAGTATAGACACATTGAAAGTTTGCTTTTAAAATCTTTATTTGAGACAATTTTATATTGGTATTCCTGGAAACTGAGAAATTTCTACTTAGATGTGAAACATTTTTGTTTTTTACAATGAGGAATTGAATTATTTCAGTTGTTTAGAAAAAATTAGACACAAGTTATGCTCTACTTTTGTCTTCTCTCCTGAAACATTTCAGAAGAACAAGATTTATTTAAGGCATTTCAAAAAGCTGTTTCTAAGAACCTGGAATAGATTTCAGATTACTCAAAAGTGTTTTTTACTACCTTACCTTCATTTAGCAGCATAGCTAATGTAACTCAAGGTAGTAACTGTAACACAAAATAAGGTACTGTGATATTATTCAGTTTCACTATTACTCACCAATTTTTCACGCAGCCTTTTATGTTCTGACTTTAGAAGCTTTACTAATTTTGGGGGTAAAGGTGTTCTCCAGTGACCCATTTCTTTCCCCTACCCTAGGGGTGAAGGAAAGAATGGACAATATGAAGTGAAAAAGCCTCTGAGCAACAGACTTGTCCTCTTTTCAGTAGCTATTTTAAGCCCTCCTTTCCAATGTGTTTAATGGAAAATATACAGAAAATACAGAAAAGTAATTTGTTATACTCAGAATACTCAAAGCTAACTTTCATTATGATTCTGGTATTGATCCTTTCTTAATCTTTATGCATGTGAATATAACATTTCTTCAAAAACAAGATTACTGTATATGTGCTGCTTCCTAACTTTTACCTAACACAGTGAAATAATGACATAAGTTCCTGAAACAGTGCTTGACATCTAGAGAGCACTCCAGGATGTCTTTCCATGCCTGTGCACCTGCACCCTGTTCTACCTCATGCCTTCTAATAGAATCTTGGTAAACTATGGACTGGTTGGAGCATTACTTATTTACCTGTCATTTATGATCGGATATCTTTTATAGTAACATCATACACAGTTACATTTTGTTTGATCATGGGGACACAGATAAAATATGTACTTTGATAACTGATGCATTGTACCTCCCTATAAAATTCAGATGGTATATTTTTGTCTCAGAACATAAATCAATGGGATGAGTCATTTTGTAGCTAAGGTAGTTTAGTATTAAATGTTCCTTTGCCAAACTGAAGTTAACCATTGACTTTTCACTGGACATTAGCATTTCTCATTAAAGTTTTTGTGATTCTTGGTAGCTCTTTTGTGGTTCTTGGCAGTTCTGAATAGCTGCCCCTTTAAGAGTTCTGATGCTGTCTTAGATGACCAATCAGGAGACAGCACTAGAAGAAATCTTAGAAGATGTGGGAAAACTGGGAGAACTTAACCAGTTTTAGGTATACTGAAACATATCTAATGAGCATATGTGTTCCAGATGCAGGGCAAATGGTACTATACAAGACAGACTCCCCATCCTAACTCTGAACCTTACATTCTAGAGGGAGCTAGGGATCAACAGCACTTGAATAATCAAGAATGTGAGGTGGTGAAATGTTTAGAAGAAAGCAAAACAGAGCAATGGATTGAGGAGGAGGAGAGTTTTACAGTAGGGAAGGAGGTGGAAGTTGACTGCTTTCCTTAGGTGACATGTGAGCAGTTCTAAAAGTGAGGGGAACCTTGTGAGGATGTGGGGAGCTTCCACACAGAGGAATAGCGGCTTTTGAGTTCCTTAAATGGAAGCAAACTTTGTTCGACCAAAGCACAAAAAAACCACAAGGGTGGCTGCAGCAGATTGAAAGACAGGCCAGGTGGTTAAGACCTTACATAAAGACACAAGGATGGCTGCAGCAGAGTGAAAGGCAGACCAGGTGGGTTAAGACCTTGTATGCAATATGAGCCTTGACAAAGATTATAGATTTTGTGATGAGAAGCCATTGGAGGAATATAGCCCAGGGAATACTGATAGTTCTTTAAGAAAAAGATCAGATTAGCTGCTCTGTGAGAATATGCTGGGATGCAGGTGAGGGTGGAAGCAGGCAGACCAGCTAGGAGGCTGTTGGAGTGGTTCAGATGAGAGTTAACAGTGAACAGAAAAATAAGAAGGACCTGAAATAGGCTGACTTGAAGAAATTAAGTGAATCCAGAAGTAGGTAGCAAAGTGATCAATAGACAAGTCACAAAAAAATGCAGATGGTCTTTAAACACATCTTAACACATAAGAGAAGGGCAAATGAAAACTATGCTGCAGTTTCTCTCTTATTGGGAGAAATTTCAAAAACTTTCCAATACATTCTTTGGTGTGGCCGTGAAGGAAGTTGTGTCCATATGTTGCTGGTGGAAATGCAAAGTGGCTCAGCTCCATAAAGAAAACTTTGACATAATCTTACAGCATTGTAAATGCATTTATTTATTTATTTTTATTATACTTTAAGTTCTAGGGTACGTGTGCACACGTGCAGGTTTGATACATAGGTATACATGTGCCATGTTGGTTTGCTGCACCTATCAACTTGTCATTTACATTAGGTATTTCACCTAATGCTATCCCTCCCCCAGCCCCACACCCCACAACAGGCCCTGGTGTGTGATGTTCCCCATCCTGTGTCCAAGTGTTCTCATTGTTCAATTCCCACCTATGAGTGAGAACATGCAGTGTTTGGTTTTTTGTCCTTGTGATAGTTTGCTGAAAATGATGGTTTCCAGCTTCATCCATGTCCCTACAAAGGACATGAACTCATCCTTTTTTATGGCTACATAGTATTCCATGGTGTATATGTACCACATTTTCTTAATTCAGTCTATCATTGATGGACATTTGGGTTGGTTCCAAGTCTTTGCTATTGTGAATAGTGCTGCTATAAACATATGTGTGCATGTGTCTTTATAGTAGAATTATTTATAATCCTTTGGGTATATACCCAGTAATGGGATTGCTGGGCCAAATGGTATTTCTAGTTCTAGATCCCTGAGGAATCGCCACACTGTCTTCCACAATGGTTGAACTGGTTTACAGTCCCACCAACAGTGTAAAAGTGTTCCTATTTCTCCGCATCCTCTCCAGCATCTATTGTTTACTGAATTTTTAATGATCACCATTCTAACTGGCGTGAGATGGTATCTTGTTGTAGTTTTGAGTTGCATTTCTCCGATGACCAGTGATGATTTGCATTTCTTCATGTGTTTTTTGGCTGCATAAATGTCTTCTTTTGAGAAGTGTCTTTTCAGGTCCTTCGCCCACTTTTTGATGGGGTGTTTGTTTTTTTCTTGTAAATTTGTTTGAGTTCATTGTAGATTCTGGATATTAGCCCTTTGTCAGATGAGTAGGTTGCAAAAATTTTCTCCCATTCTGTAGGTTGCCTGTTCACTCTGATGGTAGTTTCTTTTGCTGTGCAGAAGCTCTTTAGTTTAATTAGATCCCATTTGTCAATTTTGGCTTGTATTGCCATTGCTTTTGGTGTTTTAGACATGAAGTCCTTGCCCATGCCTATGTCCTGAATGGTATTGCCTAGGTTTTTTTCTAGGGATTTTTATGGTTTTAGGTCTAACATTTAAGTCTTTAATCCATCTTGAATTAACTTTTGTGTAAGGTGTAAGGAAGGGATCCAGTTTCAGTTTTCTGCGTATGGCTAGCCAGTTTTCCCAGCACCACTTATTAAATAGGGAATCCTTTCCCCATTTCTTGTTTTTGTCAGGTTTGTCAAAAATCAGATGACAGTAGACGTGTGGTGTTATTTCTGAGGCCTCTGTTCTGTTCCATTGGTCTATATATCTGTTTTGGTACCAATCCCATGCTGTTTTGTTTACTGTAGCCTTGTAGTATAGTTTAAAGTCAGGTAGCGTGATGCCTCCAGCTTTATTCTTTTTTGCTTAGGATTGTCTTGGCAATGTGGGCTCTTTATTGTCTTTATTCTTTATGCTTAGGACTGTCTTGGCAATGTGGGCTCTTTTTTGGTTCCATATGAACTTTAAAGTAGTTTTTTCCAATTCTGTGAAGAAAGTCATTGGTAGCTTGATGGGGATGGCATTGAATCTATAAATTATTTTGGGCAGTATGGCCATTTTCACTATATTGATTCTTCCTATCCATGAGCATGGATTGTTCTTCTGTTGCAGGAAGTCAGGGACCCCGAATGGAGGGACAGGCTGGAGCCGCAGCAGAACAACATAAATTGTGAAGATTTCATCTTAATATGGAAGTTTATCAGTTCCAAAATAATACTTTTATAATTTCTTATGCCTATCTTTACTTTAATCTCTTAATCCTGTTATCTTTGTAAGTTGAGGATGTACGTCACCTCAGGACCACTGTGATAATTGTGTTAACTGTAAAAACTGATTGCAAAACATGTGTTTGCTGTAGTCCCAGCTACTTGGGAGGCTGAGGCAGGAGAATGGCGTGAACCCAGGAAGTGGAGCTTGCAGTGAGCCGAGATCGCACCACTGCACTCTAGCCTGGGCAACAGAGCAAGACTCCATCTCAAAAAAAAAAAAAAAAAAACACCATGTGTGTTTGAACAATATGAAATCAGTGCACCTTGAAAAAGAACAGAATAACAGTGATTTTTATGGAACAAGGGAAGACAACCATAAGGTCTGACTGCCTGCGGGGTCGGGCAAAAAGAACCATATTTTGATTCTTGCAGAGCCTATAAACGGATGTGCAAGTAGGAAACATATTGCTAAATTCTTTTCCTAGCAAGGAATATTAATATTAATACCCTAGGAAAGGAATGTGTTCTGAGGGGGAGGTCTATAAATGGCCGCTCTGGGAATGTCTGTCTTGTGCAGTTGAGGTAAGGATTGAGATATGCCCTGGTCTCCTGCAGAACGCTCAGGCTTACTAGGGTTGGGAAAACTCCACCCTGGTAAATTTGTGATCAGACCAGTTCTCTTCTCTCGAACCCTGTTTTGTGTTGTTTAAGATGTTTATCAAGACAATGCATGCACCACTGAACATAAGACTCTTATCAGTGGTTCTGCTTTTGCATTTTGTCCTGTTCCTTCAGAAACATGTGATCTTTGTTGGACCCTTATCAGTGGTTCTGCTTTTTGCCCGTTGAAGCATGTGATCTTTGTACCTACTCCCTGTTCTTACACCCCCTCCCCTTTTGAAACCCTTAACAAAAACTTGCTGGTCTGAGACTCAGGCGGGCATCATGGTCCTACCGATATGTGATGTCACCCCTGGCAGCCCAGCTGTAAAATTCCTCTCTTTGTACTGTCTCTCTTTATTTCTCAGCCGGCTGACACATATGGAAAATAGAAAGGACCTATTTTAAAATATTGGGGGTAGGTTCCCCCAGTATTCTTCCATTTGTTTGTGTCCCTTTTATTTCATTGAGCAGTGGTTTGTAGTTGTCCTTGAATAGGTCCTTCATGTCCCTTGTAAGTTGAATTCCTAGGTATTTTATTCTCTTTGTAGCAATTGTGAATGGGAGTTCACTAATGATTTGGCTCTCTGTTTGTCTGTTATTGGTGTATAGGAATGCTTGTGATTTTTGCACATTGGTTTTGTATCCTGAGACTTTGCTGAAGCTGCTTATCAGCTTAAGGAGATTTTGGGCTGAGATGATGAGGTTTTCTAAATATATAATGATGTCATCTGTAAATAGGGACAATTTGACTTCCTCTTTTCCTATTTGAATACCCTTTATTTCTTTCTCTTGCCTGATTGCCCTGGCCAGAACTTCCAACACTGTGTTGAATAGGAATGGTGAGAGAGGGTATCCTTGTCTTGTGCCAATTTTCAAAGGGAATGCTTCCAGTTTTTGCCCATTCAGTATGATATTAGCTGTGGGTTTGTCATAAATACCTCTTATTATTTTGAGATATGTTCCATCAATATCTCGTTTATTGAGAGTTTTTAGCATGAAGGGCTATTGAATTTTGTCAAAAGCCTTTTCTGGATCTATTGGGATAATCATGTGGTTTTTGTCATTGGTTCTGTTTATGTGATGGATTATGTTTATTGATTTGCATAAGTTGAACCAGCCTTGCATCCCAGGGATGAAGCCAACTTGATTGTGGTGGATAAGCTTTTTGATGTGCTGCTGGATTCAGTTTGCCAGTATTTTATTGAGGATTTTCACATCCATGTTCGTCAGGGATATTGGTGTGAAATTCTCTTTTTCTGTTGTTTCTCTGTCAGGCTTTGGTATCAGGATGATGCTGGCCTCATGAGTTACAGAGGACTGCCTCCTTTTCTATTGATTGGAATAGTTTCAGAAGGAATGGTACCACCTCCTCTTAGTACCTCTGGTAGAATTTGGCTGTGAATCTGTATGGTCCTGGACTTTTTTTTGTTGGTAGACTATTAATTATTGCCTCAATTTCAGAGCCTATTTTTGGTCTAGTCAGAGATTCAATTTCTTCCTAGTTTAGTCTTGGGAGGGTGTATGTGTCGAGGAATTTATCCATTTCTTCTAGATTTTTTAGTTTGTTTGCATAGAGGTGTTTATAGTAGTCTCTGATGGCAGTTTGTATTTCTGTGGGATCAGTGGTCATATCCCCTTTATCATTTTTTATTGCATCTATTTTATTCTTCTCTCTTTTTTTCTTTACTAGTCTTGCTAGTGGTCTATCAATTTTGTTGATCTTTTCAAAATCCAACTCCTAGATTCATTGATTTTTTGAAGGGTTTTTCATGTCTCTATCTCTTTCAGTTCTCTTCTGATCTTAGTTATTTCTTGCCTTCTGCTAGCTTTTGAATTTGTTTGCTCTTGCTTCTCTAGTTCTTGATGTTAGGGTGTCGATTTTAGAGCTTTCCTGCTTTCTCTTGTGGGCATTTAATGCTATAAATTTCCCTCTACACACTGCTTTAAACATGTCCCTGATGTTCTGGTACATTGTGTCTTTGTTCTTATTGGTTTCAAAGAACATCCTAATTTGATTGCACTGTGGCGTGAAAGACAGTTTGTTGTGATTTCTGTTCTTTTACATTCACTGAGGAATGCTTTACTTCCAATTATCTGGTCAATTTTAGAATAAGTGCCATGTGGTGCTCAGGATGTATATTCTGTTGATTTGGGGTGGAAAGTTCTGTAGATGTCTATTAGGTCTGCTTGGTGCAGAGCTGAGTTCAATTCCTGGATATCCTTGTTAACCTTCTGTCTCGTTGAACTGTCTAATATTGACAGTGGGCTGTTAAAGTCTCCCATTATAATTGTGTGGGAGTCTAAGTCTCTTTGTAGGTCTCTAAGGACTTGCTTTATGAATCTGGGTGCTCCTATATTGGGTGCATATATAGGATAGTTAGCTCTTCTTGTTGAATTGATCCCTTTACCATTATGTAATGGCCTTCTTTGTCTCTTTTGATCTTTGTTGGTTTAAAGTCTGTTTTGTCAGAGACTAGGATTGCAGCCCCTGCTTTTTTTGCTTTCCATTTGCTTGGTAGATCTTCCTCCATCCCTTTATTTTGATCCTTTGTGTGTCTCTGCATGTGAGATGGGTCTCCTGGATACAGCACACTGATGGGACTTGACTTTTTATCCAATTTGCCAGTCTGTGTCTTTTAATTGGGGCATTTAGCCTATTTACATTTAAGGTTAATATTGTTATGTGTGAATTTGTTCCTGTCGTTATGATATTAGCTGGTTTATTTTGCATCATTAGTTGATGCAGTTTCTTCATAGCATTGATGGTCTTAACAAATTGACATGTTTTTGTGGTAGCTGGTGCTGGTTAATTCTTTCCATGTTTAGTGCTTTCTTCAGGAGCTCTTGTAAGGCAGGCTGGGTGGTGACAATCTCTCTCAGCATTTGCTTGTCTGTAAAGGATTTTATTTCTCCTTCACTTATGAAGCTTAGTTTGGCTGGATATGAAATTATGGGTTGAAAATTCTTTTCTTTAAGAATGTTGAATATTGGCCCCCACTCTCTTCTGCCTTATAGGGTTTTTGCCGAGAGATCTGCTGTTAGTCTGATGGGCTTCCCTTTGTGGGTAACCCGACCTTTCTCTCTGGCTGCCCTTAACATTTTTTCCTTCATTTCAACCTTGGTGAATCTGACAATTATGTGTCTTGGGGTTGCTCTTCTAGAGGAGTATCTTTGCAGTGTTCTCTGTATTTCTTGAATTTAAATGTTAGCCTTCCTTGCTAAGTTGGGGAAGTTCTCCTGGATGATATCTTGAAGACTGTTTTCCAACTTGGTTTCATTCTCCCCATCCCTTTCAGGTACACCTATCAAACATAGATTTGGTCTTTTCACATAGTCCCATATTTCTTGAAGGATTTGTTCATTTCTTTTTACTCTTTTTTTCTCTAACCTTGTCTTCTCTATTTCATTAATCTGATCTTCATTCACTGATACCCTTCCATCCTCTTGATCGAATTGGCTACTGGAGCTTGTGCATGCATCACTAAGTTCTTGTGCCATAGTTTTCGGCCCCATCAGGTCATTTAAGGTCTTCTCTACACTGTTTATTCTAGTTAGCCATTTGTCTAACCTTTTTTCAAGGTTTTTAGCTTCCTTGCAATGGGTTTGAACATGCTCCTTTAGCTCAGAGACGTTTGTTATTACCGACCTTCTGAAGCCTACTTCCGTCAACTCGTCAAAGTCATTCTCCGTCCAGCTTTGTCCCATTGCTGGCAGGGAGCACCAATCCTTTGGAAGATAAGAAGCACTCTGGTTTTTAGAATTTTCAGCTTTTCTGTTCTGGTTTCTCCCCATCTTTGTGGTTTTATCTTCCTTCGTTGTTTGATGCTGGTGACCTACAGGTAGGGTTTTGGTGTAGATGTCCTTTTTGTTTATGTTGGTGCTATTCCTTTCTCTGTGTTAGTTTTCCTTCTAATAGTCATTTCCATCATCTACAGGTCTGTTGGAGTTTGCTGGAGGTCCACTCCAGACCCTGTTGGCCTGGGTATCACTAGCAGAGGCTGCATAACAACAAATATTGCATCGCAACAAATATTGCTGCCTAATCCTTCCTCTGGAAGCTTTGTCTCAGAGGGGCACCTGGCAGTATGAGGTGTCGGTCAGCCCATACTGGGGGCAGTCTCCAAGTTAGGCTACACTGGGGTCAGGGACCCACTTGAGGAGGCAGTCTGTCTGTTCTCAGAGCACAAACACTGTGCTGGGAGAACCACTGCTCTCTTCAGAGCTGTCATACAGGGACGTTTAAGCCTGCAGAAGCTGTCTGCTGCCTTTTGTTCAGCTATGCCCTGCCCACAGAGGTGGAGTCTATAGAGGCAGTGGGCATTACTGAGCTGCAGTGGGCTCCGCCCAGTTCAAGCTTCCAGCCACTTTATTTACCCACTCAAGCCTCAGCAATGGTGGATGCCCCTCCCCCAGCCACTCTGCTGCCTCACAGTTCGATCTCAGACTGCTGTGCTAGCAGTGAGCAAGGCTCTGTGGGTGTGGGACCCACCAAGCCAGGCATGGGAGAGAATCTCCTTGTCTGCCAGTTGCTAAGACCTTGGGAAAAGCACAGTATTTGGGCCGGAGTGTCCCATTTTTCCAGGTACAGTCTGTCATGGCTTCCCTTGGCTAGGAAAGGGAAATCCCCTGGCCCCTTGAGCTTCCTGGGTGAGGTGATGCCCCACCTTGCTTTGGCTTGCCCTCCGTGAGCTGCACCCACTGTCCAACCAGTGCCAATGAGATGAACCAGGTACCTCAGTTGGAAATGCACAAATCACCCATCTTCTGCTTCGATCACACTGGGAGCTGCAGCCCGGAGCTTTTCCTATCTGACCATCTTGGAACAGATCTCCTGTAATGCATTTAATCCAGAAATTCTACTGTGAATAATTTTTCCTGAAGGTGTATCCATGAATATAAAATAACATAAACACAAAATTTTTGTTCTATTATTTTCAATAGCAAAATATTGGAAATAACTCAAACGTTTAGAAAGGGACTGGCAAAATAAACTGATACAACAATGCAAAGGAGAACTATGGAGCTGTAAAAAAGAATGAAATCTCTCTTTACTGCTGTGGAGTGATTTCCAGGTTATATTATGTAAAAAAAAAGCAATGAGGGGCTGGGTACAGTGGCTCACGCCTGTAATCCTGCACTTTGGGAGGCCAAGGTGGGAAGATCACGAGGTTAGGAGATCAAGACCACCCTGGCTAACACAGTGAAACCCTACTAAAAATACAGAAAATTAGCCGGACCTGGTGGCAGGCACTTGTAGTCCCAGCTACTTGGGAGGCTGAGGCAGGAGAATGGTGTGAACACAGTAGGTGGAGCTTGCAGTGAGCTGAGATTGCGCCACTGCACTCCAGCCTGGGCAACAAAGCAAGACTCCATCTCAAAAAAAAAAAAGCAAGGAGGAGAATGTACACTAATATACATAAAAGAAGGCAGGGGAAACATATATTTGCTTACTGTAAAAAAAAAAAAACCACTGCAAGGGATTCTTGATGATGATGTGTGACAGTTTTTCCCTTAACTTCAGTGGGTAGACAAAGTGCATATTTGCTCAAGATGTTATTTTGGCATTGGTTTTCCAGTGAATGCTAACCATTCATTTTTTGCTTTTGAGTTAATTTGTGAAAGCTTTTCTTTGTAATTTATTGTTCATTTTTTAGTATATAGTTTGCTCTTGCATTTCATTTGATCCTCATAATGTTTTGAATTTGTTGATATAAGAATTATACTTGTTTTACATGTGAGGACAAGGCCTCTGAGAAGTACAAATTAGGTTTTTCAAGGTTTGGATATATAAGACTTGGTAAACTGAGAGTGTAAATTCTACATAAGACTAGAATATATAGAACGACTCATGAGTTTATTTGAATACCCTTTTTATTTTACTTTCTTAAAGTTTATTAAAGTAATTAGGCTTTAGAGTTCAAACTGCAACAGTCAATGGTGAGAAATGAAAAGGAGGTACTTATAACCCAGAAGTGTTCTTTTTCTTTTAAAGACAGATTATTGCTGTCACTCAGGCTGGAGTGCAGTGGCATGACTGTAGCTCACTGTAGCCTTGAACTCCTGGGCTCAAGCAATTCTCCCACCTCAGAGCATCTGAAGTAGCTATGACTATAAGCGTGTACCACTATGTCTGGCTAATTTTCAAAATACGTTTTATAGAGATGAGGGTCTCACTGTGTTGTCCTGGCTGGTCTCAAACTCCTGGTGTCAAGCAATTCTCCCACATTAACCACGCAAAGTGTTGGGATTAGAGGCATGAGTCACCACACTTGGCTCAGAAATGTTCTTAAAAGCCTAAGAAGTAGAGTTAAGTGCTCTTAAGACATATATAGGCCAGGCACGGTGGCTCACACCTGTAATACCAGCACTTTAGGAGGCTGAGGTGGGTGGATCACGAGGTCAGGAGATCGAGACCATCCTGGCTAACAAGGTGAAACCCCGTCTCTACTAAAAATACAAAAAATTAGCCAGGCGTGGTGGAGGGTGCCTGTAGTCCCAGCTACTCGGGAGGCTGAGGCAGAAGAATGGCATGAACCTGGGAGGTGGAGCTTGCAGTGAGCCGAGATCACACCACTGCACTCCAGCATGAGTGACAGTGCGAGGATCTGTCAAAAAAAAAAAAAGAAACATATAAAGGGGGAAAGTATACTACCTAATATGAAATGTCACAGCTCAGTCACTGTCACTAAAACAGATCAAGGAGTTGAAAAGTTATGGCAAGACTGAGAACTGACATGGAGGAACAGCAGTGGTTAGGAAGCCCAAGGTGGGGTTGTCCGACCTGGGAAAGCAGAACCAAGGCATGAGTGAGCTTGAGATGGGCACCAAGGAGCTCCACATGTGCCCTCAGGTGATACAGGCAGGCCAGCTCAAGGCTAGCAGGTAGGTAGCATCTGATGTGTGAAAAGTCTGGCCTTAGATAAAATCTCAAACTGCATCATAATTGAGAGACTTGGAATGTTTTTATGGGCCATAAAACTAATACCAGGTACAGTATAGGGATGATAGAGCAGGTCGCTAAATGCAGTAAGCCTTTACATAAACAGATGCCTAGCAGTTGGCTCAGAAAGTGTTGACGTATTTTATTTAATTGGGATATATGAAAGTAATATGTTGAAATTAATCTCTTTCTCTGAATATGCTCCTTCTGTCAGTTAATTCCTTCATTACTGCCCTCTTCCTATTAATATTTTGACAGGAAAAGTTATTTCTTGCCAGTTTACAGTGCATAATTTTAACACCTTTGGCCTTTAATAATGCATTTTAGTTATTCTAAATTGCATACATTGTTTTGTTACGTTTTTAACATCTTTACAATTGAGATAGATCTTACGACTAATAGAATCTAGAGAAAAACCAGTATTCAGTGTCAGCGGGTCTACAGATTCCTTCCTCTGAGGGATGTTTACATTTAGACCTGGGCACAACTGTTTTTAAGTCATATGTTTCCCCATCATTCTATTATGCTGCCAGATTACGTTGTAATTTAAATTGATAATACAAAAACACTGGGTCTTAAAATACGTGATAGTTATAACCCCTAATCATGAGATCAAAATTATTTTCCTAGTTTCAAACATTTTAGGAGGTTACAAAAATAATTTTTGAAGGCATTCACATATAAGTTGTGTAGTTACTGTGTTTTTGTCCTCTGGATATCTCCAAATCTCTGCATGTGCCTGTCTATGGGGCCTAATATTTTATTTAATAGTTGGCAGTCTTTTGTGACAATGAAAAAAGAGTAGTGTGATTTCTCAGAGTCTCCTTAGGCTCTTGGGAAAAGAGTTAATGGAGAATGCAGAAATAACAGTGTATGTGTTTAAGTTTCTGTCTAATGGCTTAAGTATCCATTCTATAAAATAGCAATATGTGGTATTTGTCATCAGCAGAAATTACAAGTTATATAGAAAATTGTGGTAGGCTATAGACATAAAATGAACATTTTCTGAAAACCCCATGCAAATAAACACTAGTAAATTCCTAGTGAATTCAGTACATACAGTATGTACAAATGATATAAACTCATCAAAGTGGAAATAACATTTTTAACTATGGAAAAATGGTCAAAGTGTATAATCTAATAAACAAATATAAGTTAGAGCCTCAATAGTGTTCGTCCTTCACATCAGTAGGAATTGTTTTAAGTATCCAAAGCTGAACTAGAAGCTAAAACTGGTGTGATTTGAAGCACTGTGCCCTAATATGCCCATATCTTCTTTAGAAAGCAACTTAACGCTATATATTGATTCATGAAAACAATCTCACCTTTGTTCTAGTCATTCCACTTTTGAAAATCTTTCTTAAGGATCTCTAAAAAAAAGTACAAGATACTATACATGAAGGTTTTCCTCATAAGAACAAAACTTTGTAAATGCCTAAATCACCAACGATAGGGCATTGGCTAAGTAAAGTATAGGAATAACACTTGATGAGCCAATATTTTCCAAAGGGGTCAAGGTCATTTGTAAGAAAATAAAACATGAATGGCGTACTGCTTAGAGCTTTTTTTTTTTTTTTTTTTTTTACCATGCATAAGGAAAAAAAAGGTAATGGTTGTGAGTTTTAAACAAGGCATTATTTTGGCTGTTGCAAATTTCTGTTCTTGATAAGACGTTTCTTAAGAAGTAAGCAAGAGACTTTTACCTATTCCTGCCTTTAGTGTAATTATCAGTACTATCAGTAGTGCTGACTAACCAAGTCTCTTACAGTTGCCAGTTGAAGAAAATCTACCTCAAAATAGTTAAAAATGTTTATTGAAAAATTAACTTGTATAGCCAGGGAGTTAACAGGAGTCAGTGAGGCACTACTTGACCAAGGAATCAAATGATTTCCCCAGAATCTATCTCAGTTATGCTCTTCTCTGTTGATCTCTCCTGAAAATACCCTTCTCTTGATGGCAATGGGAGCCACTGGCAACTCCTGGTCAGCTACCAGTCCTGTGAGCCAGTTCTTCCTTTCTCCTCTAATTCTTGGGAAGTCCCAGATGAACTGCAATTGACTGGTCAACCCCTTGGTCAGATGCCCAGCATAAAACCCCAGGAATGGGGGAGTGACAGCTTGTTACTTGGGCTGATCTTGTTTTATTTCCTGTATGTTTTCATTTCTCCTTGATTCTTGTATTGAAATACACAATAGCACATCTTGGTTTTATGTGTGGGGTATATGTGTATGGGTGTAAGCCTGCTACTTTTTGAATCTTGTACATAATTTTCCTGGGCTTCCATGGAAAATTCCAAATTAAACATTATGACACAGGTACTGAAACATTATATGAATTCTGCAAACATTACTTGTTATGTTTCACACTCAAATGATAATATATTTGCTTTTTTGATACAAAGTAGTCATGGACTTTTTCAGAAGCTTTAGGTTAGGGACGGCTATATAAGTCTCTTCCTGTCATGTTGTGCACAAACGATTTTATTTTTCCACATAGCTAACATTATATCATCAAATTTTCAAATATGTGGGAAAAAAACTTGAAAATGACTTTTGTGTAAGTTTTTTACATAAGAATGTTTTCTCCCAATGAACTTCAAATCATGGAGAAAAAGCAGATTTGTTAGCTATGTAATATTCTAGTGAGACGGCAGTATTATTAAAATGGATGATTCGGATTTCTGCTAAATCAGAAACTCCCAAATTGTTTTTATACTAGATTCTAACCACTTTAGTTGGAGGGAAGAAAAGGATCCTGGGTAGATAAATTTGTGAAATGCTGAGTTGGACAGTATTCACTAACAGGCTGATTAGTTTTTACTGTACCACTGTGCGCTTTGATTTTGTAAAAGCAAGGGATAGAGCGGATTGTGATTTGCCCACTAAACCCCTTTTTACAAAGTAGAACAGTTATTAATATGTGATTTGGAAAATATTGCCTTAATTATTACTCTGTGTGGATCTTCACCTAGTTTCTTACAGGATTGCTTAAGATCAGTGGGTTGAGATGGACAGTGCTGAGGAGTGTCATAGGTTTTTATTTTCCCTTATTACAATTTTTACTATATGATGACAAAGTTTGTGTAATAAAAATTCAAGAATATTATTTTTAATCTTGCTTAAATGGATTATCTCCCTTTGGTGCAAGGTGGACTGTAAACAGACCTACCTTGACATATATAGGGCCAACATTTTTTAGAAGAAGATCTAAGTAAGATCTGTTTCAAAAGTACTCTTGATGAAGTCCCAGATGAATCATGTGCTGGAAAGAAGTGAGATTTTAGCTTTGGAAATGGAGGGCAAAAGTTAAAAATAATTTTCTGACATGAAAGTGTCCTTATAGATTAGAGCATTGAACTTTTTATGTAGTCCACTTAAATCTGCCATGATGAATTGCCCCTGAATAAATCACAGACAAGTAAATGAGTTAGCCATGTTATTTTCTGAGGGATAGTGGCCAAAAAACAGCTCTTTATTTTAGCATGTTTGATATATTGAGCTAGTGTCTGACAGTAATTTTTCCACAGCATCACTTGCTGCTTGAGCCTATTCCTAAAATGTGCTGCGAATATCACTAGAGAGGCAAGTGATTATCTTTTTATTTGATAAGTAGAAGTGGTAGATGCAGGGGGCAGATGAGGGGGAGGGTGTCCAGAGAATCTGTGACCTGCCTATGCACTGGGAGAATGGGGTGGGGTCACGAGAAGTTTGCATCTTGTGCAGTGGGGAGGAGCCTGGCTTCTTCAGCTTGTGTGTGGTGGCCTGGTATTCAGTCTGTGAGTTGGGAGCCCACTGGAAGGATCCCCTCTCGCTTTTCTGAGTTTTTTTTTTCCTTTTTGCCAAGTAAATTCTGTTCTACTCACCCTTCAATGTGTCCTTGAGCCTAATCTTTCTTGGTCGTGTGACAAGAACCTGGTTTTAGCTGAACTAAGGAGCAGAGTTTTGCAGCAGAAGGAGCAGGGCATGTATATGAGTCCTCTTTTGCATTAGATTATTTAGTTTTAGTCTCTTTGAAAGTCCTTGACATAGCCCAGTTTTATTCTATATATATGCAGAGAGGCTATAATTTTGCATTCCCAAGTAGAATTATTATATTTTTGCCTTTATTTCCTTCATATTTATTACTAGAAACTTTTTTCAGAACTATTTAAAGTGATTAAAATGAATGTGTAGCTACTTTAAAAATCATTTTTTCTATTCGCATAAATTATCACATTTTTTTTTTTCTCTGTAGATAGCGCTTTGGAGCCAAACCCTTCTGATGATCCAAGGGCAGGCACAATCTTCTTGCAAAAAGCTCAAACAGATGGTGAGACGACGCTGTTTCTTCCACCAAGAAGACGACTGAAAACTCTCTGTCATAATGAGTGTATTATAGACAGTATTTAGAGAAACTTACATTGGTTTAAATTTTTCAACTTTTCATATATTCACTTGTCCTATTTTAATGTGTGAAATACTTCTCTTTAGTTGTTAGTGAAAACATGTAAACTTGCTGTTTATACATTTTGCTACCTTTTAGCAACACCATTTATCATGTGATTTAGGAGTAGTCATAGATTTATCTTTATTCATAATTTTTTATTCATAATTTTTTGTCTTTCACCGTTTTTCCCTTGCTCCAAAGAGTTCATTTTAATGATGAATGATAGAATTTAGGCTTCAGCTTGGTTTTTATTTAAACAAATTAAAAAAATCATTTGTTCATCAATGGGGATTAAATTTGTGATTTCAGCCTCCTCTTATACAGTGCTTTAACCATATGAGTTTATCACATCCAAGTTTATGCTACTCAAAACTTTTAAGCTATTAAACTTTTCCTGTTAATGTAATATAAATTTAAATATCCAGTACTCCTGCTTATATTTTAAATGTTATGTTAAATCATAGTTTATTTGATCAAAAAGCCATATACAACCAAGTTTTTTAGTTGATTTCAACAGTAAGAATATAAATGAGGGTTCTATAATAATATTTGAAGTAATGCAGCACAATAAAATTTGGGTTTCTAATTGTGCTCTTATGGTTTGTGTGGATTTCGCCTGCGTTAAGTCAGTCATCTCTGGTCAGGACTTGTGTTTGTTCATTTTTGCATTGCTATAAAGAAATACCTGAGTCTGGGTAATTTATTTTTTAAAAAAGTTTAATTGGCTCCTAGTTCTGCAGGCTTTACAAGCATAGCTTCAACACCTGCTTCTGCTGAGGACCTCAGCAAGCTTACAATCATAATGGAAGGCAAAAGGAGAGCAGGTGGTTTCACATGAGAAAGGAAGCAAGAGAGAGGGGAGGGGGGAAGGTGCCACACTCTTAACTAGCTCTTATGTAAATTACCAGAATGAGAATTTGCTCATTATTGTGAGGATGGCACCAAGCCATTCATAAGGAATCCACCGCCATTACTCAAACACCTCCCGGGAGGCCCTGTCTCCAACATTGAGGGTCACATTCTCATATGACATCTGAAGCAGGAGAAATATCTAAACCATATCAGAATTGTATTTATCAGTTCCTTCCAGAGCCATGGGCTTCTCACAGAGTGTGTGGAAGCAGTGAAGGCTATTTCATGTCCCTCAAGTCTTCAGTGGTAGGATTGTTTGCCTTCAAGGCCTTCCAGCATCAAAGGAGGAGGGAGTGCAGGAAACAAAGCATGGCCCAAGTCCCTCTTGGAGCTTTTGTTATTCTGGCCTTTGTTAGAAAAAAAAAATGATTTTGTTTGCTACAGACACTATGTCCAATTAAGTTTGCATACTCATTTTAAAATTTAAATGTAAAATAGGTTACTTTCCAGTTGTGCAAAGACACATTTTTTTGTTAGTGACATATTAGTAGATGACCAATAAGTGGTTTGAGATGCTTACAGGGATTCTGGTGCATCTACAGATTTGTACCTGGCCAGGAACTAGTTCTTAGAGCTCCTAGCTCTTAGATTCTGGTAATTAAAGTAATCCATGTGTAAACGCAGAGTGAGAAAATACCAATGAATCACGGCTCATATATGCAACAGTTAAACTTATTTATTAGCTAAATTTCTCATCTGGCTTAAGTTGTTATGCCCCTTTTTTTGTACATGAGGATTCTTTCATTTGACTGTAATAAAATAGATAGATAGATAGATAGATGATAGATAGATGATAGAAGATGATGATAGACAGATAGATAGATAGATAGATAGATAGATAGATAGAGATAGATAGATAAATAGATAGAGAGATAGATATGTTTTTTACTCGGAGACGGAGTCTTGCTCTGTTGCCCACAGCTGGAGTGCAATGGTGCGATCTTGGCTCACTGCAACCTCCGCCTCCTGGTTCAAGCAATTCTCCTCCCTCAGCCTCCCACGTAGCTGGGATAACAGGCACATGCCACCATGCCTGGTTACGAATGTAATAGAATATCTGTTAGGACAAAAAATAAAGCCAAGTTTTTAGATTTTACTTTATGAGATTTATTATGCCCTATAATTTAAATTATAAATAGTTGGAAATTATTTTTAAATGGAATTTTGTCTCATTTTGCATAGGGATAATCAATCAGATGTTAGCAACCATTTTATTTTATATTCGTATCAGAACTGTTTTTTTTATTCTTAGTTCAAGAAAAGAGAAAGAGCAACCACATGAACCATGTAAGTAAATAGTCACAAAGTTAAGAAATTCATAGTTTGAAGTAAAATATGTCTATCTTGATTCCTTAAAAATAAAATGAGGACCCAGTGCTATTAGCATGGAACTCTCTTTGTGGACTTTGTAAATCTCTTCTGTCTTTCCAAGGATCAGATTTATGCAGAAAAGTCTTTAGCTTAGTGTGTCCACCTTTAAAAGGATCTGACATGCAAGTTAAATTTTAAGTATGTGGTTGTGGTATAAAGATCTTTATTTAATCTTAAAATAAATCAAACAACAAAATTAGAATAGCTAAGTTAATTTTCCACACTGTCTATTGACTTTCTGGTATAGCAGGTAAAAGCACAGCTTTCTGGGTATACCATGACATTATTTTTTTCCCACTGTTTTGTCCAATTGTAGCACACTTTCATTAAATCAGTAATATTTACATGATTCTGCTTATGCCAGTATTATTTACTGCTAAGTCATACAGTGTTTCAGCTGTGCATCTGCATTACATATCCTTCATTCATTTAAACAGTTCTGGCATCTGAGCACTTCTTCACTTCTCCCAGATAATCCTTTTCCTGGCCTAACATAGTTTACCCAGCCAAATGCAGTAAGTAGCCCTTGGCTGGTCTCTCTGCTTTATCACATCCTGTAATTTTTAGCATGGAATTAATTGTCTGACTATATTCATTTGCCTGTTCTCTAACAGTTATTCTTACCACAAGTGTTGTAACATTTGTCACATGCTTATCAAAAATATTCATCAGCTCAAATACATCTGTTTTATATTTCTCTTGGGGCAACTTTCCTTGGCCTTTTGTCATCCTAGTTCAGTGTAGAGTGGCTTTCCTAGATGTGCTACATGCTTGCTTTTCTAAGCTATCTCTTGAAAGTCTTCTGAGATATCACTTAACTGCCCTCATCTGTGAGATTCCCTGAGTCCTAGATTCTGTGTTTCTTTCTGCCTTGTTACCCTCTCTAGTTGTACTAGAGCACATTTTCCTGGGAAAGGGCACATGGGAACATGTTTAGAGACCCAGCTAGTCTTAAAGCACTTCCTCTTTGATACAGTATAAAATTTCAGGTTGAAACTAAATGTTAGGGCGCTAAAGGTATTTTGTAATTGTGTTCTCATTATAATATTGTTTTTTAATCTGTTGCCATTGTGTGATACATTATTTGTAACCGGGTTTTACATATCTCTAGAAGCTTTTTAGGACCTTCTTTCTCTCTGGGATTCTGAAATTTTATAATGCAGCTTGGTGTGAGGATCTTTTCCCTTTATTGGGGCTACTAAGTCTTCAGATTATCTCTTCTAGAGAATTTCTTTTCTTCTCTATTTTCTCTGTTAATTTTTTCTGATATTCTTGTTATTCAGATGCTGGGCTGCTTAGACTCATGTATCCACATTGGTTTTTAATCCCCCCACCCCCTCCTATTTTCCAGTTTGTCTTTTCATTCTACTTCTTGGATATTTTTTACTTTATAGTTTAATATTTCTTGTGTTTCTCTTGTTGAGGGTATTTTTTTAAAGTTTTGCTCCAAAATTTTTACTGGTCCCATGAATTATTTTTTCTTGTTGTTTTGCTCTCTCTTGAATGGTGGTCCTTGGCTTTCATTGGAAGCCGGACTTCTGTTCACTAAGGAGACTCACTTTGAGGTTTTGGAAATAAAGACAGCATTTCATTTGGGGGACTTCAGTGTATTATCTGGGGATCTTTACTCTGGGACCATTCAGTTCCTTCTGAGAAGGCTCTCCCAATTTTCTGCCTGGGATGTAAAAGCATGGTGACTTGCTTTCCAGAAGCAGGGGTGGAGTTCTGCTTCTTGATGTACAGTTTTTTCCGTCTCTCAAGTTTTAGCTATGGTATCTCTGAGCCCATAAATTTCAGCTTTTATATATCCAGAGAACACACATTTAAACTCCTTGTAAGATGGGAGGACAGGTGGACTTGGGGCTCTAACCACAGATTTTCAACTGACCTCACTTTTATTTTATGTTTCACCCTACTTTCAAAGGTGCCATTTCCCTCTAAGTTGAATTCTGCCTTGGGTTCTGGAAGACAAACTGGCTTGCTTGTTTCTGTTCCAGTCACTTCCTGTAGGCACCAAAGTTGTGCTACCATGCCAGTTACCACTCCATTATCTACTTTTTATAATTCAGCATTTATTAAAAATCATCAATGTCAATCTTCTCTATTGGTCCTGCATATAACTTGAGTTATATGAGTACTTCTAATGAGATTTTAGGAGGGAGAGGGAATAAATTTATCGTCAATCTATTATATTTAACCCAAATTTATGACCTATATTTAAAGTGTAAATTATAATTTAATTTCAATATAATTAATATTAATCCAGAGAATTTTACTTATGTATTTATAATAAATGTATTACACTTTTCTACCAGGGCCTTTTTTAGTTTTATTTTTATTTCTGAGACAAGGTCTCACTCTGTCATTTAGGCTGGAGTGCAGTGGTACAATCTCACCTCACTGCAACCTCCACGTCCCAGGTTCAAGCAATTCTCCCACCTCAGCCTCCTGAGTAACTGGGATTACAGGCACCCACCACTGTACCTGGCTACATTTTAGTAGAGACAGGGTTTCACCATGTTGGCCAGGCAGGTCTCAAACTCCTGACCTCAAGTGATCTGCCTGCCTTGGCCTCTCAAAGTGCTGGGATTATAGGTGTGAGCCACTGTGGCCGGCCCTTGTTTAGTATTCCTATTCAAATTTTATACCCTGCCATATTGTTCCATTACTTCACACTATAAATGGAGCTGTTTTCATTAATGCCCAAAGTGTTAGAAATATTAAATTAAAATGTGTTCATTTTTAGCCTGGTCAACATAGCAAGACTGCATCTCTACAAAAACATTAAAAAACAAATTAGCCAGGCACGGTGGCATGTCCCTGTTGTCTCACCTACTCAGCAGGCTAAGGCAGAGGATTACTTGAGCCCAGGATTTTGAGGCTGCTGTTAGCTCTGATTGTGCCAATGCGCTCCAGCCTGGGCAGCAAAGTGAGACCCTGTCTCAAAATAAAGGCTAATTCTTTAAAAACATACCTAAAATTTGTCCTCCCAAAAAGGAGAGAGACAAAAGTAAACTTTAGAATTTTCAATGGACTAAAACAAAAGGAAGCAGGTACAATGAAAAAAAAGTCAGTATAGGAGTTCAACAGATACTGGACCTTTGATGGTAATGTTTTGGTTTTGGCTTACTAAACTATGAGGTATGATGATTTTCTAGTCTTAAGACTAGAAAGTAAGACTTAAGACTACTAAGTAACACCTTCCATTTTGTGTTAAAGTTTGTAAAATTTTATATTCTTGGCATTTATGCAGACTGAATGAAGATAAGTTGTTCCTTTCTAGTTTTGACTACCTGAAATAATACCTATAAACAGTAAATTGTTAGTGTATTTGATATAATTAAATATAGTAAGATTTATCTTCCAAATTGGAACTGATTTAATTAATTTGTCAAGCACTTGTTGAACTTTTAAACTTGTCCAAAATTTTGTGCTCAGCATCTCCAGGTAGAGAAGAAAGGACTCTCCCTTCCTTGGAAAGACCTACTTTCTTATAAGGGGAATACTCTGTAAGAATTAGTATCATGTAACAAGTCATGAATTAGACTGACTAGTTTACAAAAATGGAAATATTTTGTGGTGTGGTTGCTGGCAAAGGAATCCCAGAGGGTAAATGGGGTCAAGCTTGCTGGGACAAAGAAAAAGAATCCTAGGCAGAGAGCAGAAGGAAACTGTGTGGCAGGAGAATGCCTACGAGCAGGTCAAATGACTTGTAGAATAAAATGAATCAACTTTTGAAATGAATGGAAAGTATTCTCCAAGAGTCTCATTTCAGTGATGTCCTGGCAGTCTTATTGAAACATGAAGTGAAAGTTAGATTCCTAGAGTTGTCTTTGTTATCTGTTTTCAGGGTGTGAGAGAATATTAAAGTGATAGTCTTTTTATCTTCAACGTGAGAAAACAGGACTAGAGAATGCTATGGCTTTCTCTATTGTTGGTTATGGAGCAGCCCTGGCACACAGAGCATCTGAATCTAAAACACTTGTTTTGTCCCACTGTCTTCTCGAAGATTACATTTAGGGTTAGTAACTTAGTAATGTAGCATTAGTCTTCATTCATTGCAATAAAATGCTCTTGTGCCAATATTATTTAATGCATTACAGCTTATTGTAGTAAGTAAATAATAGAAAATCTCAGCTGCTTTATATTGCTTTAAAAACACTGAAATCTTAAACATTTCTCATTATTTATAAAGGGGAATTCACAATAGACGCTTGCCAGTTCTGATGACAGGTACCATATTTAGGGCAGCCTTTTATAACCCATTTCTCAAACATCCTCTGTTGAATTTAAGAGCCTCCATTGGGTTTCCCATGGAGTGCACATGATTCCACACTCAGTTCATGAAGTATAAGAAGTACCTTAGTACTTTGTCATTTGACATTTTAAGCAATGGGAAAAAATACACTTTTTTTTTTTTTATTATACTTTAGGTTTTAGGGTACATGTGCACAATGTGCAGGTTTGTTACATATGTATCCATGTGCCATGTTGATTTCCTGCACCCATTAACTCGTCAATTAGCATTAGGTATATCTCCTAATGCTGTCCCTCTCCCCCTCCCCCCACCCCACAACAGTCCCCGGTGTGTGATGTTCCCCTTCCTGTGTCCATGAGTTCTCATTGTTCAATTTCCACCTATGAGTGAGAACATGTGGTGTTTGGTTTTTTGTCCTTGCAATAGTTTACTGAGAATGATGTTTTCCAGTTTCATCCATGTCCCTACAAAGGACACGAACTCATCATTTTTTATGGCTGCATAGTATTCCATGGTGTATATGTGCCACATTTTCTTAATCCAGTCTATTGTTGTTGGACATTTGGGTTGGTTCCAAGTCTTTGCTATTGTGAATAGTGCCACAATAAACATACGTGTGCATGTGTCTTTATAGCAGCATGATTTATAGTCCTTTGGGCATATACCCAGTAATGGGATGGCTGGGTCAAATGGTATTTCTAGTTCTAGATCCCTGAGGAATTGCCACACTGACTTCCGCAATGGTTGAACTAGTTTACAGTCCCACCAACAGTGTAAAAGTGTTCCTATTTCTCCACATCCTCTCCAGCACCTGTTGTTTCCTGATTTTTTAATGATGGCCATTCTGACTGGTGTGAGAGGGTATCTCACTGTGGTTTTGATTTGCATTTCTCTGATGGCCAGTGATGATGAGCATTTCTTCATGTGTTTTTTGGCTGCATAAATGTCTTCTTTTGAGAAGTGTCTGTTCATGTCCTTTGCCCACTTTTTGATGGGGTTGTTTGTTTTTTTCTTGTAAATTTGTTTGAGTTTATTGTAGATTCTGGATATTAGCCCTTTGTCAGATGAGTAGGTTGCAAAAATTTTCTCCCATTCTGTAGGTTGCCTGTTCACTCTGATGGTAGTTTCTTTTGCTGTGCAGAAGCTCTTTAGTTTAATTAGATCCCATTTGTCAATTTTGGCTTTTGTTGCCATTGCTTTTGGTGTTTTAGACATGAAGTCCTTGCCCACGCCTATGTCCTGAATGGTATTACCTAGGTTTTCTTGTAGGATTTTAATGGTTTTAGGTCTAACATTTAAGTCTTTAATCATCTTGAATTAATTTTTGTATAAGGTGTAAGGAAGGGATCCAGTTTCAGCTTTCTACATATGGCTAGCCAGTTTTCCCAGCACCATTTATTAAATAGGGAATCCTTTCCCCATTTCTTGTTTTTGTCAGGTTTGTCAAAGATCAGATAGTTGTAGATATGCGGCATCATTTCTGAGGGCTCTGTTCTGTTCCATTGATCTATGTCTCTGTTGTGGTACCAGTACCATGCTGTTTTGGTTACTGTAGCCTTGTAGTATAGTTTAAAGTCAGGTAGCGTGATGCCTCCAGCTTTGTTCTTTTGGCTTAGGATTGACTTGGCGATGCGGGCTCTTTTTTGGTTCCATATGAACTTTAAAGTAGTTTTTTCCAATTCTGTGAAGAAAGTCATTGGTAGCTTGATGGGGATGGCATTGAATCTATAAATTACCTTGGGCAGTATGGCCATTTTCACGATATTGATTCTTCCAACCCATGAGCATGGAATGTTCTTCCATTTGTTTGTGTCCTCTTTTATTTCATTGAGCAGTGGTTTGTAGTTCTCCTTGAAGAGGTCCTTCACATCCCTTGTAAGTTGGATTCCTAGGTATTTTATTCTCTTTGAAGCAATTGTGAATGGGAGTTCACTCATGATTTGGCTCTCTGTTTGTCTGTGATTGGTGTACAAGAATGGTTGTGATTTTTGTACATTAATTTTGTATCCTGAGACTTTGCTGAAGTTGCTAATCAGCTTAACGAGATTTTGGGCTGAGACAATGGGGTTTTCTAGATATAGAATCATGTCATCTGCAAACAGGGACAATTTGACTTCCTCTTTTCCTAACTGAATACCCTTTATTTCCTTCTCCTGCCTGATTGCTCTGGCCAGAACTTCCAGCACTATGTTGAATAGGAGCGGTGAGAGAGGGCATCCCTGTCTTGTGCCAGTTTTCAGAGGGAATGCTTCCAGTTTTTGCCCATTCAGTATGATATTGGCTGTGGGTTTGTCGTAGATAGCTCTTATTATTTTGAGATACGTCCCGTCAATACCTAATTTATTGAGAGTTTTTAGCATGAAGGGTTGTTGAATTTTGTCAAAGGCCTTTTCTGCATCTATTGAGATAATCATGTGGTTTTTGTTTTTGGTTCTGTTTATATGCTGGATTACATTTATTGATTTGCATATGTTGAACCAGCCTTGCATCCCAGGGATGAAGCCCACTTGATTATGGTGGATAAGATTTTCGATGTGCTGCTGGATTCGGTTTGCCAGTATTTTATTGAGGATTTTTGCATCAATGTTCATCAAGGATATTGGTCTGAAATTCTCTTTTTTGGTTATGTCTCTGCCAGGCTTTGGTATCAGGACGATGCTGGCTTCATAAAATGTGTTAGGGAGGATTCCCTCTTTTTCTATCGATTGGAATAGTTTCAGAAGGAATGGTACCAGTTCCTCCTTGTACCTCTGGTAGAATTCAGCTGTGAATGCATCAGGTCCTGGACTCTTTTTGGTTGGTAAGCTATTGATTATTGCCACAATTTCAGAACCTGTTATTGGTCTATTCAGAGATTCAACTTCTTCCTGATTTAGTCTTGGGAGGGTGTATTTGTCGAGGAATTTATCCATTTCTTCTAGATTTTCTAGTTTATTTGCATAGAGGTGTTTGTAGTATTCTCTCATGGTAGATTGTATTTCTGTGGGATCGGTGGTGATATCCCCTTTTTCATTTTTTATTGCATCTATTTGATTCTTCTCTCTTTTCTTCTTTATTAGTCTTGCTAGCGGTCTATCAATTTTGTTGATCTTTTCAAAAAACCAGCTCCTGGATTCATTAATTTTTTGAAGGATTTTTTGTGTCTCTATTTCCTTCAGTTCTGCTCTGATTTTAGTTATTTCTAGCCTTCTGCTAGCTTTTGAATGTGTTTGCTCTTGCTTTTCTAGTTCTTTTAATTGTGATGTTATAGGTTTAACTTACTGTGATGTTTTCTTCTATTTCCCTTCCCCTTCAGGTATCTACTAAGCATTTTATTAAAAAGTGCAGCTCGTGTTCAACCATATACCTAGATGACAGCACAGCCAGCCAGCCTCATCTTACAACCGTAGTAAAATCGTGAGTACAACTATGATGTCAAGGGACACAGCCCCTTATTCTAAAATCATCCCAGCCATCCTTGGTTATTTCAGCTGTTTGATTGTCCTTTTCGGCAATGAGTTTAAGAAACTGGTGTCAACTATATATTGATTTCCGATTCTAAATATTAATTTTCAAAAAAATATTAATTTTCAGTTTCTCCTTTAGCTTTAGACTTCACATTGGAAGAGAAAATTAGTTAGCAAATAACCAATCCTTGGAAAAGTGTAGTTATTTATTTGATGCTTTTATGCCTTATGTTGAATACAATGAGTAGGATAGGTGTCCTTTATAGGATGTTTTCCCCCCCAAAAAAGGATTTTTTTATGAGTTACAGGCCTAAATCAATCAATGTGTACTACTTTTGACATTAATCTTGGAAGAAGGAACAACTTTTTCTCTACTGGCACCGTAATGTATCTGCATTTGACTTCCCTTCATTTTGCATGAACACCTCATAGGGCACAATTGAAGATGCACTTTTAGAACAACCTAAGACAAGCCTTTCAAGTTTATTTTAAAAGCAACAATAACAATAACAGCTCCGTTGGGGTTGTCTAGAGGGCATCATGATCATCTGCTTGGATTATGAGTGTTTAATTTTTGGAACACAGTTTTAGAACACAGTTTAGAGAGTGCTAATTTAGAATATTAATGTCTTTATCTTTCATTTTACTTCTTTTTCTTCACAAAAGGACGGTTGTCAGTTTTACTTTTCATTCTATAAACATAGCTAGCTTATAAACCATTTTGTTTCTAATGCACTAGCTTTCCTAGCCAAACCAATTGTCAATAACTTCTATTTTAATTAAAAGTAGGAAGTTTACACTCATAATAATGTCACTTTTCTACCTCACTTTTAACAGTGGTTGAGATAAAACTGTGTTTCAGCAAAAACTTAACTCAAACTCTGTCTAGAGTCTTAAGCTTTGTTACCTATTAAGTAATCACTAAACTTCTGTATTCAGCCAAGTCTCTAAATCCTTGGGCAAAAAAAAAAAAAAAAGAAAGAAACCAGCAAAAAAACCAAACAAACAAAAAATAAAACTGTACTTTGGCTAGAGTCCCTGGCTTCTATTCAAAAGATTGTAATATGTTAGTATACAATTCAAAAGTAGTTTTAAAGATTAATCTTGCTCAAACAAGTATTCATAAAGTTTATGTTTTTTTCTCCATCATTCTAATTTTTAGAATTCTACTTTTGGAAGTGTAGTAAGTTGTAATTTTCTGTCAGAAATGATCACTTGGTATATTCACTATTGTAAAACAAAGGTTTATTGAGCAAATTAATCGGGCAAAATGGGTTTCTGAACAGATTTTGGAAAATGTTTTATATAGGTGAGTAGAGCATTGTTCTCAATGGAATGCATGGACCACATTTGATTACTTATGCAAGTTTTCTTAAAATATATGTCTGCAATCACATGCCTCTTCCTACCTCCACCTCTCCTTCAACTCCGGGCACTCAGAAGCCTTTTAAGAAAATAGGGATGGAGGCTGGGCGCCGTGGCTCACGCTTGTAATCCCAGCACTTTGGGAGGCCGAGGTGGGCGGATCACGAGTTCAGGAGATCGAGACCACGGTGAAACCCCGTCTCTACTAAAAATACAAAAAATTAGCCGTGCGTGGTGGCGGGCGCCTGTAGTCCCAGCTACTCGGAGAGGCTGAGGCAGGAGAATGGCGTGAACCCGGGAGGCGGAGCTTGCAGTGAGCCGAGATTGCGCCACTGCACTCCAGCCTGGGCGACAGAGCGAGGCTCCGTCTCAAAAAAAAAAAAAAAAAAAAAAAAAAAAAAGAAGGAAAATAGGGATGAATGTGAGGCATTCTTATACGTATAAAAGCATCTCAGAAGATTCTGATTTGAACCCCAACTCAGTCATTCGGATGTACGTTGGAATCACTTGGGAAATTTTAACAACAACCCCGATGTTCAAAGTTATACACAATGTTAATTAAATCAAAATGTCTCATGTTAAAAAGAAGGCAGTTTTTAAAGCTCTTCAGGTGATTCCAACGTGCGGCAAAGTTTGAGAGCCACTGCTTGATTTGAATTTAGGACAACAAGCTGCTCCTATTTGGTGGGACCTTGGGCAAGTCAATTTTAAACATTGTTTTTCTTATCTGTAAAATGGTGTTGGATTAAATGTCATTTAGATCATTGGTCCTTTTCAGCAGGTAACTTCACATTCTGTGATTTTAAAATTATTTTAGAGATTAAAAACTTCTTGAAGCACTATAGATATAGCCATCTTAGATACTAATGTTACAGGCTTTTAAAAACATGCTAATATTATATAGACCTACTGTTAAAATTCAGATTTGCCTTCCCTCAATTATTTCAGCCTCATTTTAGATGCTGTGGGCAGATGGAAAAACATAACTTATGTTTCCTGATACACAGTGTCTGTAGATAACTTAAGAATACAGTAACATATATCTGAAGAGTTTTACTTGTTCATAAATATTTCATTTAAAATAATTGAAAGTACCTGCCTTTAATATTATACTGTGTAGTGTTATGCTGCATTATCTTAGCACTGCTTATTTTCAGAAAGCTATCATTGATTTGGTGTGTACTTAGGTTTACTAACATGAATTATGCAAAAGTTATTGTAAATGATTTAATTTGGTATAAAACACTTTTATCATTAATTTTTAGGAAATAATAAAACACGGATGGTTAGGAGATAGTTAATTAAATCAACTAAAGTGCAGGGCCTAACAACTTAAAAAAAACCACTACTGTATGTCTTAAATTTAAGCATATGTAACACATAGGTATAAATTGCATGGGATGAAAGGTTTTGTGGGTAGAAGAGCATCTAACAGGGAAATATGTTATTATTTATATATTATAATCATCAACAGAAACATGTCTTCTAACAGTATATTGCCTAGCATTTTGATCCTCGTATTTTTGTTAAAAGACAAAAAACTAAAACAAGAATGTAGTGCCGTAATGGTACCGTTCTGAAGTAGAAGATTTAAATTTCAGGGCCACTGGGAAAATTTCTTCCTCCCCCCTTTTAAAAAAAGTTTTTAGACCCAACAAATGATAAAATCCATTGTTATGATTTTTTCTCTTTCCGTAGTGTGGCCTTAGCAATATATTATCACATGAAGAAAAGGTGAGCTCTTTTAAAACCTTTCTTATTATTCCAACTCATTACTTTTTATAATATCAATCTCAGTGTTAGTTCATAGATATAGACACCATAAGCTGTATTGTGCCTACTAAAATATTGAAGCATATTATTTGTGTTTTCTTTCACCCTTGAGACTCTTTAAGTCCTAACTTATTGAGAATCTCAAAGAATCTGTGTTTATATACTGTGTAAGAAATTAAAATTGAGATCTTTAAAAAATCTGCTTCTGGTTTAGATTTTACTACCTTAGCACTATTGATATTTTGATCTAGATAATGCTGTGTTGTGAGGAAATAAATGCTTTGTTGGTGCATTGCAGGAAGTTTAACAGCATTGATGGCCTTTACCCACTAGATGTCAGTAGTAAGCAATAACCCAGGTTGTGACAACAAAAATATTTTCTGAAAACTATGTCGTTAACATAAATAGCATTTTTTTAAAGAAAAATAACTTCTCTACAATAAAAAGTTGAGTAAAAAGTGTGTCATGCATTGATATTATTGCAAACCTCTAAAGTTTGGCATAATAGAAGACAGATGGATTCCCTTCGCAATTTTTTTAGAGAAGCAATAAGATGATCAAGCTTTTTGTAAATATGTAGTTACTAAAAGGTGTATCTTCAAAGCTTTTAGATAATTGTGAGTGTTCGTTAATACTACCTCAAAACTCCCCTGTAACTAGTTTCTTAGTTACAGGGGAATTTTACATACCAATACATTTATTCCATCAATACTCACTGATTTTTCTTGTGCAGTAAATGGGCCTTTCCCCCATGCTTGCTTGTATAATAGTATGCATTAGTTATTTGGGAAATAATGGTTTATGTTTTGTTGTGTCAAAAACTCACTTTTGTTAGTATCACTATGTCTTATTAAGAGTTCTTTAAGTACTGAGAAGCTGTCGAGTTTATGGTAGAAGGAGTGTGTTTTCCAAAGTTCTGGTTTTTAGCCTGAAAGCTTGACTATTATCATTGAGAACAGTTATTCTCTTTTTTTGTTTAACTTTTATATTAAGTTCACGGGTATATGTGCAGGTTTGTTACACAGGTGAACTTGTGTCATGGGGATTTATTGTACATATTATTTCACTGCCTGGGTATTAAGCCTAGTACCCATTAGTTATTTTTTCTGATCCTCTTCCTCTTCTCACCTTCCACCCTCCAAAAGATTTCAGTGTGTGTTGTTCCCCTCTATGTGTTAATGTGTTCCCATCATTTAGCTCTCACTTACCAATGAGAACATGTGATATTTGGTTTTCTATTCTTGTGTTAGTTTGCTAAGGATGATGGCCTCCAGCTCCATTAATATTCCTGCAAAGGACATGATCTTGTTCTTTTTATGACTGCATAGTATTCCATGGTATATATGTACCACATTTTCTTTATACAGTCTAACATTGATGGGCATTTGTGTTGATTCCATATGTTTGCTTTTGTGAATAGTGCTACAGTAAGCCTATGTGTGCATGTGACTTTATAATAGAATGATTTATATTCTTTTAGGTATATAGCCAGTAATGGTATTGGTTGGTTGAATGGTAATTCTGTCTGTAGGTCTGTGGGGAATCTCCAGACTGTCTTCCACAATGGTTGAACTAATTTACACTTTCACCAATAGGGGAACACTTATTTTCCATGATGTAAAAGGCTCACTTTATTCATTTTTGAGAATGATAGTCAGTTGTACTTTTAAATAAAAACAATATTTTATTTAAAAAAAGTGATTATTCAGTTTACATTTAAATCATTGGTTCTTTTTCTTAACACAACCATACTGCAGTAAGAAGAAGTGCTTCTTGTTAGCTTTCCACTTATTCAGAGTGTTAAATAGGAAGGTAAAGATTTAATAATACCATTAGTTTTTACTGCTTCATCAAAGACATTCTTAACTAAATCAGGCTCTCTTTTTTAACTGTAAGGGGCTGTGGAGAATAGAATGAGTTCTAGTGTAATTTGATCACCTTGATTTATGCTGAGAAACCTTGATTTATGCTGAAAAACCAGCTATTTCACCCACTTTTGCTTTTATAAAATCATGGCAAGCGTCACAGTGAGAAAGCAGGCAATGCCTTCATATCCTTTTAAAAATTATTTTAATTTATTTTTTATTTTTAATCAGCTTTCTCAGGCTGAAATAGTATTTTTATCAGAACAGTTTTGACTGCTTGGGCCTCATGAAAAATGGCCTGCATAGTATTCCATGGTATATATGTACCACATTTTTTTATACAGTCTAACATTGATGGGCATTTATGTTGATTCCATATCTCAGGCTGAAATAGTATTTTTATCAGAGCAGTTTTGACTGCTTGGGCCTCATGAAAAATGGTCTAGGGGATCTCCAGAGGTCCACAGAGCACATTGCAAGAACCATTGGTTTATTAAACAGGCAAAATGTATTAGTTGTATTAACCTCTTAAGTTCATCAAAGACTGGCCTGTTTCAAAATAAAAAGACAGATGAAGTTTTTAATTCAAACTTAAAATAAATAAATATATCATGAGAATCTAATACAGAGAAAATGATAAAGAGAATAATTATACTATTATCAGTAATTGATAGTCATTATTATATTATTAATACTTTTTAATTAGTAATTATTAAGAGAAAAAGACTAGGAAATCTGAATCGCATTCACATTTATTTATTTATTTTATTTTATTTTATTTTATTTTTTTTATTTATTTATTTATTTTTTGAGACGGAGTCTCGCTCTGTCGCCCAGGCTGCAGTGCAGTGGCACTATCTTGGCTCACTGCAACCTCTGCCTCCTGCGTTCAAGCAATTCTCCTGTCTCAGCCTCCTGAGTAGCTAGGACTACAGGCGTGTGCCATCATGCCCAGCCAATTTTTTTTTTTAATTTGTCGTAGAGACGGTGTTTCACTATGTTGGGTAGGATGGTCTCGATCTCCTGATCTCGTGATCCGCCTGCCTTGGCCTCTCAAAGTGCTGGAATTACAGGCGTGAGCTGCCGCGCCCGGCCATATTCACATTTATTAAAGTTCTAAAGACTTTATTGCCCATTACTACTGCTTTCTAAAACATTCTTGTGTTCCAATGTCAGGTTAGAGGAGTAAAAATATAACAGGTTCATTACCATGGCCTGTTAGGGAGGGTCAGTACTTACTGGCAATCCTGACTGGTAACTGTAATAAAAGACTTGACAGTACTTGATGTGCTGAGTAAGAAGAGTCCAGGAGACCCTCCGAAGGTCAGGCTCCAGGAGAAGGATTTGTAAAACGGTTTGCCTTGGTGAAGCAAAACAGCAAAACACAAAGGAGGCATTATTTTACTAAACAGATATGTTACTGAGATATTAATCATTTCTGAATTAATTTCTTAAATGCACATTTTTACTTTATAGAGATGCAGATAAATCCCTTGATATATTTGATGAGCAATTACATCCACTCACTGTAAGTGTCACTTTTATTGAGGCCATATTTTTCTCATAGACTTGTGTTTGTTTCACGCTGAAGTCAAAGACATTTTTAAGTCTTCTTCCCCATGCCACGTTGCATCTAATCGTCTTATTTAAGAAGTGTTATAAAAAGGATGTGCTGGAATAAGAAATGACCTGCAGCATTGGTTAATTAGTGAGCTAATGAGAGTAAATATATAATCCAAATAACAGAAAATTTATCTTTTAAAAAGATAATTGTCAGTAGCATCAAATAATATGCATTTTTGTAAATGCCTTTAACACATATACATGATTTCTGTAAATAGAAATAAAAAAATGTAAATTTAAATAAATGGTGTACAAATTAAAAGAAGTACTTCCTCAGGTACATAATAGCCACATGTGGCTAGTGACCATTGTATTGAATAGTGCAGCCTTAGAGCCTTATGGTTACAGAAAACTAAATGTGTTTTTTCAAAGTTTGTTGCAGAGAAGAATGAATTATTGTCAGTAAGTAAGACTTTAAAGCCTAAAAGTAGTTTACATTTTTATAGAATTCTGTGGGAAAAAGAGTAGAAAGGAACATAAAAATTTTCTGAGCTTGAGCCCAATTTTTTCACTGAATGTTGATGAGTATTGAATCATTATAGTATCTTAAGATTACACTGTTCATATTTTAGAAACTAAAAGACATCTCCCCAATCCAAATTGTTCTAAGTGACACATAGGCACAAGTATGTATACTGCTGTCTTAAGAATACTTCATTTTTTTCCCAATGGATACTTACATCACTTACTTTCTTCTTTCAGCAAGAAAAGATGCCAAAGGAATACTTTGAGTATGTTCCTGAACACAAGTTTATTTACAGATTTGTCCGTGTTCTTTTTAAAGCCACAAACCTAACAGCTGAATTTGCAATAGTAACTTTGGTAAGATATTTCTTATTTATAAAGCATTTTTAGAAGTTGGTACTTGTACACAGGGTATGGTGCTGTTTTTAAATAAAAGTTGGCTTCTGGGCTGGGCGTGATAGCTCACATCTGTAATTTCAACACTTTGCGGGAGGCTGAGATGGGTAGGTCACCTGAGGTCAGGAGTTTGAGACCAGCCTGGCCAACATGGCAAAAAACCATCTCTACTAAAATTGTAAAAATTAGCCAGGCGTGGTGGTGGATGCCTGTAATCCCAGCTACTCAGGAGGCTGAGGCAGGAGAATCGCTTGAATCTGGGAGGCAGAGGTTGCAGTGAACCAAGATCTCCTCATTGCACTCCAGCCTGGGTGACAGAGCAAAACTCTGTCTCAAAAAAAAAAAAAAAGTTGGCTTCTGAAATTATTATCCAAACTTTAAGAGAAACTTATGAAAGCGAAGTAAATACACACATTCGAGTTGAATCATCATTACAGCTTAAAATGTTGCCATTGCGTTTTTCATAATAGAACCATTGCTATTAAAAGCAGCGGGAGAGATTTCTGATTTCCCCCCACACATCAGTGCATATGCAGTGTGCACACATGCAAGGCAGGTGGAGGTGTTGGGATGGGGAGCAGTAACAAAACCATCCGGTTCATGGGCAGAGATGGATTCCAGTGGAGCTCTGAGTTGAGTCCCAGGCTGCATTCCTCAGGCAGTTCTCATGCAGGCTGTGATTGACAGCTGCTGCCCTGTCGTCTTTGTTCCTCGGGCCATGAGTCTTAATCTACCCCTGCTGATCACTTGTGCCTGCTCATGAAATTGCCCAGGAATGTGGTTCCAGTAGGCCTGGGACACAAACTTTGCTCGTTAGTCTTCCAAGCCATAGCTGTTTCCCTACATTTACATCATCCCTACAGAATTCCTGTTGTACAAATATCATTTTGAATAATAAAGTCTATTCAAATTGTTGAAATTGTTTTACCCCTCTTCACAGCCAACCTATAGAGGAAAGTCAACTGCATGGCTGGGAAGGAAAGAATACTTAGGTCAATACTTACTTATTTACCATTCAATTAGAGTTTAGGAGAGAAAGCTTCTGACGTGTACTTGAGTCAAAGCCCTCAATGGGTGCTGGACCAGACACAGGCCTTTTCGAGGAGCTGCAGGTCATTTGGAACTCTTAGCATATGCTGGAGGGAAGCAGGAGTGGTGCTTCCAGATTTAGAGAGATAGATGATGCTGGGGGGAAAGCTGGATTGGAAAAGGGAGAGTTTTGTACTCAGGCTAAGCCAGATGTGCCTTTTAGACAGCAGAGTAGCAGTGTCTAGTCATCATTTGGATATACGGGACTAGAGCATGGATTTGTGGTGGAGATGCAGAATGAAGTGTAATAGCAGCTGTTCAAATGCAGAGTAAGTGTGTAGAATAAAATTGGACAAGCCAGGCATGGTGGGTTCATACTTTTAGTCCCAGCTACTTGCGAGGCTGAGTTGGGGAGGATTACTTGAGCCCAGTAATTTGAGTCCAGCCTAGGCCACATGGTGAGAACCCATATCTTAAGAAAAGAAAAAATGAAGCCAGGTGTGGTGGTTCAGCCTTGTAATCCCAGCACTGTGGGAGGCCATGACAAGAGGATTGCTTGAGCTTAGGAGTTCAAGAATAGCCTCTGCAATAAGGTGAGGCCCCATCTCTACAAAAATAAGGAAATTAGCCAGTCATTATGGCACATGCCTGTGGCCCCAGGTACATGGTAGACTGAGGCAGGGAGATTACTTGAACCAGGAGGTGGAGACTGCAGCGAATCATGATCATGCCACTGCACTGCAGCTTGGGCAATAAAGTTAGGCCCTGTCCTAAAAAAGATAAAGAAAATTGAGAGACAATAGGTCTGTGACCACTTATAGTGAGTAAAAGACAAGCCCCCAGGGGAGTAGCTACTACAGTGGGAGGAGGAAAAGCAGGAAAGGGTAATAAAAGAGTTAAAAGAGGCTGTGGTCACAGTGCTGAATGCTGCTGAGAAGTGACTCATTCCATAAACACTGGATGCTGACTCTGTGTCACTCTTCTAAGTGCTGGGGTAGAAGGGAGGACAGGTTGAACACAGTTCTTGCCTTTATGAGCTTATGTTCTAGTGAGACACAAGTAATTTTTCAGGTAGTGTCAAATAGCAGGAAGAGGAAGCAGGATAAAGGGATTCAGAGTGTTGGGGTGCTCAGTACTTTAGATAGAATGATAAGGAAGAGTCTCTCTAGAGAGCCAACATTTGAACAGTGACCTGACCAAAGCAACGAAGGGAAGGAGTGCTGGCATTACAGGCAGCAGAGACAGGAATGTGTTTCACATGTGTTCACAGAACAAACAGCAAAGTGACCAGTGTGGTCAGAGTGAGGAATAAGGGAAGCAGTGGAGATAAGGCCACACAGGCAAGGCCACAGCTCACAGGGCCTTTTGGCTTCAGGCCATAGGAAGATGTTAAGGTTTTATTCCAGTTTGATAGGGGACTCATGCAGATCTTGAGCAGGAAAGTGAGTGCTGTTAATAAAGAGGTTATGGTGACTGCTTTCAGGAAAGTAGGCCATGGTTGGGAGGAAGACTGGAGGCAGAGAAGAGGGCCAAAAAGCAATTAGAGTGATACAGGTGAGCAATGAGAGATTGTGGCTCATAATCGACCCAGGCAGACTACCAGTGAAGGCAGACATAACAGGCATTGGAGACATTGCAGAAGGGTAACTCAAATGCAGGTATTTGGCCCCAGCAGCTAGGCAGATGGCAGTGTCTTGTACAAGATTAGAAAAGGCTTGGGGAGTTGGTTGTTGGGCTGGAGACTTCCAGTTTGTAAGTGTGAGGGCACCAGAAACCTAGGCAAGAGAAGTGTTGGAAGAGTAATGTCAGTGGGGCAGGCAGTGTACATTAAGGAGAGATGGAAGATGAGGAGCTGGCATGAGGGCATGGTGCTGTGAGCACCAATGAGATGACACAGCTGGAGGAGTAGTGGGGAGTGAGATGGGAACAAAGGAAACACAGTTAGATTGGGGAAAATTGCTAGTAGAGAGGCATAAAATCTTCAAAGAGGTGATTGTAGGAACAGTGTTCTGCAAAAGTGGGATGGGATCAACTGCACTGAGAAAAGTTGGCATCAGTGGGGAAAAAGAATTCCGTGTCACACTGACCCAGGAGGGAAAACACTGATGAGTGAGTGTCAGCAGGTCAGCGGCTTAGCAGTAAGGCAACTGGAAGTTAAGGGCTTGCTAGTGTTGTTTCAGTGCTCTCTGATTCCTATACAAAGAGTGAGGTTCATTCTCAAAATACTTGAGACTTTTCAGTTTGGGGGAAAGGGAGCAGAATCTCTGTAAAACATGTCATGCTCAATAGCCATTTGTTTTTGAAAACAGGCAAGTTTGGAGAACACTTCTACATCTGAGCTGATGATCATAACCTTCAGACAGGAAATAAACTCGTATAAAATAAACTTTTTCCCTTTGTTTTGACATAAAGAGTTCAGGTAGCTTGCAGACATACTCTTCTGCAGAGCACCCTCTGAGGTAACACCTCCTCACAGCTCACCTTTAATCTTTACTCAGCTGTTTACTTTGCCCAATTCTTTGTAAAGCAGATGTTTGATAGATGTAAACTATCAAACACATGCTAGTTCATGAGATTGTCTCACAAACTACTCAGCAGGC